>NC_134353.1:744888036-745240536 GCF_048569485.1 Anomaloglossus baeobatrachus
CGTCCTAGCCACGCCCCCGCTGCATGCTATTGGCCGCCGGTCGTCTCCCTCTGTACCTCCCACTGCTCTGCCTCCTGGCAGATGGTGGGGGCTGTGAATCCTCCAGACTTTTCGCGCCGGAATCCTGCTCCTCCCCCAGCCTCCTCCAGCGTCCCCTCTCCATTTTAGCCTGCCTCTGGTCCCCTGAGGCTGCAGCATGCCGGCGTTCTGAGTTTTCTGGCCAGCTCATTCCTGGACTCCACTTCTGGACTGGTGGGCAGCACGCAGGACCTGGGTAAGCTCTGCTCCTAAGGAGTAGCCCTCACTAGGTAGCATTCTCTGAGTTTAGGGACGAGTTAACCCTCTCCTGTCTCCTTCCTAGCAGCCACCAGGGAGAGTACCTGTGTGCACCATGCCTAAGGCTAAGCCCACCCAATCCAAGCAGGCCCCCTTTGCACTATTTTTTGCATGCTCCTCCTGCAGCTCCAAATTTTCCCAGGGTCAGGACGCCCCACTATGCTCCGTCTGTTCTACAGACGCGCAGCCTCCGCAGGACTCCGCGGCCGACGCTTCTGATACCGCAGACGCCACAGCGCCATATGCTGCAGGGCCCTGCGTCCCGCCCCCCCCCGACTGGCTAGCGTCCCTGTCCCAGTCCGTAGATTCCCTCTCGGACCATCGCGCAAGCTCTACGCCTGCTGCCGACGCTCGCCCAGATTCCCGCAGACCCGGCGCAATTGCCCCCGGAGCAGGTGAGCCTCGTTGCAGGGTCCTCCTCTGCTGCTCAGAAACGGACCCGCCGGGTCTCGTCCTCAGACTCTTCCCAGGTTTCACCTTCATCCCCAGGTCCAGACCGTCAGTCCTCCAGGGAGGCTTCTGACTGCTCCGAGGATGATTCCGATGCGGTACCCCTACAGGACTCAGAGCAGGCGGCCGATATTCGGCACATGGTAAATAGCCTGATAGAAGCAGTAAACCAGACCTTGAAGGTACAGGTGGACCCAGTCTCCTCCCAGAGCACCCAGGTCTCCTTTAAGCGGGTGAAGCGGGCCCAGAACACATTCAGCGGACATCCAGAATTCGCTGAGTTACTGCGCAGCCACAGGCAACAGCCGGACAGGGTATTTACAAGCGGTAAGTCCATCGATTTGCATTATCCCTTTCCTGAGGGTCTTCGAAAGGATTGGGCAGGTTCCCCTGTGGTTGACCCCCCAGTCTCCCGCCTGTCTTCTCACACAGTCCTTCCACTCACTAACGGTTTGTCTCTCAAAGATCCTACGGACCGTACTATTGACAGGTTGGCCCGTTCCGCCTTCGAGGCAGCGGGCTCATCCCTCTCTCCGGCCTTCGCCTCGGTTTGGGTGGCGAAGGCCCTGATGTCCTGGGCGGACACGCTACGCGGCGGTCTCCGCGCCATTCCTACCAATCCGGACCTGGTTCCCATCGCCTCGCAGATTTCCCTCGCGGGTGAGTACTTGCTCAATGCAGCCCTGGCGTCTGCAAGTTGCGCGACCCAGGCCGCCAGCAACAATGTGGCCATCCGTCGAGCCCTTTGGCTCCGCTCCTGGAACGCGGATGCGGCCTCTAAGAAGTCACTAACTTCCCTGCCCTTCCTAGGGGAGCGTCTCTTCGGAGATAGGCTGGACCAGCTGATCTCCGATGCAACGGGAGGAAAGAGTACATCTCTCCCCCAATTGCGCCCCAAGCGCTTCCAGAATCGGCGCTCCACCGCTCGTTTCCGGTCCTTTCGCAGCTTCAGCTCCAATCCCCAGCCGCGGAAAAGCCGCTCTCCTCCGAGAGACAGGAAGACCCCGTCATTCAAGACCAATCCCGCCTGGCGTTCACGCCCCCGCCAGTCCACGAGATCCTCTTCTGGTTACCGCCGTCGTTCCTCCAAGTGACTCGCGGTCGGCGCGCAACAGCGCCAGACTTGTGGGAGGGCGCCTGTCTCGTTTTCAGCATGTGTGGATCCCCCTGACCGCCGATGCCTGGGTCAGAGAGATCATCACATCAGGCTACAAAATAGAATTCGAGGCAAAGCCACCGAGACGTTTTTTCCTATCTCGCCCTCCCGAGTCTACCGCGCGTGCTCGCGCGTTCTTTCACTCCATAGACTCCCTCCTCCGAACCGGAGTCGTGGTACCAGTCCCTCCCGCAGAGCGTTTCAAGGGGTTCTATTCCAACCTTTTCGTGGTCCCCAAAAAGGACGGCTCTGTCCGTCCCGTCCTCGACCTAAAGCTTCTGAACAGGTCGGTGAGACCTCGGCCGTTTCGAATGGAGTCACTCCGGTCCGTCATCGCGTCCATGGAGGTAGGCGAATTCCTGGCATCGCTGGATATTCAAGACGCCTATCTTCACGTCCCGATAGCCACCTCTCACCAACAGTTCCTCCGTTTTGCGATAGCGGAAGATCACTTCCAGTTCACAGCTCTTCCCTTCGGCCTCGCATCCGCACCCAGGGTCTTTACGAAGATCATGGCTGCTGCCATGTCCGTCCTGCATGCCAGGGGTGTCATGGTCATCCCGTACTTGGACGATATGTTGATAAAGGGCTCTTCTTTCGAGGACTGTCGTCTCGGGGTTCAGGTCACGATCGACACCCTTTCACGGTTAGGGTAGCTGATAAATCGGAAGAAGTCCTCTCTGATTCCGGCCCGTCGGATCACCTTTTTAGGCATGGTATTCGATACCATCCAAGGGCGAGTTTTCCTCACACAGGAGAAGATCTCCTCCCTACAACGAGGACTCCGCGCTCTTCGGCGTCAGCGCCAAGTGTCCATCAGGTTCGGCATGCGAGTCCTCGGTCGTATGGTGGCGGCGATGGAAGCGGTACCCTTTGCACAGTTCCATCTCCGGCCACTCCAGCTGGCCTTGCTGAAGAAGTGGGACAGATCTCCCTTTTCTCTGGACCGCAGGTTTCATCTTTCGCCGGAGACCCGCAACTCCCTCCGTTGGTGGCTCAATCAGCGCAACCTCGCATCAGGGAGGTCTTTCCTCCCGCTCCACTGGAAGATAGTGACCACCGACGCCAGTCTCCAGGGCTGGGGAGCAGTGTTTCGACATCACACAGCGCAGGGCCGATGGTCACCGAGAGAGAGTTGTCTCCAGATCAACATTTTGGAGATAAGAGCCATCCGGCTAGCCTTGCAGCAGTTTCGGCACCTAGTACAGGGTTGCCCGGTCAGGATCCAGTCGGACAATGCGACGGCGGTGGCGTACATCAACCACCAAGGCGGCACAAGAAGTGTCGGGGCGATGCGAGAAGTCAAGAAGATATTGCACTGGGCCGAGTGTCATCACTCCCTGATCTCAGCGGTACACATCCCAGGCGTGGACAATTGGGCGGCGGACTTCCTCAGCAGGGAAGGCCTCGCCTCCGGAGAATGGTCCCTCAACCGGGAAGTCTTCAACCAGATCTGCGACAGATGGGGAGTTCCGGACGTGGACCTAATGGCCTCCCGGTTCAACCGTCAAGTTCCGCACTTTGTAGCGCGGTGCCGCGACCGCTTGGCTTTAGGAGTCGACGCCCTCACCCTGTCATGGAGCCAGTTCAGTCTCCCGTACATCTTCCCTCCGCTCCCTCTAATTCCGAGGGTCCTCAAGAAGATCAAGGCGGAAGGGATACCGGTCATCCTAGTGGCTCCGGACTGGCCCAGGCGAGCATGGTTCGCGGAACTAACTCAGCTCCTCGCAGACGCTCCGTGGCGCCTTCCAGACCGTCC
Source organism: Anomaloglossus baeobatrachus (assembly GCF_048569485.1). Taxonomy (NCBI): domain Eukaryota; kingdom Metazoa; phylum Chordata; class Amphibia; order Anura; family Aromobatidae; genus Anomaloglossus; species Anomaloglossus baeobatrachus. Next base: position 744,891,738 of record NC_134353.1, read on the forward strand.
AGATCTCCTGCAGCAGGGGCCTCTCTTCCATCAGAACTCACAGGTCCTAAATTTGACGGCCTGGCCATTGAATCCTGGGTTCTAGCTAAGGCTGGTTTTTCCTCAAGAGTGATTCAGACAATGATTAGGGCCAGGAAGCCATCTTCATCAAAGATTTACCACCGCACGTGGAAAGTTTTCTTCAGGTGGTGTGAAGAGCAGAATATTTCTTCTCCTCTCGCCTTCTCCCTTCCTTCCCTGTTGGCATTCTTGCAGTCAGGCCTAGATGCGGGTCTCTCGCTCGCAACACTAAAGGGCCAGATATCGGCGTTATCAATCCTGTTTCAGAAGCCACTGGCCGCTCGTTCACAGGTTAAGACCTTCATCCAGGGAGTAGCCCACCTGGCACCGCCGTACCGTCGGCCTCTAGAACCGTGGGACCTTAATCTAGTCCTAGGGTCACTTCAGGGCTCCCCATTCGAGCCCTTGCGAGAATCTTCCCTGTCTCACCTGTCTTGGAAGGTGGTGTTTCTTGTTGCCATCACTTCTATTCGCAGGACGTCAGAGCTGGCAGCTCTCTCTTGTCGTTCCCCCTTTTTGATTTTTCACCAGGACAAAGCGGTTCTCCGGCCAGATCCCGCTTTTCTCCCAAAGGTGGTCTCCCCGTTCCATCTTAACGAGGAAATCATCCTTCCATCCTTCTGTCCTGGCCCCTCTCACAGCTTGGAGAGGTCCTTGCACACCCTGGACCTAGTGCGTGCACTTAGAATTTATGTCTCCAGGACCGCGCCGTTCCGTAAGTCAGATGGTCTGTTTGTTCTCCCTTCTGGTCCCAAGAAGGGTGAATCGGCATCCAAGGCCACAATTGCCAGATGGATCCGTTCCGCCATATCAGAGGCCTACCGGATTCGGGACAAGTCTCCGCCGCGGGGGGTAAAGGCGCACTCTACCCGCGCAGTGGGCGCCTCTTGGGCGATTAGGCATCAGGCGTCGGCCGACCAGGTCTGCAAGGCCGCCACCTGGTCTAGCCTGCACACCTTTACTAGGTTCTACCACGTTCACACCCAAGCATCGGCAGATGCTATTTTTGGGAGAAAGGTCTTGCAGGCAGCAGTTGCGCACCTGTAATAGGGTGGCAGCATTCAATTATAGTGCAAGCCCGCCGAGGGAGGTTGTTGTTGTCTGCCTCTGCGGGTTTTTCGGTATTCCCACCCAGGGACTGCTTTTGGACGTCCCATGGTCCTGTGTCCCCCAATGAAACGATAGAGAAAGTAGGATTTTTGTGTACTCACCGTAAAATCTCTTTCTCTGAGTCTTCATTGGGGGACACAGCACCCACCCTGCTTGGTTTTTTGGTTGATTCAATTGCATTTGCCTGCTATATTTTTTCAGTGGTCTTATGTTCATAGACCTCTTGTTTGCACGGCTGCATTGTTTTAGTTACAACTTGTGTTTATGTATGGTGATTCTGGTACTCCTCCTACTGCTTGTGCACCAACTGATCTGAGCCCGCCTCCGGCTCGGGGTGTATGCTGCTAGGGAGGAGCTAACTTTTTTATGTTTACTTAGTGTCAGCCTCCTAGTGACAGCAGCATAACCCATGGTCCTGTGTCCCCCAATGAAGACTCAGAGAAAGAGATTTTACGGTGAGTACACAAAAATCCTACTTTCCCACTGTCAAAGTCTCTTCCGGATCACAGCCGGTGCATATAGACAAATTCTTTGCATCAAAAAGTCTTGTTACCTTAGGACCCCGTTAACCGCAGGGATCTGTGTAAGGTTCTCCTAGGCTCACACTCTTGGCCTGTGTTCACTCCACACAGAGCCAGCCCAGCTCACACAGAATGTGTTGGCTTCACCAAGCCTGGCTCTCAACTGAGACACACCCTGCTGTGCTCTGCATGATTTAAACGAAAATGCCGGACATGAGGATTGCTACAAAACCTGGACTGGGAGGAGGGATCTGTCTCCCGGTTACCCTTTGTGCTATACTCCCAGTAATAGCTATAGCAAACTCAGAGGGTTTCCAGACACATTCTGGGGGACACATAGCGGTCTTCAAATATTACCCCTGTCACTGCCTCACAATATATATATATATTAAATAATAATAATTTATTATTATTATTATTATATTTTTTTTTTTTTTTTTGTCCCTTCAAGTGCTTTCTTAGAAAGTGTCCAGCTTGCCTTCCATCTGATTGATACCTTGGCTGAATCTGATACGATATTATTGATATAACACTTTATAGAAGATCTCTGAATTGTTCCCTATTTGCTTTTCTCCACATTTCACCTAGAACCCTAATGACATCTCCTATGTGTACAGTGGCTATGCTCCCCTCAGTGTGCGCCTGGCCCAGGTTCTGGTACGTCCAGGTTGGAGAAGCATTGAGGAGGTTCTTAAAATCCTTCCTGGTCCTCAGTTTGAAGAGCGGCAGTCCCTACCAGCTGGCCTCATGAAGAAACGTAAGTACATCCACAAAAGGCTGGTCATGCCCTTTCGGTAGTTTATCCTCATTTTCTTTTCCTTCTTTTTTTTTTTTTTTTTTTTTTTCTTTTTCGCTCCTAATTGGGAGACCCAGACAATTGGGTGTATAGCTATTGCCTCCGGAGGCCACACAAAGTATTACACTTAAAAGTGTAAGGCCCCTCCCCTTCTGGCTATACACCCCCAGTGGGATCACTGGCTCACCAGTTTTGTGCTTTGTGCGAAGGAGGCAACACATCCACGCATAGCTCCACTGTTTAGTCAGCAGCAGCTGCTGACTATGTCGGATGGAAGAAAAGAGGGCCCATACAGGGCTCCCAGCATGCTCCCTTCTCACCCCACTTCATGTCGGAGGTGTTTGTTAAGGTTGAGGTACCCATTGCGGGTACGGAGGCTGGAGCCCACATGCTGCTTCCTTCCCCATCCCTTTTTACAGGGCTCTGGGTGAAGTGGGATTCTATCGGTCTCCAGGCACTGAGACCGTGCTCCATCCACAGCCCCTGGTATCTGCTGGACATGGAGCGGAGTATCTTCAGGGACATGGCCCTGCTACATGAAGGTACTCTGTGTCCCTGTGGGGACCGCGCAGACACACGGCAGCACTGCTGGGTGTGTTAGTGCGCCAGGGACAGCGGCGCTGTCCGCACTAGTGCCATCGCACACCACAGCGTTGCTGGGTGTGTTAGTGTATTGGGGGACTACTGCGCTAACCGCCGCTGCCATTTTTATTTAAGACGCCGCTGGGATTTGTGGTGCGCCGGGGACTTCCGCGCCGGCCAGCACTGATATGCCGGCCGCGCTTATTAACTCGAGTCCCCGGCTTCTGGGCCTAGTCTCCCTTCGTTACCGCCCACAGGCCTGACAGTCAGGGTAGGGGCGTGACGCTGCATAGCACAGCAGCGCTGAGAGCTGGAGTATGTTTTGCATACTCCACCCCTCTCACTGTGTGCACTGTGAAACCGGATTCCCGCACTTTCTCAGGCACGCCCACGGCTTCCTTCTCTACAAGGACGCCGGCAGCCATTAGTGTCAGTTTCTGTACGATACAGAGACAAGTGTGGAAGACCCTGGCATTCTGATAGTCACACAATTGCTGCAACAGGCGTTAAGCAGCACCTGTGGTGCTAACCCCACTAGTGCAGAAGTGCACTTATAGATATGCTTGTACTATATACATTGCACTGTTTGGTCGCACGTTGTATATACCCTCCTGGATTGTGCGGAGGAGTTATCAGCATATTCTCTGTGTAAAACAAAGGTGCAGAACCACATGTTTTTCTATGCAGCCGGTACAGCATGTACGGCTATACGGCCGGCAGGTTACATAGACCCCCATTATATCCAACTCAGCCGGAGTCTCTGCTAATGGCCAGAGGATGAGGACGGTGTCTGCAGTATTTACTGACAGATTTTCTGAGACTATGGCTATGATACTAGAAGCCTAGCAGTCCGGACATGTCTCTCACAACATGGGCACTGTTGAATCATTGATCCATGGCCCCCCTCAGTGTGAACAACTAACAGCTCCGGGAATGTCACACGCATCCCAGAGTCACGGCTCTGCACAGACGTCAGTCCCAGACAGCCTAAGCGGGCTCACTATGAGCGGCCCTCGGTTTCATCAGGGTCCTAGCAGAAGGACTCTCTGTGTAATGAGGCGGAAGTAGCGGCTCAGGATTCTGATCCTGAGACCGCTCTCAATCTGGATACACCTAATGGTGACGCCATAGTGAATAATCTTATAGCGTCCATCAATAGAATGTTGGTTATTTCTCACCCAGCTCCTCCAGTGGAGGAGTCAGCTTCACGTATTTTTCTGGACCACTCTGCCTTCAGAGAGGCAGTCCAGGAACACCACACTTATCCAGATATGCGCTTCTCCAAACGGCTTAGGATACACGTTATCCCTGCCCCCTAACGTGGTCAAGGACTGGACCCAGTGTCCCAAGCGGCATCCTCCAATCTCCAGGCTTGTAGCTAGATCCATAGTTGCAGTGGGAGATGGAGCTGCACTTAAAGATGCCACTGACAGACAGATGGATCTCTGGTCTAAATCCATCTATGAGACTGTCGGCGCACCGTTGGCTCCAGCATTCTCACCCTTGGGGCACTCCAAGCTATTTCAGCTTGTCTTACACAGATTGACACGGTTACACGTACATCTGTGCCGCAGGTGGCATCCTTAACCTCTCAAATGTCTGCATTTGTTTCTTACGCGATTCAGGTTGCCCTAGACTCTGCGAACCGTACGGCAGTAGCCTCCGCTGCTCCGTGTTTTTAAGCAGAGCCTGGTCTGCTCGTTAAGTGAATGGAAGGCAGATTCTGCTTCCAAAAAAGGTTGCTTAACCAGTTGCCTTTTTCTGCTGACCGACTGTTTGGTGAGCGTTTGGATGTAACCATTAAACAGTCCAGGGGTAAGGATTCATCCTTTCCTCAGCCCGGACACAACAAACCCCAACAGAGCAGGAGGCAGTCGTGGTTTCGGTCTTTTCGAGGCTCGGGCAGGTCCCATTTTTCCTCGTCCAATGTGGACTCAAAAGGATCAGAGGAGCTCAGATTCTTGGCGGGCTCAGTCACGCCCAAAAAAGAGACAGTCTGAAAACCCGCTTCCAAGGCGGCTTCCTCATGACTTGCGGCCTCCTCTCTCCGCATCCTCGGTCGGTAGCAGGCTCACCCGCCTTGGCGATATTTAGCTGCCATAGGTCAATGACCGTTGGGTGTGAGACATTCTGTCTCACGGGTACAGGATAGAGCTCACTTCTCGTCCTCCAACTCGATTCTTCAGAACTTCTCCACCTCCCGGCCGAGCCGCTGCTCTTCTGCAAACAGGGTGCACTCTATAGGCAGAAAGAGTGATGACCCCCGTTCCTCTTCAGGAACAAGGTCACGGTTTTTACCCCAAATTATTTGCGGTGCCTATAAGAACGGGCCGTTCCGTCCCGTTCTGGATCTAAAACTGCTCAGCAAGCTCGTGGACACCAGGCGGTTCCGGATGGAATCCCTCCGCCATGTCATCGCCTCAATGTCCCAAGGAGATTTCCTAGCATCATTAGGCATCAAGGATGCTTATCCACACGTGCCGATTGATCCAGAGCACTAGCGTTTCTACGCTTCGTTATAGGAGACGAACACCTTCTGTTCGTAGCTCTACCTTCCGGCTAGCGACAGTCCCACTGGTCTTCGCCAAGGTCAGGGCAGCAGTAGTCACAGTCCTGCACTCTCAGGGTCACTCTGTGATCCCATATTTAGACGATCTACTTGTCAAGGCACTCTCTTAGGACACATGCCGACACTGCCCGAACGTTGCGCTGGAGACTCTCTAGAGTTTTGGGTGGATCATCAACTTTTTGAAGTCAGATCCGACCCCGACCCTATCGCTAACATATCTAGGCATGGAGTTTCATACTCTCTCAGCGATAGTGAAGCTTCCGCTAGACAAACAGCATTCTCTACGGGCTGCAATCTCTTCTTTAAGAACCAGTCGCACACATGGAGACGCCTCATGCACTTCCTACGTAAGATGGTAGCAATGGAGGCAGTTCTTTTCGCGCAGTTTCATCTGCGTCCACTACAATGTGACATTCTCCGCCAATGGGACGGGGAGTCGACCTCCCTCAACAGAGTCGTCTTTCTTTCTCAGGCGGCCAAGGAATCTCTACGGTGGTGGCTTCTTCCCACCTCATGGTCAAAAAGAAGGTCCTTCCTATCCCCATCCTGGGCGATAGTTACGACAGACGCGAGTCTATCAGGGTGGGGAGCAGTTTTTCTCCACCACAGCGCTCAGGGTACGTGGACTCAGCAAGAGTCCACCCTTCAGATCAATGTTCTTGAACACAGAGCAGTGTATCTTGCCCTACAAACCTTCCAACAGCAGCTGGACAGCAAGCAAATCCGACTTCAGTCGGACAACTCCACAGCGGTGGCATACATCAACCACCAAGGAAGAACGCGCAACCGGCAAGCCTTCCAGGAAGTCCGGCAGGTTCTGATGTGGGTGGAAGATACGGCATCCACCATATCCACAGTTCACATCCCAGGCGTGGAAAACTAGGAAGCTGACTTCCTAAGTCGCCGGGGTGTGGCCGAAAGGGTATGGTCTCTTCACCCGGACGGGTTTCAGGAGATCTGGCGCCGCTGACAAAGGCCGGACGTCGATCTAATGGCGTCACGGCACAACATCAATGTGCCAGCTTCATGGCACGGTTTCACAATCATCGAGCTCTGGCGGCAGACGCCTTAGTTCAGCATTGGTCGCAGTTCCAGCTACCTTATGTGCCACCTCTGGCATTGTTGCCCAGAGTGCTGCGCTAGATCAGGACCGACTGCGGCCGCGCCATCCTCGTCGCTACAGATTGGCCGAGGATGTTGTGGTTCCCGGTTCTGTGGTGCCTCACGGTAGGCTAACCGGGGGCACTACCAGACCAATCAGACTGGCTGTCTCAAGGGCCATTCTTCCATTTGAATTCTACGGCCCTCAACCTGATGGTGTGGCATTGAGTCCTGGAACCTAGTGTCGTCAGGATTACCTCAGGACGTGGTTGCCACCATGAGACAGGCTAGCATACCAACGTCCGCCAAGATTGACCACAGGACGTGGAAGATATTCTTATCTCGGTGCTCGGCGCAGGGTGTTTCTCCCTGGCCGGTTGCATCGTCTATGTTTCCTTCCTTCCTGCAATCTAGGTTGGAAAAAGGGTTGTCGCTCAGTTCCCTTTAGGGACAAGTCTCAGCGCTATCTGTATTTTTTCAGAAACGACTTCCTCAGGTACGCACGTTCCTACGGGGAGTTTGTCGTCTCAGCACTCCGTACAAGCGGCCGTTAGAGCCCTGGGATCTGAACAAGGTTCTAATTGCTCTCCAGATGCCGCCTTTCGAGCCTTTGAAAGAGGTCTCCCTTCCCGCTTTTCTCGGGAAGTGGCCTTCTAGTAACGGTCTCGTCTCTTAGGAGAGTTTCCGAGCTAGCAACGCTCTCATACAAATCTCCCTTCCTGGTCCTTCACCAGGACAGGGTAGTTCTGCGTCCGATTCCGGAATTTCTCCCTAAGGTGGTATCCCACTTTCATATCAATCAGGATATCACCTCACCTTCTTTGTGTCCTCGTCCAGTCCATCAATTTCAGAAGGATTTGCATCTGTTGGTTCTGGTGAGAGCACTCAGGTTCTACTTCCCGCATGGCGCTCCTGCGCCACCCGGATGCACTCTTTGTCCTTGTCGCTGGTCGGCGTAAACAGTCGCAAGCTTCTGAATCCACCCTGGCTCGGGGGATCGAGGAACCAATTCTTGAAACCTACAGTTCTACTGGGCTTCTGGTTCTCTCAAGGCTGAAGGCCCATTCTACCAGAGCCGTGGGGGCATCCTGGGCATTACGGCACCAGGCTACGGCTCAGCAGGTGTGTCAGGCACCTACCTGATTGAGTCTGCATACTTTTACCAAGCATTTTCAGGTGCATACCTACGCTTCGGCAGACGCCAGCCTAGGTAGATAAGTCCTTCAGGCGGCGATTGCCCACCTGTAGGAAAGGGCTGTTTGACGGCCCTATCACGAGGTATTCTTTTACCCACCCAGGGACTGCTTTTGGACGTCCCAATTGTCTGGGTCTCCCAATTAGGAGCGAAAAAGAAGAAGGGAATTTTGTTTACTTACCGTAAATTCCTTTTCTTCTAGCTCCAATTGGGAGACCCAGCACCCGCCCTGTTTTCTCGGGGTTTTTCTGTTTTTTCGGGTACACATGTTGTTCATGTGGTATGGTTCAGTTCTCCGATGTTTCCTCGGATTGAATTGGTCTTTAAACCAGTTATTGGCTTTCCTCCTTCTTGCTTTGGCACTAAAACTGGTGAGCCAGTGATCCCACTGGGGGTGTATAGCCAGAAGGGGAGGGGCCTTACACTTTTAAGTGTAATACTTTGTGTGGCCTCCGGAGGCAATAGCTATACACCCAATTGTCTGGGTCTCCCAATTGGAGCTAGAAGAAAAGGAATTTACGGTAAGTAAACAAAATTCCCTTCTTTTTTCTTTTCCTGTCCCCTTCTCTCTCAATTATTAATTTAGCCGCTAAGTTTTTCAAGCAAAAGACACTTCAGGAAGCTAGGAAAATGTGTTTGGGGTTGTGTTGGGTTTTTTTCTCCATCAATGTTTTAGCCTTTTGGTGGTTTGTTTTTTTCACTCCATTTAAAGGGAACCTGTCGTCATCAGAAATTTTGCACTAAACCTAAAAGATTCTCCCTCTGCAGCTCCTGGGCTGCATTCTAGCAATGTTCCTGTTGTTTATGTGCCCCCTTTCTGACCAAAATAAAGACTTTGTAAAGTAAATCTATTTTGTATTCAGATCTTGATAATGGTACACGGGGGCGGGCTCTCTGGTGGTCGTTAGTCTGCCTCCTGTCGCTTTAGGCCGTCCCCCATCGCGCAATTTCAAAGAGGTGACGTGAGGTAAGCTGGCCAGCGCTTGCGCAGAACGGTGGAGGCGGCAGTGAAAGCGCGACCAAGATTATGCGCGGGTACTTGCTGATGAAAGTCATAGCGCCGCCCATAATCTCGCGCATGCGCAACACGTGACCAGCGGTCACACTGCACATTGCAGTCCCGCGAGAGTGGCACGGCGCATGCGCTAGATTATGGCCGCCCATAATCTCGCGCATGCGCCGTGCCACTCTAGCGGGACTGTGCAATGTGCACAGTGTGACCGCTGGTGATGTGTTGCGCATGCGCAAGATTATGGGCGGCGCTGTGATTTTCATCAGCAAGTACCCGCCCATAATCTCGTGCTCGCGCTTTCACCGCCACCTCCACCGCCGCCTCCACCGTTCTGTACAAGCGCTGGCCAGCTTACCTCACGTCACCTCTTTGAAATTACGCGATGGGGGACGACCTAAAGCGTCAGGGAGGCCGACTAACGGCCACCAGAGAGCCCGCCCCCGTGTACCATTATCAAGATCTGAATACAAAAAAGGTACCACTTTACAAAGTCTCTTTATTTTGGTCAGAAAGGGGGCACATAAACAACAGGAACATTGCTAGAATGCAGCCCAGGAGCTGCAGAGGGGGAATCTTTTAGGTTTAGTGCAAAATTTCTGATGACCGGTTCCCTTTAACCCCTTCACCCCCGGCCACTAAAACACCCTAATGACCGGGCCATTTTTTGCAATTCTGACCAGTGTCACTTTGACAGGTTATAACTCTGGGACGCTTCAACGGATCCTGGCGATTCTGAGATTGTTTTTTCGTGACATATTGTACTTCATGTCAGTGGTAAATTTAGGCCGATATTTTTTGCGTTTATTTGTGAAAATTTAGGAAATTTGGCGAAAATTTTGAAAATTTCGCAATTTTCAAACTTTGAAAATTTATGCCCATAAATCTGAGAAATATGTCACACAAAATAGTTACTAAATAACATTTCCCACTTGTCTACTTTACATCAGCGCAATTTTCGAAACAAATTTTTTTTTCGTTAGGAAGTTAGAAGGGGTCAAAGTTCATCAGCAATTTCTCATTTTTCCAACAAAATTTAGAAAATAATTTTTTTTAGGGACCACATCACATTTGAGGTGACTTTGAGAGACCGAGGTGACAGAAAATACCCAAAAGTGACCCCATTCTAAAAACTGCACCCCTCACTCTGCTCAAAACCACATCCAAAAAGTTTATTAACCCTTTAGGTGCTTCACAGGAACCAAAGCAATGTGGAAGGAAAAAATGAAAATTTTACTTTTTAACACAAAAATGTTACTTTAGCCATAAAATTTTCATTTTCACAAGGGAGAAAAGAGAAAGTGCACCCTACAATTTATTGTGCATTTTCTCCTGAGTACGCCGATACCCCATATGTGGTAAAAATCAATTGTTTGGGTGCACAGCGGAGCTCGGAAGGGAAGGAGCACCATTTGAATTTTTGAACGCAAAATTAGCTGCACTCATTAGCGGACGCCATGTCGGGTTTGAAGACCCCCTGAGGTGCCTAAACAATGGAGCTCCCCCACAAGTGACCCCATTTTGGAAACTAGAGCCCTCAAATATTTTTTCTAGATGTTTGATGAGCACTTTGAACACCTGGGGGCTTCACAGAAGTTTATAACGTTGAGCCGTGAAAAGAAAAAAATTTTTTTTTACCACAAAACTGTTGCTTCAACTAGGTAGCTTTTTTTTCTTTTTCGCTCCTAATTGGGAGACCCAGACAATTGGGTGTATAGCTATTGCCTCTGGAGGCCACACAAAGTATTACACTTAAAAGTGTAAGGCCCCTCCCCTTCTGGCTATACACCCCCAGTGGGATCACTGGCTCACCAGTTTTGTGCTTTGTGCGAAGGAGGCAACACATCCACGCATAGCTCCACTTTTTAGTCAGCAGCAGCTGCTGACTATGTCGGATGGAAGAAAAGAGGGCCCATACTAAGGGCTCCCAGCATGCTCCCTTCTCACCCCACTGTATGTCGGAGGTGTTTGTAAGGTTGAGGTACCCATTGCGGGTACGGCGGCAGGAGCCCACATGCTGATTCCTTCCCCATCCCTTTTTACAGGGCTCTGGGTGAAGTGGGATTTACCGGTCTCCAGGCACTGAGACCGTGCTCCATCTACAGCCCCTGGAGAAGATGCTGGATGGAGCGGAGTACATCAGGGACATGGCCCTGCTTCCTCAAGGTACTCTGTGTCCCCGTGCATTTGGCGCTCACACCGCAGCATGCTGGGTGTTGTAGTGCGCCGGGGGACATCAGCGCTGCGGCGCCTGTGCCATGGCCTCATTCAGCTTCGCTGAAGCAGGCTCACTTATGGGAATTGGTCGCGCCGGCCGCTGGGACTGCGGCGCGGCTGGCACTTGTAGTGCGCCGGGGACTTCAGCGCGGCCTGCGCTTTTACGGCGGCCGCGCTGATAACTAGAGTCCCCGGCTTTTGCGGCCTGCTTCCGTTCGTTCCCGCCCCCAGACCTGCCAGTCAGGAGAGGGGCGGGACGCTGTCCACTTCTAGGAATCGGTCGCGCCGGCCGCTGGGACTGCGGCGCGGCTGGCACTTGTGGTGCGCCGGGGACTTCAGCGCGGCCCGCGCTTTTACGGCGGCCGCGCTGATAACTAGAGTCCCCGGCTTTTGCGGCCTGCTTCCGTTCGTTCCCGCCCCCAGACCTGCCAGTCAGGAGAGGGGCGGGACGCTGGCCACTTCTAGAATCGGTCGCGCCGGCCGCTGGGACTGAGGCGCGGCTGGCACTTGTGGTGCGCCGGGGACTTCAGCGCGGCCCGCGCTTTTACGGCGGCCGCGCTGTTAACTCGAGTCCCCGGCTTCTGGGCCTAGTCTCCCTTCGTTACCGCCCACAGCCCTGACAGTCAGGGTAGGGGCGTGACGCTGCATAGCACTGCAGCGCTGAGAGCTGGAGTATGTTTTACATACTCCACCCCTCTCACTGTGTGCACTGTGAATCCGGATTCCCGCACTTTCTCAGGCACGCCCACGGCTTCCTTCTCTACAAGGACGCCGGCAGCCATTAGTGTCAGTTTCTGTACGATACAGAGACAAGTGTGGAAGACCCTGGCATTCTGATAGTCACACAATCGCTGCAACAGGCGTTAAGCAGCACCTGTGGTGCTAACCCCACTAGTGCAGAAGTGCACTTATAGATATGCTTGTACTATATACATTGCACTGTTTGGTCGCACGTTGTATATACCCTCCTGGATTATGCGGAGGAGTTATCAGCATATTCTCTGTGTAAAACAAAGGTGCAGAACCACATGTTTTTCTATACAGCTGGTACAGCATGTACGGCTATACGGCCGGCAGGTTACATAGACTCCCATTGTATGCACTAATGGCCAGGGGATGAGGACGGTGTCTGCAGTATTTACTGACAGTTTTTCTGAGACTATGGCTATGATACTAGAAGCCTAGCAGTCCGGACATGTCTCTCACAATATGGGCGCTGTTGAATCATTGATCCATGGCCCCCCTCAGTGTGAACAACTAACAGCTCCGGGAATGTCACACGCATCCCAGAGTCACGGCTCTGCACGGACGTCAGTCCCAGACAGCCTAAGCGGGCTCACTATGAGCGGCCTCGGTTTCATCAGGGTCCTAGCAGAAGGACTCGCTGTGTAATGAGGCGGAAGTAGCGGCTCGGGATTCTGATCCTGAGACCGCTCTCAATCTGGATACACCTGATCGTGACGCCATAGTAAATAATCTTATAGCGTCCATCTATAGAATGTGGGTTATTTCTCACAGCTCCTCCAGTGGAGGAGTCAGCTTCACGTATTTTTCTGGACCACTCTGCCTTCAGAGAGGCAGTCCAGGAACACCACGCTTATCCAGATATGCGCTTCTCCAAACGGCTTAGGATACACGTTATCCCTGTCCCCTGACTTGGTCAAGGACTGGACCCAGTGTCCCAAGCGGCATCCTCCAATCTCCAGGCTGGTAGCTAGATCCATAGTTGCAATGGGAGATGGAACTGCACTCAAAGATGCCACTGACAGACAGATGGATCTCTGGTCGAAAGCCATCTATGAGGCTGTCGGCGCACCGTTGGCTCCGGCATTCTCTCCCTTTTGGCACTCCAAGCTATTTCAGCTTGTCTTACACAGATTGACACGGTTACACGTACATCTGTGCCGCAGGTGGCATCCTTAACCTCTCAAATGTCTGCATTTGTTTCTACGCGATTCAGGTTGTCCTGGACTCTGCGAACCGTGCGGCGGTAGCCTCCGCTACTCCGTGTTTTTAAGCAGAGCCTGGTCTGCTCGTTAAGTGAATGGAAGGCAGATTCTGCTTCCAAAAAAGGTTGCCTAACCAGTTGCTTTTTTCTGCTGACCGACTGTTTGGTGAGCGTTGGATGTAACCATTAAACAGTCCAGGGGTAAGGATTCATCCTTTCCTCAGCCCGGACACAACAAACCCCAACAGAGCAAGAGGCAGTCGGGGTTTTCGGCCTTTTCGAGGCTCGGGCAGGTCCCATTTTTCCTCGTCCAATGTGGACTCAAAAGGATCAGAGGAGCTCAGATTCTTAGCGGGCTCAGTCACGCCCAAAAAAGCGACAGTCTGAAAACCCGCTTCCAAGGCGGCTTCCTCATGACTTGCGGCCTCGGTCGGTAGCAGGCTCTCCCGCCTTGGCGATATTTAGCTGCCATAGGTCAATGACCATTGAGTGTGAGACATTCTGTCTCACGGGTACAGGATAGAGCTCACTTCTCGTCCTCCAACTCGATTCTTCAGAATTTCTCCACCTCCCGGCCGAGCCGCTGCTCTTCTGCAAACAGGGTGCACTCTATAGGCAGAAAGAGTGATGACCCCCGTTCCTCTTCAGGAACAAGGTCACGGTTTTTACCCCAAATTCTTTGCGGTACCTATAACAACGGGCCGTTCCGTCCCGTTCTGGATCTAAAAATGCTCAGCAAGCTCGTGGACACCAGGCGGTTCCGGATGGAATCCCTCCGCCATGTCATCGCCTCAAGGTCCCAAGGATATTTCCTAGCATCATTAGGCATCAAGGATGCTTATCCACACGTGCCGATTGATCCAGAGCACTAGCGTTTCTACGCTTCGTTATAGGAGACGAACACCTTCTGTTCGTAGCTCTACCTTCCGGCTAGCGACAGTCCCACTGGTCTTCGCCAAGGTCAGGGCAGCAGTAGTCACAGTCCTGCACTCTCAGGGTCACTCTGTGATCCCGTATTTAGACGATCTACTTGTCAAGGCACTCTCTTAGGAAACATGCCAACACTGCCCGAACGTTGCGCTGGAGACTCTCTAGAGTTTTGGGTGGATCATCAACTTTTTAAAGTCAGATCCGACCCCGACCCTATCGATAACATATCTAGGCATAGAGTTTCTTACTCTCTCAGCGATAGTGAAGCTTCCGCTAGACAAACAGCATTCACTACGGGCTGCAAGCTCTTCTTTAAGAACCAGTCGCACACATTGAGACGCCTCATGCACTTCCTACGTAAGATGGTAGCAATGGAGGCAGTTCCTTTCGCGCAGTTTTACTGCGTCCACTACAATAGGACATTCTCCGCCAATGGGACGAGGAGTCGACGTCCCTCAACAGAGTCGTCGTTCTTTCTCAGGCGGCCAAGGAATCTCTACGGTGGTGGCTTCTTCCCACCTCTTGGTCAAAAAGAAGGTCCTTCCTATCCCCATCCTGGGCGATAGTTACGACAGACGCGAGTCTATCAGGGTGGGGAGCAGTTTTTCTCCACTACAGCGCTCAGGGTACGTGGACTCAGCAAGAGTCCACCCTTCAGATCAATGTTCTTGAACACAGAGCAGTGTATCTTGCCCTACAAACCTTCCAACAGCGGCTGGAAAGCAAGCATATCCGACTTCAGTCGGACAGCTCCACAGCGGTGGCATACATCAACCACCAAGGAAGAACGCGCAACCGGCAAGCCTTCCAGGAAGTCCGGCAGGTTCTGATGTGGGTGGAAGACACGGCATCCACCATATCCACAATTCACATCCCAAGTGTGGAAACTAGGAAGCTGACTTCCTAAGTCGCTGAGGTGTGGCCGAAAGAGTATGGTCTCCTCACCCGGACGGGTTTCAGGAGATCTGGCGCCGCTGACAGAGGCCGGACGTCGATCTAATGGCGTCACGGCACAACAACAATGTGCCAGCTTCATGGCACGGTTTCACAATCATCGAGCTCTGGCGGCAAACGCCTTAGTTCAGCATTGGTCGCAGTTCCAGCTACCTTAGGTGCCACCTCTGGCATTGTTGCCCAGAGTACTGCGCTAGATCAAGACCGACTGCGGCCGCGCCATCCTCGTCGCTACAAATTGGCCGAGGATGTTGTGGTATGAGTCCTGGAACCTAGTGTCGTCAGGATTACCTCAGGACGTGGTTGCCACCATGAGACAGGCTAGCATACCAACGTCCGCCAAGATTGACCACAGGACGTGGAAGATATTCTTATCTCGGTGCTCGGCGCAGGGTGTTTCTCCCTGGCCGGTTGCATCGTCTATGTTTCCTTCCTTCCTGCAATCTAGGTAGGAAAATGGGTTGTCGCTCAGTTCCCTTTAGGGACAAGTCTCAGCGCTATCTGTATTTTTTCAGAAACGACAACTTCCTCAGGTACGCACGTTCCTACGGGGAGTTTGTCTTCTCAGCACTCCGTACAAGCGGCCGTTAGAGCCCTGAGATCTGAACAAGGTTCTAATTGCTCTCCAGATGCCGCCTTTCGAGCCTTTGAAGGATGTCTCCCTTCCCGCTTTTCACGGGAAGTGGCCTTCTAGTAACGGTCTCGTCTCTTAGGAGAGTTTCCGAGCTAGCAACGCTCTCATACAAACTCCCTTCCTGGTCCTTCACCAGGACAGGGTAGTTCTGCGTCCGGTTCCGGAATTTCTCCCTAAGGTGGTATCCCACTTTCATATCAATCAGGATATCACCTCACCTTCTTTGTGTCCTCGTCCAGTCCATCAATTTCAGAAAGATTTGCATCTGTTGGTTCTGGTGAGAGCACTCAGGTTCTACTTCCCGCATGGCGCTCCTGCGCCACCCGGATGCACTCTTTGTCCTTGTCGCTGGTCGGCGTAAACAGTCGCAAGCTTCCAAATCCACCCTTGCTCGGGGGATCGAGGAACCAATTCTTGAAACCTACAGTTCTACTGGGCTTCTGGTTCTCTCAAGGCCGAAGGCCCATTCTACCAGAGCCGTGGGTGCATCCTGGACATTACGGCACCAGGCTACGGCTCAGCAGGTGTGTCAGGCACCTACCTGATTGGGTCTGCATACTTTTACCAAGCATTTTCAGGTGCATACCTACGCTTCGGCAGACGCCAGCCTAGGTAGATAAGTCCTTCAGGCGGCAATTGCCCACCTGTAGGAAAGGGCTGTTTGACGGCCCTATCACGAGGTATTCTTTTACCCACCCAGGGACTGCTTTTGGACGTCCCAATTGTCTGGGTCTCCCAATTAGGAGCGAAAAAGAAGAAGGGAATTTTGTTTACTTACCGTAAATTCCTTTTCTTCTAGCTCCAATTGGGAGACCCAGCACCCGCCCTGTTTTCTCTGGGTTTTTTCTGTTTTTTCGGGTACACATGTTGTTCATGTGGTATGGTTCAGTTCTCCGATGTTTCCTCGGATTGAATTGGTCTTTAAACCAGTTATTGGCTTTCCTCCTTCTTGCTTTGGCACTAAAACTGGTGAGCCAGTGATCCCACTGGGGGTGTATAGCCAGAAGGGGAGGGGCCTTACACTTTTAAGTGTAATACTTTGTGTGGCCTCCAGAGGCAATAGCTATACACCCAATTGTCTGGGTCTCCCAATTGGAGCTAGAAGAAAAGGAATTTACGGTAAGTAAACAAAATTCCCTTCTTTCACAAGGGTATTGGGAAAAAATGCAACATAAAATATATTGTCCATTTTCTCCTGAGTACGCAGATACCTCATATGTGGTGGAAATCAAATGTTTGGACACACAGCAGTGCTCGGAATGCAAGGAGCGCCATTTGAATTTTTGAACGCAAAATTAGCTGCACTAATTAGCGGACGCCATGTCGGGTTTGAAGACCCCCTGAGGTGCCTAAACAATGGAGCTCCCCCACAAGTGACCCCATTTTGGAAACTAGAGCCCTCAAATATTTTTTCTAGATGTTTGATGAGCACTTTGAACACCTGGGGGCTTCACAGAAGTTTATAACGTTGAGCCGTGAAAAGAAAAAAAATTTTTTTTACCACAAAACTGTTGCTTCAACTAGGTAGCTTTTTTTTTCACAAGGGTATTGGGAAAAAATGCAACATAAAATATATTGTCCATTTTCTCCTGAGTACGCAGATACCTCATATGTGGTGGAAATCAAATGTTTGGACACACAGCAGTGCTCGGAAGGCAAGGAGCGCCATTTAAATGCAAAATTAGCTGCACTCATTAGCGGACGCCATGTCAGGTTTGAAGACCCCCTGAGGTGCCTAAACAATGGAGCTCCCCCACAAGTGACCCCATTTTGGAAACTAGAGCCCTCAAATAATTTTTCTAGATGTTTGGTGAGCACTTTGAACACCTGGGGGCTTCACAGAAGTTTATAGCGTTGAGCCGTGAAAAGAAAAAAAAATTTTTTTACCACAAAACGGTTGCTTCAATTAGGTAGCTTTTTTTTTCACAAGGGTAACAGGAAAAAATGCACCATAAAATGTATTGTGCATTTTCTCCTGAGTACGCAGATACATCATATGTGGTGGAAAGTAATTGTTTGGGCGCATGGCGGGGCTCAGAAGAGAAGGAGCGCCATTTGACAGCAAAATTGGTTGGAATCATTAGCGGACGCCATGTCACGTTTGGAGACCCCCTATGGTGCCTAAACAGTGGAGCTCCCCCACAAGTGACACCATTTTGGAAACTAGAGCCCTCAAATAATTTTTCTAGATGTTTGGTGAGCACTTTGAACACCTGGGGGCTTCACAGAAGTTTATAGCGTTGAGCCGTGAAAAGAAAAAATTTTTTTTTTACCACAAAACGGTTGCTTCAACTAGGTAGCTTTTTTTTTCACAAGGCTATCAGGAAAAAATGCACCATAAAACGTATTGTGCATTTTCTCCTGAGTACGCAGATACCTCATATGTGGTGGAAAGTAATTGTTTGGGCGCATGGCGGGGCTCAGAAGAGAAGGAGCGCCATTTGACTTTTCAAACGCACAGACGCAGTGCACTGATCGGCCGCTGCAGGACGCACGGTCGGATGCGATAAAAAAAGCGTCGGGGATACGTAAAAAAAAAAGTCACGCCAAAAATTGACCATGGATGCAGATATGTTATGTGCATCCCTGATCAGCGCTCGGCGGGACGCACAGACGGATGCCATACAAAAATTGTCGCGAATACGGAAAAAAGTCACGCCAAAAATTGAGCAGGGATGCCGATCCGTTATCTGCATCCCTGATCAGCGCTCGGCGGGACGCACGGACGGATGCGATACAAAAAGCGTCGCGAATACGGAAAAAAGTCACGCCAAAAATTGAGCAGGGATGCCGATCCGTTATCTGCATCCCTGATCAGCGCTCGGCGGGACGCACGGTCGGACGCGATACAAAAAGCGTCGCGAATACGGAAAAAAGTCACGCCAAAAATTGAGCAGGGATGCCGATCCGTTATCTGCATCCCTGATCAGCGCTCGGCGGGACGCACGGACGGACGCGATACAAAAAGCGTCGCGAATACGGAAAAAAGTCATGCCAAAAACTGACCACGGATGCAGATCCGTTATCTGCATCCCTGATCAGCGCTTGGCGGGACGCACGGACAGATGAAGTGTAAAAATGGACAGGATACAAGAAAAAAAAAAAGTTATACTCACAGTACCAAGAGGATCACTGACCAGAAGAGTTGCAGAGGAACAAGAAGGCAGTGAGATAGACAGCTTTACACCAGCAGCAGGCAGGACGTTGGACAGATCAGCAGAAGGACCCAGCGATGGAGGCAGATGTGATCGGGCCAGTGAAGACCTCGGACGACCCGTGAAGGCAGGTAAGAGGACGTCGGGGGGGGCAGGGGGGGATGGGGAGAGGGGGGGTCAGGGGGGGGCAGATGGGGGGGGTTAGAGGGAGAGCAGAGGGGGCGGAGAAGCAAAGGCAGAAGGAAGGAACCTTGGAAGCAGAATAGAGATGACAGAGGAGGCAGGCAGATCGCGTGGGGAGCAGATCGGGATGCCGGGGGGCAGATCGGGGCGTAGGGGGGCAGATCGGGGCGTAGGGGGGCAGATCTGGGGGGGCACGGGCAGGGGCCTTCACGGGAGCGCGCAGGGGCCTTCACGGGAGCGCGCAGGGGCCATCGCCGGAGCGCAATACTTACCTTTGGAGCTGGCGCGGTGACAGCAGAGGCGGCGTCTGCGGCGGCAGCAGCGGTGGCGTGGTACCAAAAGTACCAGCCACTCCACGCTGCAGCCATGTTGGGGGAGGGTCCCCAGAGCAGTACAGGCCTGGGGAGGGCGGCCACCGGCAGATCAGACCGCCCCACTGCACACTGATTGGAGCGATTGCGCGTCATAGCACGATCGCTCCAATCAGTGCTGCAGGGGCTGGGGGCGACATGTTTGAGGTCCACCTATGATATGCTGCAGCAGCTGCGGCATCTCATAGCTGGATCTCACAGGATCGCACTAATTTGGGCATTATTTTTGCCGAAATTAGTGCGATCGATGTGGTTGGCGGTTCAGATTTGAACAGCCAATCACATCGATCATCGATAGGGGGTGGCGATGCCACCCCCCCTGGGGTCAAGCAAAGGTCCCCTGCTGTAAGAAACAGCAGGGGACATCATTTGAAAGCCGTTGCTATGGCCACGGCAATCAAATGAAGTTTAGGCAGTAAAATTACGTCCCTGGTCGTTAAGTCACGTTAAAATAGGACGTAATTTTACTGCCCGCGGTCGTGAAGGGGTTAAATAATGAAAAATTGCTTGCGCTGACAAAATGCATCAAAAAAATGACCTGGTCGCTCTTCAGTTGTCCCATTGAATTGCAAAGTGCATAGCATTTTCTGAGCAGATAAGTGCAAGAATAGTCAGTAGGTAACTTTTTGTAATTGCACAGCATTATACTGTATATGCACAGCAAGTAATCTTTACATAGAAATGGCCTTCTGATGGAGAACATGTGACCAGACCTATTAATCACCCATTTTTCTTGTATAATACCTGTGAGCAAGAAGCTGGATCTCCAATTTGGAATAATAGGAAAGTTCTAATATTTGTGACCCCCCCCCCCCCCTCCTGTTTTTTGTATGTATTTCCTGTAATATCTTGCTTATTTTATAACCTTTCAGGTCAACAAGGGGAGAACAAAGTGATGCTGATCTTTTTCCTTGGTGGAGTTACCTTTGCTGAAATTGCTGCCTTGCGGTTCCTTTCTCAGCTCGAGGATGGTGGGACTGAATACATAATTGCCACCACCAAACTGATCAATGGCACTACATGGATTAAATCTCTAATGGAAAAGCTTGAGCCACCACCATTTTAAATTGAATTCCCATGATGTGGGAATAGCAATAAGGTGTTTCACTTTGGAAGAATTTGCTAAAGTTTTGGAAATGACTCTAAAATACCATGGAAGGGTTATTGTAAGCTGTAGTAACCATAGTAGAAGTGGATTATACTCGACGCCTGGATTAATGCTCTGCGCCTTGAATAATTCTGTGCTCTAAATTACCCAACACCTCCTAAAGCTTGCTTGTTCTCATTCTCAAAGAACAGATCTTGGTTTAGACAGCTGACATACATAACATGGAACCTGATTATAGGTGATCACAAAAAAACAGCAACAAAAAGTGAGGTTTTTATGTGGGGGTTTTTTGGTACTGTATATACTGCACCATGTGCTAAAGATTAAGAACAGTCCTGTAGTTTTGTGCATAAGCTTACGTTTAAAATTAATTTTTACATTGTTACATGAACTTGTTACCATTTAGCCCCAATTTAATTTAAAAAAAGTATCTGTCTAGATAAAGTTTAAGAATTAACTGTCACATTTGCTATTTTGAATAATATCTGTATTCCTGAGATGTTTTATAGCTTTTATTTTTCAAGCAGTTCCCCTTTTGTAGACACAATTGTGTTTTTTCCACTTCTATTCCCCTCACAAGCAGGGCTGTGGAGTCTTGTTAGCCAAACCTCCGACTTTTCAATTTCTCAGACTTACATGGCTCATGTTTTAAGTGATAAATTTACTGTACTAAAATGGGAACATCGGGCATCTCATCTTGAAATAGGAAATACGGAACTCCTGAAAAGAGCAAGTGTCCGGCTAAGATCCAACTCTGTACATTATAGCTAGAGCCAAAATACAGCACTCTGAAGCAAATATTAATAAGTGGACTTTAATCATGGTCAGATGAGAATCATTAAACACGTGACGTTTCAGTTGGAAGACTTTTATCAAGCATACACTACGGAAAATAATGCAAAAAAAATTAAAATTTTAAATACATCTAGAAAAACACCCAAAAAATGCATAACATATATATAGAAAAAGAGCATGTATATACAAAGCCGACAAGAGTAATGATGTAGAGTACCAGAAAAGCAGATATTAAATGGTGCGTTTATATTATATGTATTTACTCTCTATTATGCCATAGATTATAATGTGGCTTTTTGATGATGGAAATGAACAGTAGCCTTCAGGGTAACTGAGTTGGATAAACCGATGTCCCCCAAAAGAATATGGATGAGCATGGTAACCCAAATTTTGTGTCAGCCCTGGTGCCTGCTCATGGATCCAAGTAATAGAGTGGAGTGGATACAGATGATGGGGTAATAGAGTATTTGATACTTCCTGTAGTGATAAGTGTTTGGGGAGAATGTAAAGACGCTGTCTTGATGAAGGCTGCTGTTGGTACAATACTGGCTGTAGTGCTTGCAAATCCTCTCATATAATATAAATACTGTGCTGCAAAGAGACATTTAATATCTGCGTCTCCGGTGCTCTACATAATTATGTATGTAATTTTAGTGGGCCAGAAGTATGGATTTACCCTGATAAAGAGTAAAGTTGAATTCAAAATTGCGGCTCAAATATTTTGCCCATTCCATGTACTAATATGCCACAAACGGTACTTATGGCACACCCTGTGTAATCATTTTCTTTGCTGTAGAAGACCAAAGTGAGGTTGTCTGACTGAATCTGAACATGATGACTATCTAGGAGAGA
Source organism: Anomaloglossus baeobatrachus (assembly GCF_048569485.1). NCBI lineage: Eukaryota > Metazoa > Chordata > Amphibia > Anura > Aromobatidae > Anomaloglossus > Anomaloglossus baeobatrachus. Next base: position 744,913,828 of record NC_134353.1, read on the forward strand.
TTGGAAATGCAGTAGGGCTAGCTTGATAGTCCTGAGGTCTCTCATATTGGAGGAAAGAGTGGAGTTCTGATTAGACTACAACTGCTGAACCCACATGGTTCCTGCATGAGCATCCCAGCCTGAGCCTGATGCATCTATCCTGAGGACATCTTCCAAGAGTCAATCACCATTGCAGGTCTTGACTGAGAGATGACATTACTACCATAGGGGCATCAAGGTTTGTAAAATCTCTGTCCCAGAACCTCAGAATATTGTTTTGAATAATCCTGATATGTGCTCTGGCCCTGGGTAAAACTTCTATCGAGAATAGAAGATGACACAATATTGTCAGTGCTTGGCAAATCAAAACTCCGCTTACAGATAACAGAAGTGACAAGTTATGGTAGAGCTTTCTTTTCTTTGTCGCTCCATTGGGAGACCCAGACAATTGGGTGTATAGCTATTGCCTCCGGAGGCCACACAAAGTATTACACTCAAAAGTGTAAGGCCCCTCCCCTTCTGGCTATACACCCCCAGTGGGATCACTGGCTCATCAGTTTTCATGCTTTGTGCAAGGAGGTCAGACATCCACGCATAGCTCCACTGTTTAGTCAGCAGCAGCTGCTGACTATGTCGGATGGAAGAAAAGAGGGCCCATACAGGGCTCCCAGCATGCTCCCTTCTCACCCCACTTTATGTCGGAGGTGTTTGTTAAGGTTGAGGTACCCATTGCGGGTACGGAGGCTGGAGCCCACATGCTGATTCCTTCCCCATCCCTGTTACAGGGCTCTGGGCGAAGTGGGATTTTAACGGTCTCCAGGCACTGAGACCGTGCTCCATCTGCAGCCCCTGGAGAAGACGCTGGATATGGAGCGGAGTACATCAGGGACATGGCCCTGCTTCCTCAAGGTACTCTGTGTCCCCGTGCATTTCGCACGCACACCGCAGCATTGCTGGGTGTGTTAGTGCGCCGGGGACATCAGCGCTGCTGCGCTTGTGCCATTGTCTCACTTCAGCTTAGCTGAGTGGGCAGACTTATGTAGAACGGTCGCGCCGGCCGCTGGGACTGCGACGCGGCTGGGACTTGTGGTGCGCCGGGGACTTCCGCGCTGGCCGCGCTTTTACGGCGGCCGCGCTTATAAATCGAGTCCCCGGCTTTTGCGGCCTAGTTCGTTCGTTAACGCCCACAGGCCTGCCAGTCAGGGTAGGGGCGTGACGCTGCACATCACGGCAGCCCGGAGAGCTGGAGTATGTTTTGCATACTCCACCCCTCTCACTGTGTGCACTGTGAAACCGGATTCCCGCACTTTCTCAAGCACGCCCACGGCTTCCTTCTCTAACACAGGACGCCGGCAGCCATTATTGTCAGTTCTTTCTATAGCGATAAAACAGACAAGTGTGGGAACACCCTGACAGGGATTCTGAGGTTCACACAATCGCTGTGAGCAGGCGTTAATCAGCACTTGTGGTGCTAACCCCACTAGTGCCGAAGTGCATTGACATATATGCTTCTACGCTATGCATTGCACTGTTTTGGTCGTACTTTTGTATATATCCTCCTTATTGTGCGGAGGAGATTACAGCATACTGTCTGTGGAAAACAGAGGTGCAGAAGCACATGTTTTCCATGCAGCCGGTACAGCAGGTACGGCTATATGGCCGGCAGGTTACATACACCCCCATTGTATGCAACTCAGCCGGAGTCTCTGCTAATGATCCAGAGGCTGGGGATGAAGTCTGCAGTGTTTACTGACAGATTTTCTGAGACTATGGCTGTGATACTAGAAGCCGTACAGTCCAGACAAGTCTCTCACACCATGAGCACTGTTGAATCATTGATCCATGGTCCCCCTCAGTGTGAACAATTACAGCTCCGAGGGGGTCACGTGCATCCCAGAGTCACGGCTCTGACACGGACGACAGTCCCAGACAGCCTAAGCGGGCTCGCTGAGCGGCCCTCAGTTTCATCGCACTGGTCAGGGTCCCGCAGGTGGACTCTCTGGGTGCTGAAGCGGAGATAGCTGCTCAGGAGTCTTATCCTGAGACCGCTCTCAATCTCGGTACACCTGATGGGGACGCCATAGTGTATTATCTTATAGCGTCCATCAATAGAATGTTGGTCATTTCTCCCTCAGCTCCTTCTGTGAAGGAGCCAGCTGTACGGCAGGAGAAATTCTATTTCAGGTATCCCAAGCGTAAATTAGGTATTTTTCTGGACCACTCTGCCTTCAGAGAGATAGTCCAAAAACACCACGCTTATCCAGATAAGCGCTTCTCCAAGCGGCTTAAGATACACGTTATCCCTGCCCCTGACGTGGTCAAGGGCTGGACCCAGTGTCCCAAGGGACATCCTCCACTCTCCAGGCTTGTGGCTAGATCCATAATTGCAGTGGAAGATGGGGTTCCACTTACAGATGCCGCTGACAGACAGATGGATCTCTGGTCGAAATCCACCTATGAGGCTGTAGGCGCGCCGTTGGCTCCAGCATTCGCAGCCATAGAGGCACTCCAAGCCATTTCAGCTTGTCTTACACAGATGGACACAGTCACACGTACATCTGTACCGCAGGTGGCATCCTTAACCTCTCAAATGTTTGCATTTGCGTCTTACGCGATCACGCCTGTCCTACACTCTACGAGCCGTACGACAGAGGCGTCTGCTCACTCCGTGTTTTTACGCAGACCCTGGTCGTTAAGTGAATGGAAGGCAGATTTTGCTTCCAAAAAAGTACTTAACCAGTTTGTTTTTTTCTGCGGAACGACTGTTTGGTGGGCGTTTGGATGAAATCATTAAACACTCCAAGGGTAAAGATTCATCCTTACCTCAGCCCAGACAAACAAACCCCAACAGAGCAGGGGTCCCCTCGTCCAAAAGGACTCAAAAAGATCAGAGGAGCTCAGATTCGTGGCGGGCTCAGTCACGCCCAAAACAGACAGTCTGAAAACCCGCTTCCAAGGCGGCTTCCTCAGGACTTGCAGCCTCCGCTCTTCGCATCCGCGCTCGGTAGCAGGCTCTCCCGCCTTGGCGATATTTAACTGCCATAGGTCAATGGCCGTTGGGGGAGAGACATTCTGTCTCACGGGTACAGGATAGAGTTTAGTTCGTCCTCCAACTCGATTCTTCAGAACTTCTCCACCTCCCGGCCGAGCCGTTGCGCTTCTGCAAACGATAGGCACTTTATAGGCAGAAGGAGTGGTGACTACGTTTCTCTTCAGGACCAAGGTCACGGTTTTTGCCCCAATTTATTTCGGGTGCCAAAATAGGACGGGTCGTTCCGTCCCGTTCTGGATCTAAAACGGCTCAACAAGCTCGTGAGCACCAGGCGGTTCTGGATGGAATACTCCGCTCCGTCATCGCCTCAATGTCCCAAGGAGGTTTCCTAGCATCAATAGACAGGATGCTTATCTCCACGTGCAGATTGATCCAGAGCACCAGCGTTTCTGCGCTTCGTTATAGGAAACGAACACCTTCTGTTCGTAACTCTTCCTTCCTGCTGGCGACAGCCCCACGGGTCTTCGCCAAGTTCATGGCAGCAGTAGTGACAGTTCTGCACTCTCAAGGTCACTCTGTGATCCCGTATTTGGACGATTTCCTGGTCAAGGCACCCTCTTAGGGAACACTGCCCGTATGTTGCGCTGGAGACTCTCCAGAGTTTTGGGTGGATCATCGACTTTCAATGTCAGATCCGACCCTGACCCAATCGCTACCATATCTAGGCATGGAGTTTCATACTCTCTCAGCGATAGTGAAGCTTACGCTAAATCAACAGCGTTCACTACAGACAAGGCTACAATCTCTCCTTTAAGGACCAGTCGCACACATTGAGACGCCTCATGTACTTCCCAAGGTCCTTCCTACTCCCATCCTGGGTGGTAGTTACGACAGACGTGAGTCTATCAGGGTGGGGAGCAGTTTTTCTCCACCACACGGCTCAAGGTACTTGGACTCAGAAATAATCCAACCTTCAGATCAATGTTCTGGAAAACAGAGCAGTGTATCTTGCTCGACTAGCCTTCCAGCAGTGGCTGGAAAGCAAGCAAATCCGAATTCAATCGGACAACTCCACAGCGGTGGCATACATTTACCACCAAGGAAGAACACGCAGCCGGCAAGCCTTCCAGGAAATCCAGCAGATTCTGACGTGGGTGGAAGGCACGGCATTCACCGTATCCTCAGTTCACATCCCAGGGGAAGACTGGGAAGCAGACTTCCTCAGTCGCCAGGGTATGGACGCAGGCGTATGGTCTCCTCAAGATCTGTCGCCGCTGACAGATGCCAGACGTCGACCTAATGGCGTCACGGCACAACAACATCGTCCCGGCTTCATGGCACGGTCTCACAATCTTCGATCTCTGGCGGCGAACGCCTTAGTTCAGCATTGGTCGCAGTTCTAGCTACCTTATGGGTCACGCCGCTGGCATTGTTGCCCAGAGTGCTGCGCAAGTTCAGGCCCGACTGCCGCCGCGCCATCCTCGTCGCTCCATTGGCCGAGGATGACGTGGTACTCGAATCGGTGGTACCTCACGGTGGGCCAACCGGAGGCACTACCAGACCGATCAGACTTGCTGTCTCAAGGGCCATTTTTCCATTTTTCCAGTTGAATTCTGCGACCCTCAACCTGACGGTGTGGCATTGAGTCCTGGAGCCTTGCGTCTTCAGGATTATCTCAGGACGTGGTTGCCACCATGGGACAGACTAGGATACCAACGTCCGCCAAGATTGACCACAGGATTTGGAAGATATTCTTATCTAGGTACTCGGCTCAAGGGGTTTCTCCCAAGCCGGTTCCATCGTCTATGTTTCCTTCCTTCCTGCAATCTAGGTTGAAAAATGGGTTGTCGCTCAGCTCCCTCTCGGGACAAGTCTCAGCGCTATCTGTATTTTTTCAGAAACGCCTAGCACGACTTCCGCAAGTACGCACGTTCCTGCAGGGAGTTTGTCTTCTCAGCACTCCGTACAAGCGGCCGTTAGAGCCCTGGGATCTGAACAAGGTTCTAATTGCTCTTAAGAAGCCGCCTTTCGAGCCTAGGAAAGATTTTCCCTTTCCCACCTTTCACGGGAAGTGGCCTCTCTAGTACGGTCACGGCTCTTAGGAGAAGTTTTCGAGCTAGTAACGCTCTAATACAAATCTTACTTCCTGGTCCTTTACCAGGACAAGGTAGTTCTGCGCCCGATTCCGGGATTTCTCCATAAGGTGGTATCCCACTCTCATCTCAATCAAGATATCACCTCACCTTCTTTGTGTCCTCATCCAGTCCACCAACTTCAGAAAGATTTGCAGCTGTTGGATCTGGTGAGAGCACTCAGGTTCTACACGGATGCACTCTTGTCCTTGTCGCTGGTCGGCGTAAAGAGTCGCAAGCTTCCAGATCCACCCTGGCTCGGAGGATCGAGGAACCAATTCTTGAAACCTACAGTTCTACTGGGCTTCCGGTTCCTTCAGGGCTGAAGGCCCATTCTACCAGAGCCGTGGGTGCGTCCTGGGCATTACGGCACCAGGCTACGGCTCAGCAGGTGTGTCAGGCACCCACCTGGTCGAGTCTACTTACTTTTACCAGGCATTATCAGATGCATACCTACGCTTCGGCAGACGCCAGCCTAGGTAGATAAGTCATTCAGGCGGCGGTTGGCCACCTGTAGGAGAGGGCCGTTTGACGGCCCTATCATGAGGTATTCTTTTACCCACCCAGGGATTGCTTTTGGACATCCCAATTGTCTGGGTCTCCCAATGGAGCGACAAAGAAGAAGGGAATTTTGTTTACTTACCGTAAATTCCTTTTCTTCTAGCTCCAATTGGGAGACCCAGCACCCGCCCTGTTTTCTCGGGGGTTTTTTCGGTTTTTTCGGGTACACATGTTGTTAATGTGGAATGGTTTCAGTTCTCCGATGTTCCTCGGATTGAATTGGTCCTTAAACCTGTTATTGGCTTTCCTCCTTCTTGCTTTGGCACTAAAACTGATGAGCCAGTGATCCCACTGGGGGTGTATAGCCAGAAGGGGAGGGGCCTTACACTTTTGAGTGTAATACTTTGTGTGGCCTCCGGAGGCAATAGCTATACACCCAATTGTCTGGGTCTCCCAATTGGAGCTAGAAGAAAAGGAATTTACGGTAAGTAAACAAAATTCCCTTCATTTGCTCTTCTTAGTGTTATTTGTAATGACTCCAGATAATACGGGTTTGAACAAGACTGATTCCAGGCTTCACTAGTGATGAAGTAGGGGCTGAGTGAACAAGAGAACGCTCAGTATACTGTCAACTTGGTGCCACTGTAGTGGATGAGGGACTGAGAGATTTCCCAGTATACTGCCCACTTGGTGACATAATAGTTGCTCAGATACCAAGAAAACGCCCAGTGTACAGCCACAGTAGTCTGGACGTTGCCTTGGGGACAGAAGAAAGCCCCTGTAAAGAGTGCTGCACTTGTGTAGTGGGATAGTGTTCCATACACGAATCTTCAACTATCTAGTTTTAGAAGAGAAAAAAAAAATTTCTTTGTCGCTCTATTGGGAGACCCAGACAATTGGGTGTATAGCTACTGCCTCCGGAGGCCACACAAAGTATTACACTTAAAAGTGTAAGGCCCCTCCCCTACTGCCTATACACCCCCCGTGGGATCACGGGTTCCTCAGTTTTCAAGCTTTGTGCGAAGGAGGGAACGCCGGCAGCCATTCCTGACGTGCTGTTTGAGCTGGAGAAGGGGAGACAAGTTATGGGAGACCCAGGCACGGGATTCTAGCGACCACACACCCGCTTTCAGCGGGCGGTAAGCGGCACCTCTGGTGCCTACCCCACTTGTGCTGCAGTGTTCATTTGTATTTTTATGCTATACATTGCACTGTACTGGCGCTGGTAATTCTTCACTATATATCCCTCTTGGATTGCTCTGAGACAACAGCATGTCGTCCGCAAAAACCAAGGGTGCCAAGGCACAGGCTTTCTATGCTGCCTGTACCGCATGTGGGGCTACTCTACCGGCAGGTTCCACTGACCCCCATTGTGTGCAGTGCTCGGCCCCTGTGGCACTTGTTCGGCCGGGGCCTCTGCTAGAGGTGACCCAGGGAGAACCACCTGTGAATACTGTCCAGGTGACGGGGACAGAGTTTGCAGCTTTGCTGATAGATTATCTGTGACTATGACTAAAATCCTAGAAACTTTGCAGTCTAGACCAGTAACTCAGACCATGGGCACGGTTGAATCACTGTCCCCTGGTCCCCCTCAGTTGGAACAGCTCCGGGCTCCGGAGGTGTCCCATGCATTCCAGGGTGACGGCTCTGACACGGACGACAGTCCCAGACAGCCTAAGCGAGCTCGCTATGAGCGACCCTCGACTTCATCACACACCGGATGGTGACGCCATAGTGAATGATCTCATAGCGTCCATCAATAAAATGTTGGATATTTCTCCCCAAGCTCCTCCAGCGGAGGAGTCAGCTTCACATGTACCCCAAGCGTAAATTAAGTGCCTTTCTGGACCACTCTGACTTCAGAGAAGCAGTTCAGAAACACTACGCTTATCCAGATAAGCGTTTCTCCAAACGGCTTAAGGATACACGCTATCCCTTTCCCCCTGACGTGGTCAAGAGCTGGACCCTGTGTCCAAAGGTGGATCCTCCAATCTCCAAGCTTGCGGCTAGATCTTTAGTTGCAGTGGAAGATGGGGCTTCACTTAAAGATGCCACTGATAGACAGATGGAGCTCTGGCTGAAATCCATCTATGAAGCTATCGGCGCGTCGTATGCTCCTGCATTCGCAGCTGTATGGGCACTCCAAGCTATTTCAGCTGGTCTTGCGCAAATTGACACTGTCACGCGTACATCTGTTCCGCAAGTAGCGTCCTTAACCTCTCAAATGACTGCATTTGCGTCTTAGGCTATCAATACTGTCCTGGACTCTACGAGCCGTACGGCAGTGGCGTCCGCCAACTCCGTGGTTTTACGCAGAGCATTGTGGTTAAGGGAATGGAAGGCAGATTCTGCTTCCAAAAAGTGCTTAACCAGTTTGCCATTTGCTGGTGACAGACTGTTTGGTGAGAGATTGGATGAAATCATTAAACAATCCAAGGGTAAGGATTCATCCTTACCTCAGCCCAGACCAAATAAACCCCAACAGAGGAGGGGACAGTCGAGGTTTCGGTCCTTTCGAGGCTCGGGCAGGTCCCAATTCTCCTCGTCCAAAAGGACTCAAAAGGATCAGAGGAGTTCGGATTCTTGGCGGGCTCAGTCACGCCCAAAGAAAGCAGCCGGAGGAACCGCTACCAAGGCGGCTTCCTCATGGCTTTCGGCCTCCTCTCTCCGCATCCTCGGTCGGTGGCAGGCTCTCCCGCTTTTGCGACATTTGGCTGCCACAGGTCAAAGACCGTTGGGTGAGAGACATTTTGTCTCACGGGTACAGGATAGAGTTCAGTTCTCGTCCTCCAACTCGATTCTTCAGAACTTCTCCGCCTCCCGACCGAGCCGTTGCTCTTCTGCAGGCGGTGTGCTCTCTAAAGGCAGAAGGAGTGGTGATCCCTGTTCCTCTTCAGGAGCAAGGTCACGGTTTTTACTCCAATTTGTTTGTGGTGCCAAAAAAGGACGGGTCTTTCCGTCCTGTTCTGGACCTAAAACTGCTCAACAAGCATGTGAAGACCAGGCGGTTCCGGATGGAATCCCTCCGCTCCGTCATCGCCTCAATGTCTCAAGGAGATTTCCTAGCATCAATAGACATCAAAGATGCTTATCTCCACGTGCCGATTGCTCCAGAGCACCAGCGTTTTCTACGCTTCGTTATAGGAGACGAACACCTTCAGTTCGTAGCCCTGCCTTTCGGTCTGGCGACAGCCCCAAGAGTCTTCACCAAGGTCATGGCAGCAGTAGTAGCTGTCCTGCACTCTCAGGGTCACTCCGTGATCCCTTACTTGGACGATCTACTTGTCAAGGCACCCTCTCAAGAGGCATGCCTGAACGTTGCGCTGGAGACTCTCCAGACTTTCGGGTGGATCATCAACTTTTCAAAGTCAAATCTCACCCCGACCCAATCGATAACATACCTTGGCATGGAGTTTCATACTCTCTCAGCGAAAGTGATGCTTCCGCTGGACAAACAGCGTTCACTACAGACAGGGGTGCAATCTCTCCTTCAGGGCCAGTCGCACCCCTTGAGACGCCTCATGCACTTCTTAGGGAAGATGGTAGCAGCAATGGAAGCAGTCCCTTTCGCGCAGTTTCATCTGCGTCCACTACAATGGGACATTCTCCGCCAATGGGACGGGAAGTCGGCGTCCCTAGACAGGAACGTCTCCCTTTCTCAGGTGGCCAAGGATTCTCTTCAGTGGTGGCTTCTTCCCACCTCATTGTCAATAGGAAAGTCTTTCCTACCCCCATCCTGGGCGGTGGTCACAACGGACGCGAGTCTATCAGGGTGGGGAGCAGTGTTTCTCCACCACAGGGCTCAAGGTACGTGGACTCAGCAAGAGTCCACCCTTCAGATCAATGTTCTGGAAATCAGAGCAGTGTATCTTGCCCTACAAGCCTTCCGGCAGTGGCTGGAAGGCAAGCAGATCCGAATTCAGTCGGACAACTCCACAGCGGTGGCATACATCAACCACCAAGGAGGGACACGCAGTCGGCAAGCCTTCCAGGAAGTCCGGTGGATTCTGACGTGGGTGGAAGGCACGGCATCCACCATATCCGCAGTTCACATCCCAGGCGTAGAAAACTGGGAAGCAGACTTCCTCAGTCGCCAGGGTATGGACGCAGGGGAATGGTCTCTTCACCCGGACGTGTTTCAGGAAATTTGTCGCCGCTGGGGGATGCCGGACGTCGACCTAATGGCGTCCCGGCACAACAACAAGGTTCCGGCCTTCATGGCACGGTCTCACGATCTCAGAGCTCTGGCGGCGGACGCCTTAGTTCAGGATTGGTCGCAGTTTCAACTCCCTTATGTGTTCCCACCTCTGGCACTGTTGCCCAGAGTGCTACGCAAGATCAGGTCCGACTGCCACCGCGCCATCCTCGTCGCTCCAGACTGGCCAAGGAGGTCGTGGTACCCGGATCTGTGGCATCTCACGGTAGGACAACCGTGGGCGCTACCAGACCGGCCAGACTTGTTGTCTCAAGGGCCGTTTTTCCATCAGAATTCTGCGGCCCTCAACCTGACTGTGTGGCCATTGAATCCTGGATCCTAGCGTCTTCAGGATTATCTCAAGGGGTCATTGCCACCATGAGACAGGCTAGGAAACTATCCTCTGCCAAGATCTACCACAGGACGTGGAAGATATTCTTATCTTGGTGCTCTGCTCAGGAAGCTTCTCCCTAGCCATTTGCATTGCCTACTTTTCTTTCCTTCCTGCAATCCGGATTGGAAAAAGGTTTGTCGCTCGGCTCCCTCAAGGGACAAGTCTCAGCGCTATCTGTATTTTTTCAGAAGCGCCTAGCACGACTTCCTCAGGTACGCACGTTCCTGCAAGGGGTTTGTCATATCGTCCCTCCTTACAAGCGGCCATTAGAACCTTGGGATCTGAACAGGGTTCTAATTGCTCTCCAGAAGCCGCCTTTTGAGCCTATGAGGGATGTTTCCCTTTCTCGCCTTTCACAGAAAGTGGCCTTTCTAGTAGCGGTCACGTCTCTTCGGAGAGTGTCCGAGCTAGCAGCGCTGTCATGCAAATCTCCCTTCCTGGTGTTTCACCAGGACAAGGTAGTTCTGCGCCCGATTCCGGAGTTTCTCCCTAAGGTGGTATCCTCCTTTCATCTCAATCAGGATATCTCCTTACCTTCTTTGTGTCCTCGTCCAGTTCATCAATGTGAAAAGGATTTGCATTTGTTGGATCTGGTGAGAGCACTCAGAATCTACATTTCCCGCACGGCACCTCTGCGCCGCTCGGATGCACTCTTTGTCCTTGTCGCTGGCCAGCGTAAAGGGTCGCAGGCTTCCAAGTCAACCTTGGCTCGGTGGATCAAGGAACCAATTCTTGAAGCCTACCGTTCTGCGGGGCTTCCGGTTCCCTCAGGGCTGAAGGCCCATTCTACCAGAGCCGTGGGTGCGTCCTGGGCATTACGACACCAGGCTACGACTCAGCAGGTGTGCCAGGCGGCTACCTGGTCGAGTCTGCACACTTTTACCAAACATTATCAGGTGCATACCTATGCTTCGGCGGACGCCAGCCTAGGTAGACAAGTCCTTCAGGCGGCGATTGCCCACCTGTAGAAAAGGGGCCGTTTTTACGGCCCTATCATGAGGTATTATTTTACCCACCCAGGGATTGCTTTTGGACATCCCAATTGTCTGGGTCTCCCAATAGAGCGACAAAGAAGAAGGGAATTTTGTTTACTTACCGTAAATTCCTTTTCTTCTAGCTCTAATTGGGAGACCCAGCTCCCGCCCCTGTTTTTTTGTATACACATGTTGTTCAGGTTGAATGGTTTCAGTTCTCCGATATTCCTTCAGATTGAATTTGCTTAAACCAGTTTATTGGCTTTCCTCCTTCTTGCTTTTGCACTAAAACTGAGGAACCCGTGATCCCACGGGGGGTGTATAGGCAGTAGGGGAGGGGCCTTACACTTTTAAGTGTAATACTTTGTGTGGCCTCTGGAGGCAGTAGCTATACACCCAATTGTCTTGGTCTCCCAATTAGAGCTAGAAGAAAAGGAATTTACGGTAAGTAAACAAAATTCCCTTCACGTCTCCCTTTTTCTAGTACTGTATATTTATAGAGGATATTATTGGTGAATACACGTAATTCTAATGACCTGCTAATTAATATTGATTTCTGTCCAGTTAGATAGTGTTGTTAACCCTTTCATGTGCTGCCTGAGGACGATAAGGAAGATCACAATTCATAATAAATATACAACAAATATTGGGTATAGATAAGGAAGAAAAAAAAACAAGCAAAGCTGTAGGATAGATTATAGAAAATGTCACAAACACCCCCCCTCCCATAAAAACATTAACTCCATTGCTGGCGCAGTGGGACGTGCATTGCTATGGACCGCCATACGTGTACAGCGCAACTTATAGCACCAACTTACTAGCAGAGCTAGCGCAATCATTAGCAGGTGTTGGCTATATATCATAGTGACACACTACAGTAACGCTCATGATTGGTAAAACCGCCAAATCATAAGCGTTTAACGCCTCTGATGCTACTGTCCATACAGACAGTGGCCTTTATTTGCTTTATAGAGGCACAACACGATTGCGATCGCAGATGGTCCTCATGGTGACCCCAGGCTGAATAATAGCCATGTGGTCACACAGGTGTGGTAGCCAGTAAGGTCCTGTTTTGAGCTGTGCCTGACACACTTCCTGCCTGTGTCATATTGCTTTATTTTTTATACTCTGCGATACAGAAGCATTGCAGGGTATTAGATCTGTCAGTCAGAGCAGGGAAAGTCGATGTCTCAACTGGGACTAGGTAAAAGGATGAGGAAAATATAACTATGAAAAAATTACAGCTATCAGTATATGACAATGGAAAAACAAATTGTAACAAAAATTTATATTTTAGTCTGCAAAAGAAGCAAAACATAAAGTAAAATTCAATAAATGTGATATCATTGTGACCGTACTAACCTGAAGAATAAAGTTGCCTGATTACTTGTACCGCACAATGTTGAATTGTTGATGAAAAATCAACAGTGAATGTTGTGAAAAAATAAAAAGTATTTATGAATTTTTATTTCTTTATCGTTCCTTTGGGAGACCCAGACCATGGGTGTTTAGCTTCTGCCTCCGGAGGACACACAAAGTACTACACTTAAAAGTGTAGCTCCTCCCTCTGAGCTTATACACCCCCTGGTAGCCAGTCCTAGCCAGTTTATTGCTTTGTGTCAGGAGGCATACATCCACACATGCATTCTCATATGATTTGTTTGACTTTTGGAAAGAGTTTGAAGAAAAGCGGGTCCATGTCTGGACTCCTGGCATGTCCCTTCTCACCCCACTGTGTCGGTGGTGTTGTTAAGGTTGATTTACAAGGCTGAAGCCTTACATGCCGCGCTCCTTCACCATCCCTTCTGGGCTCTGGCTTGAAGTGGGAGCCAGCACGGTCTCCATGCCTGGCAGGAGTCCGGTCTCCATCCACAGCCCCTTGAGGATTCTGTTGGACCGGAGCACTCATCCCCAGGGACATGGCCCTGCGTCTCAGAAGCTAAGTACCTGAGACGTTTATGTTGGGGGTCCCGGTTCTTTATTGTAAGGGGAGAGTATGCTGTATGTGATTTAACTTTAACGGCGGGTTCTCTAGCTTTTGCCTGAGAACCACGCCGATGGTGCCTGCTTGTCGGCCTCGCCGCTTAAATTTAGGCCCTGGCTTCGCCGGAGGCCTAGTTTCATTTTCCTGCCCTCGCATGTCACTCATGCAGAGGGACAGGTTCGGCTCCTCCCGGTGGCCGTTCTACACAGGGGAGGGACACTCCCCACTGCTGGGGCGTCCCTCCTTCCCTGCAAGTCTCTATAGCCCTCCAGTTCCCGCTTTTTTATAGGAACGCCCTCTTCTCAGGCAGAGTTCACTCTGCTCTGGGACATCCTGCATTCTGCATCTCTGCTGAGGTGCTGCGACTGGGGGACCGGGCTTCGGGATCTGGAGGGCACACAACACCGCGCTCAGCGGTCTGGTAAGCCACAGCCGGTCTCCGGTTGTGGACCTCTGTATATTCTCCCTGGGGTTCATTCTCTGCAAAGCCCCCACTCCAGCAGCATGTCTCACACAAGGAGCAAGGCTCCAAAGCTTTATTCTGCATGCGCTGCATGTAAGCTCCTGCTGCCTGAGCCGAGCATTTATCCACACTGTGATGGTTGCTCTAACTTGGCGGTGCCACAGCCTGGAGTCTCACCCCCAGTGGTCTCTCAGGCTGCTGCTGCTGCTGCACCTGTGATTGAACCCCTGGCCTGGGTAGAGTCCTTTTCTAGGTCCATATCCCAGTCATTTGCTGAGTCCATGGGGCTTTTGTCCAGGACTTTGATGAATATGCATCAGCCCCCCTCACAGGGTGCCTCTAATACTCTTGACAGAGGACTCCTATCCTCTGACCTCCGTCCATCAGAGCTCACGGAGGATTCATCATCTGATCCCAGACCCCGTCCTTCTAAGAGAAGGCGCAGGGTTTCCTCCCCCTCCCCATCCCACGGCTCTGTCTCAAGAGCTGACTCTCAAGATGAGGAGGATGCCCTCACTGGGGGCTCGGAGGCTATGTATCCCATCGATTTCTCTGAGGGTGACTTAGATCTTAGTGATTTGATTGCTTCTATTAATTCTGTGCTGGATCTCAATCCGCCAGTGTCAGAGGAACAACTCTCTTTGGCAGAAAAACATCAGTTTACCTCGCCTAAGAGAGTGAAGAGTGTGTTCTTTAACCACTCCAGTTTTCAGACCGCTGTGACCAAACCCAGGGCCTGCCCTGACAAACGCTTTCCAAAGCGTGGTTCTGATGACCGGTTTCCATTTCCACCTGAGGTGGTCAAGGAGTGGTCTCACTCCCCAAAGGTAGACCCTCCGGTGTCTAGGCTATCAGCCCGGACCGTTGGGTCGGTGGCTGACGGCACCTCACTTAAGGATTCCACTGACCGTCAGATTGACCTTCTGGCCAAATCTGTGTATGAAGCTGCGGGGGCCGCGTTTTCCCCGACTTTTGCAGCAGTGTGGGCTCTCAAAGCCATCTCTGCTTCTCTAGAGGAGATGCATTCCCTCACCAAGGAATCTATGCCTGAGATGGTTACCTTAACTTCTCAAGCTTCAGCTTTTTCATCTTATGCCATGTCTGCCATGCTAGAGGCTGCTCACCGCACTGCGGTGGCTTCAGCTAATTATCTTGTTATCCGCAGGATTTTGTGGCTTCGAGAGTGGAAGGCAGATGCTTCTTCCAAGAAGTTTCTTGCTGGGCTCCCTTTTGCTGGTTCACGGCTGTTTGGTGAACAGCTGGATGAAATCATTAAAGAAGCTACTGGCGGGAAGAGTACTTCCATGCCACAAACCAAGACCAGGAAACCCGCCCAGGGTAGGAATCAATCGAGTTTTCGTTACTTTCGTTCCTCCAACTGGTCATCCTCTAAGCCTTCCGCCTCGTCCGCTAACTCAGCCAAGGATCAGAAATCCAACTGGCGCCCAAAAGCGCGTCCGCAGAAGACCGCAGGAGGTTCTGCCACTAAGGCAGCTTCCTCATGACTCTCGGCCCGCTCTAGCCACGTCCTTAGTCGGTCGCAGGCTCTCCCACTTTGGCGACGCTTGGTTAAAGCAAGTCTCCGATCAGTGGGTGAGAGACATCATATCTCACGGCTACAGGATAGAATTCTCTTACAGCCCTCCAAACAGATTTTTTCTCTCAACTCCCCCCTGCTCCAAGGTCGCCGCCTTCTCGCAGGCCGTGGCGTCCTTGCATGCAAACGGAGTGATTGTCCCAGTTCCCGCTCAGGAACGGTTCAGAGGTTTTTACTCAAATCTCTTCCTAGTTCCAAAAAAGGACGGTACCTTCCGGCCCATCCTGGATCTCAAGCTTCTCAACAAGCATGTCCGGGTGCGGCATTTTCGCATGGAGTCTCTGCGATCAGTCATTGCCTCTATGACCCAAGGGGAGTTCCTGGCGTCCATCGACATCAGAGATGCCTATCTACATGTGCCAATCGCAGTGTCACATCAGCGTTGGTTATGTTTTGCGATAGGAGAGGATCATTTCCAATTCGTGGCTCTCCCCTTCGGGTTAGCCACGGCCCCTCGGGTATTCACCAAGGTCATGGCGGCAGTGATTGCGGTCCTGCAGCTCCAGGGGTTAGCAGTGCTTCCTTATCTGGACAACCTTCTGGTCAAGGGTACATCCAGCGCAGACTGTCAGCGGAGTGTTTCGCTCACTCTCGCCACCCTAGCCCAATTCGGGTGGATTGTCAATCTTCCCAAATCCACTCTGACTCCGACCCAGAGGCTCACGTACCTAGGGATGCAGTTCGAGACTTTGCCGTCTTCTGCAGCTGGACATTCTCCGCTGTTGGGACAAGCGGCCTTCCTCCTTACAGAGGTTAGTGGCTCTGTCGCCACAGACCAGGAGCTGTCTTCAGTGGTGGCTTCGACCCCTCTCCCTGTCCCAAGGGCGCTCCTTCCTGACTCCGTCCTGGGTGATTCTCACCACGGATGCCAGCCTATCCGGCTGGGGAGCGGTACATCTCCACCACAGAGCACAGGGCACTTGGACTCCGTCCGAGTCAGCCCTTTCAATCAATGTGCTGGAAACCAGAGCCGTGCTTCTAGCTCTCCTAGCTTTTCACCACCTGTTGGCGGGCAGGCACATTCGAGTCCAGCCAGACAACGCGACAGCGGTTGCCTACATCAATCACCAAGGCGGGACTCGCAGCCGCCTGGCAATGTTGGAGGGCGGAGGACTCCAAGTCCACCATATCCGCAGTCCACATCCCTGGCGTAGAAAACTGGGAGGCAGATTATCTTAGCCGTCAATCCGTGGACTGTGGCGAGTGGTCCCTGCACCCGGCAGTGTTTCAGTCAATCTGCCGCAAGTGGGGCACTCCGGACGTGGACCTAATGGCATCCCGTCACAACAACAAGGTTCCGGTTTACGTGGCTCACTCCCACGATCCTCAGGCCTTCGCCGCGGACGCTCTGGTTCAAGACTGGTCCCAGTTTCGTCTGTCCTACGTGTTTCCCCCTCTAGCTCTCTTGCCCAGAGTCCTGCGCAAGATCAGAATGGAGGGCCGTCGAGTCATCCTCATTGCACCGGACTGGCCCAGGCGAGCTTTGTATCCGGACCTGCTCCAACTGTCCGTGGAGATGCTGTGGTATCTTCCGGACCGTCCAGACCTGCTCTCGCAAGGTCCGTTTTTCCGCCCGAATTCTGCGGCACTCAAATTGATGGCGTGGCTCTTGAGTCCTGGATTTTGACGGCTTCTGGTATTCCTCCTGAAGTCATCTCCACTATGACTCGGGCCCGTAAGTCTTCCTCCGTCAAGATCTATCACAGGACTTGGAAAATTTTCCTTTCCTGGTGTCGCTCTTCCGGCCATTCTCTTTGGCCATTCTCGTTGCCGACCCTTCTGTCTTTTTTACAGTCCGGTCTGCAGCTAGGACTGTCCCTCAACTCTCTCAAGGGACAAGTCTCAGCTCTATCAGTGCTGTTCCAGCGGCGTCTCGCCCGGCTGGCTCAGGTCCGCACCTTCATGCAAGGTGCGTCTCACATCATTCCGCCTTATCGGCGGCCCTTGGATCCCTGGGACCTTAACTTGGTCCTCACGGTATTGCAGAAACCCCCTTTCGAGCCCCTTAGGGAGGTTTCTTTGCATCGTCTTTCTCAAAAGGTGGCCTTTCTAGTTGCCATAACTTCTCTCAGGAGAGTCTCTGATTTGGCTGCGCTCTCCTCGGAGTCAAATTCAAATTCAAATATGCTTTATTGGCAGGACCAAAATACAATTAGTGTTGCCAAAGCAAGAGAAATACAGTAAGTGTGGTGGGAGGGGATCAGGGTTATGGGGAGTTGGGGGGCACAATTTGGGCTCTGACAGTCCATTTAGGGGTCTTAGGTTCCCCTCAGCTTATGACATGTGGTGACATATTGGGCGGCGATCTCCACCATTGATTCCTCTTCCCCCAGTAGGAAGCGGAGTTTCACCTTTTTTGTTTTTTCACCAAGACAAGGTAGTTCTCCGTCCGACCCCGGACTTTCTTCCTAAGGTGGTCTCTCCCTTCCACCTTAACCAGGATATTTCCTTGCCTTCCTTCTGTCCGGCCCCTGTTCATCGCTTTGAGAAAGCGCTGCATACTCTAGATCTGGTGCGTGCTCTCCGGATTTATGTGTCTCGCACCGCTGCGCTTAGGCGGTGCACCTCTTTTTTTTTGTGCTAACCACAGGGCGGCGCAAGGGTCTCTCTGCTTCTAAGCCGACCTTGGCCCGTTGGATTAGATCGACCATTTCGGACGCCTACCAGAGTACTCATGTGCCTCCCCCGCCGGGGATCAAAGCACACTCGACCAGAGCTGTCGGTGCCTCTTGGGCTTTTAGGCACCAGGCTACGGCTCAACAAGTCTGTCAGGCTGCCACTTGGACTAGTCTGCATACCTTTTCGAAGCACTACCAAGTGCATGCTCCTGCTTCGGCAGATGCGAGTTTGGGCAGACTCATCCTTCAGGCGGCTGTCGCCCACTTGTGAAGTTAGGCTCCGCCTACTTCTTAGTTTTTTCTGTTTATTCCCACCCAGGGACAGCTTTGGAACGTCCCATGGTCTGTGTCTCCCAAAGGAACGATAAAGAAAAAGAGAATTTCTTTGTCGCTCCATTGGGAGACCCAGACAATTCGGGTGTATAGCTTCTGCCTCCGGAGGCCACACAAAGTATTACACTTTTAAAAAAGTATAACCCCCTCCCCTCTGCCTATACACCCTCCCGTGGATCATGGGCTCCTCAGTTTTATGCTTTGTGTGGAAGGAGGCACACATCCACTCATGCATTCTCATACATAGTTATGTCGGATGGAAGAAAAGAGGTCCCCAATGGGGTCCCCGGCATGTTCCCTTCTCACCCCTCTAAGTCGGCGGTGTTGTTAAGGTTGAGGTACCAATTGCGGGTACGGAGGCTGGAGCCACAGGCCGTCTCCTTCACCATCCCTTATGCGGCTCTGGGAGAAGTGGGATCCTATGCGGTCATCCATATGCTGGACCGTGCTCCATCCGCAGCCCCTGGTGGAACCTGCCGGACCGGAGCTTCTTCATCCCCAGGGACCGGGCCCTGCAACTTGAAGGTACTCTGTTTCCTCATGTGGGGACTGTACAGGGGTCGCACCTTCTCCCCGGAAGCCGCGGTGGTTCCGTCCGTTATCTTTTAAGCGGCCTCGCTGGGATTCTTCCCCGGCCTCCTCACGCTGCTCTGGATCCCAGTTTGAGGACTCTCAGGAAGACGAGGCGGACGTGGGAGCCCAGGGCTCTGACCCTGACTTCGCCCTTAACCTTGATACCCCTGAGGGGGACGCCTTAGTAAATGATCTTATCTCGTCCATCAACCAGGTGCTGGATCTCTCACCACCACCTCCTCCTGCAGAGGAGTCGGCTTCTCAGAAGGAGAAACACCAATTTCGATTCCCCAAACGTACGCGCAATACGTTTTTTGATCACTCTAACTTCAGGGACGCTGTCCAGAAGCCCAGAGCGGTCCCGGACAAGCGCTTTGCTAAACGGCACACTGACACACGTTATCCCTTTCCAGCTGAAGTCGTTAAGGGCTGGGCACACTCTCCCAAGGTGGATCCTCCAGTCTCTAGATTGGCTGCTAGGTCCGTTGTGTCTGTTGCCGATGGCTCATCCCTGAAGGATGCCACTGACAGACAGATAGAGCTCTTGGTGAAGTCTATTTATGGGGCCACGGGCGCGTCTTTTGCCCCGGCCTTTGCCGCTGTGTGGGCTCTCCAAGCAATCTCGGCATGTCTGACTGAGATTAATGCTGTCACACGGAATTCTGCTCCGCATGTGTCTTTCTTGACCTCTCAGGCATCAGCATTTTCGTACGGCTGTGGCATCCGCTAACTCCGTGGCAGTCCACAGGGCCATGTGGCTGCGCGAATGGAAAGCAGACTCTGCTTCCAAAAGGTTCTTAACTGGTTTGCCTTTTTCTGGCGAACGTTTGTTTGGCGAACGGTTGGATGAGATTATTAAGGAATCCTCGGGAAAGGACTCCTCCTTACCCCAGTCCAAACCTAAGAGACCTCAGCAGAGAAAAATCCAATCGAGGTTTCGGTCCTTTCGTCCCTCCGCCAAGCCCCAATCCTCTTCGTCCAACCGGCCGGAGAAAGGCCAGAGGAACTCCTATGCGTGGCGGTCCAAGTCACGCCCCGAAAAGGCCGCAGGAGGCACTGCCTCCAAGACGGCCTCCTCATGACTCTCTGCCTCATCTAGCCACATCCTCGGTCGGTGGCAGGCTCTCCCGCTTTGGCGACGCCTGGTGGCCACACGTTCAAGACCGATGGGAGAGAGACATTCTGTCTCATGGTTACAGGATAGAGTTCAGCTCTCGACCTACGGCTCGTTTTTTCAGAACCTCCCCACCCCCCGCACAGGCCGATGCACTTTTTCAGGCAGTGGACGCTCTAAAGATGGAAGGAGTTGTGATTCCCGTTCCCCTTCAGGAACGTGGTCGCGGATTTTACTCCAACTTGTTCGTGGTGCCAAAAAAGGACGGGTCATTCCGTCCCGTTCTGGACCTCAAGCTGCTCAACAGACATGTGAGAACCAGACGGTTTCGGATGGAATCTCTCCGCTCGGTCATCGCCTCGATGTCACAAGGAGACTTTCTAGCAACGATCGACATCAAGGATGCGTATCTCCATGTGCCAATCGCACCCGAACATCAACGTTACCTGCGTTTCACCATCGGGGACGAACACCTCCAGTTCGTCGCATTGCCCTTCGGCCTGGCGACAGCCCCACGGGTCTTCACCAAAGTCATGGCATCCGTCGTGGCGGTCCTGCACTCTCAGGGCCACTCGGTGATCCCATACTTGGACGATCTCCTAGTCAGGGCCCTTTCTCGGGTGGCGTGTCAACGAAGTCTTACCGTCACTCTGGCGACTCTCCAGCAGTTCGGGTGGATCATCAATTTCCCGAAATCCAAGTTGACGCCGACCCAATCACTGACTTACCTCGGGATGGAGTTTCATACCCAGCCAGCGTTAGTCAGGCTACCGCGGGACAAACAGCTTTCTCTGCAGGCGGGGGTGCAGTCACTTCTTCGGAGTCAGTCACACCCCGTAAGGCGCGTCATGCACTTCCTGGGGAAGATGGTTGCAGCTATGGAGGCAGTGCCGTTCGCGCAATTCCATCTACGGCCACTCCAATGGGACATTCTTCGCAAATGGGACAAGAGTTCGGCTTCCCTCGACAAGAACATCTCTCTTTCACTTGCAACCAAAACATCACTTCAGTGGTGGCTCCTACCCACATCTCTGTCTCGGGGAAAATCCTTCCTCCCCCCAACCTGGGCCGTGGTCACCACGGACGCGAGCCTGTCAGGTTGGGGAGCGGTTTTTCTCCACCACAGGGCTCAAGGAACCTGGACTCCAATAGAATCGTCCCTTCAGATCAATATTCTGGAGATAAGGGCAGTATATCTAGCCCTATTTGCTTTCCATCGGTGGCTGGAGGGCAGGCAGATCCGAATCCAGTCGGACAACGCCACTGCCGTCGCCTACATCAACCACCAAGGCGGCACTCGCAGTCGTCAAGCCTTCCAGGAAGTCGGGCGGATTCTGCAGTGGGTGGAAGTCACAGGCTCCACCATCTCCGCAGTTCACATCCCGGGCGTGGAAAACTGGGAAGCAGATTTTCTCAGTCGTCAGGGCATGGACGCGGGGGAATGGTCTCTTCACCCAGACGTGTTTCGAGAGATCTGTCGCCGCTGGGGAACTCCGTACGTCGATCTCATGGCGTCACGACACAACAACAAGGTCCCGGCCTTCATGGCACGGTCTCAGGATCACAGAGCTCTGGCAGCGGACGCTCTGGTCCAGGATTGGTCGCAGTTTCGACTGCCATATGTGTTTCCCCCTCTGGCGATGCTGCCCAGAGTACTACGCAAGATCCGGTCCGACTGCAGTCGCGCCATTCTCGTCGCTCCAGACTGGCCGAGGCGGTCGTGGAATCCGGATCTGTGGCATCTCACGGTGGGTCAACCGTGGGCGCTTCCAGACCGCCCAGACTTGCTGTCACAAGGGCCGTTTTTCCATCTGAATTCTGTGGCCCTCAACCTGACTGTGTGGCCATTGAGTCCTGGCTCTTAGCGTCTTCAGGGTTATCTCAGGATGTCATTGCCACCATGAGACAAGCCAGGAAGCCAACGTCCGCCAAAATCTATTACAGGTCTTGGCAAATCTTATCCTGGTGCTCCGATAACGGTTTTCCTCCATGGCCGTTTGCTTTACCCACATTTCTTTCATTCCTACAATCTGGAATGGACAAGGGTTTGTCCCTCGGCTCTCTCAAGGGCCAAGTGTCGGCGCTCTCCGTGTTTTTTCAAAAGCGTCTAGCCAGGCTTCCGCAGGTCCGCACGTTCCTGCAGGGGGTTTGCCACATGGTCCCACCTTACAAACGTCCGTTGGAACCTTGGGATCTTAACAGGGTTCTGACGGCTCTTCAAAAGCCGCCTTTTGAGCTGCTGCGGGATGTCTCTCTCTCCCATCTTTCTCAGAAGGTGGCCTTCCTGGTGGCAGTCACATCACTTCGGAGAGTGTCTGAGCTTGCAGCGCTGTCATGCAAAGCCCCCTTCCTGGTTTTCCACCAGGACAAGGTGGTTCTGCGTCCTGTCCCGGAATTTCTCCCTAAGGTGGTATCCCCTTTTCATCTAAATCAGGATATCTCCTTGCCTTCCTTTTGCCCTAATCCAATTCACCAGTGTGAAAAGGATTTGCACTCTTTGGATCTAGTGAGAGCACTCCGTTTCTACGTGTCTCGCACGGCGCCCCTGCGCCGTTCAGACGCGCTCTTTGTCCTTGTCGCTGGCCAGCGTAAGGGCTCTCAGGCCTCCAAGTCAACCTTGGCTCGGTGGATCAAGGAACCGATTCTCGAGGCCTACCGTTCTTCTGGGCTTCCACTTCCTTCTGGGTTGAAAGCCCATTCTACCAGAGCCGTAGGTGCGTCCTGGGCTTTGCGGCACCGGGCGACGGCTCAGCAGGTGTGTCAGGCAGCTACGTGGTCTAGTCTGCACACTTTCACGAAGCACTATCAAGTGCATGCCTATGCTTCGGCAGACGCCAGTCTAGGTAGGCGAGTCCTCCAGGCGGCGGTTGCCCACCTGTAAGAGGGGGCCGTTTTCGGCTCCTTTTATTGAGGTATTCTTTTACCCACCCAGGGACTGCTCTTGGACGTCCCAATTGTCTGGGTCTCGCAATGGAGCGACAAAGAAAAAGGGAATTTTGTTTACTTACCGTAAATTCCTTTTCTTCTAGCTCCTATTGGGAGACCCAGCACCCACCTCTGTGCCCTTCGGGCTGGTTGTTCTTTTGTGTACACATGTTGTTGATGTTGATTTGTTCTTATGGTTCATGGTTTTCAGTTCTCCGAACATCCTTCGGATTGAATTTACCCTAGACCAATTTATAAGTTTTCTCCTTCCTGCTTTTGCACCAAAACTGAGGAGCCCGTGATCCACGGGAGGGTGTATAGGCACAGGGGAGGGGTTACACTTTTTTAAAAGTGTAATACTTTGTGTGGCCTCCGGAGGCAGAAGCTATACACCCGAATTGTCTGGGTCTCCCAATAGGAGCTAGAAGAAAAGGAATTTACGGTAAGTAAACAAAATTCCCTTTTTTGTTACTTACCGTAAATTCTTTTTCTTATAGTTCCGTATTGGGAGACCCAGCTCCCTCCCTGTTGCCTATTTTCTTGTTCCGTGTGTTAGCACTGGCTGTTGTCGTGGACAGAGTCTCCGGTTGTTCCGGTTCTTACTCGGTTCTACTTGTGGGTGGCTATTCTCCTTCAGCTTTTGCACTAAACTGGCTAGGACTGGCTACCAGGGGGTGTATAAGCTCAGAGTGAGGAGCTACACTTTTAAGTGTAGTACTTTGTGTGTCCTCCGGAGGCAGAAGCTAAACACCCATGGTCTGGGTCTCCCAATACGGAACTATAAGAAAAAGAATTTACGGTAAGTAACAAAATTCTCTTTTTTTTGTTCATTTTGCAACCCAAAATCCCAATTAAAAGTGATCAAACAATGTTATGCAGTCCAAACTGGTCTGAATAAAAGCTTCAACACATCCAGCAGAAAACAAGCCCCAACACCGCTCATTCCATGGAAAAATAAAAAAGCTATAGCTCTCAGAATAGTGTGATGCAATAAATATTTTTTTTAAGTTTTTCATTATTTTCACACTAAAACACTGATTTATGAAAAACTTAAACTGTAACTTTACTAACCTGAAGAATAGTCTGCTTATAATGTTTACTGCATGGTGAACAGCATAAAATGGTGTAAAAAAAATAAAAATTGGGGTTCATTCAGTTTCTCAATAATTGGAA
The DNA here is from genome assembly GCF_048569485.1 of Anomaloglossus baeobatrachus. Lineage (NCBI taxonomy): Eukaryota > Metazoa > Chordata > Amphibia > Anura > Aromobatidae > Anomaloglossus > Anomaloglossus baeobatrachus. The sequence goes on from NC_134353.1 coordinate 744,937,775, forward strand.
TAAAAAATGTTATGTACTTCCGATTTTAAAAAGATCATCTCATTTATGCAAAAAATTAAGCCTCTACTCGGATATGTCATCTGTCAACAGAAAAATACAGGTTGGCCATGTTCCTAGTAGTTCATAGACATTCTCCCAAAAAAATTAATCCAGTAAAATTCACGCTTGGAAAGTTGAATGGCCCCCTATTTTGAGTTCTCCAGAGTGCCAAAACCACACTTAACGTTAACGTGTATGGCACTGCTGCAAATGAGAGAATGCACTTGAGAGAGTTTCTTTCGGTCATTATCCATTGCAAACTTCTTCAATATGAGATCGGTGGGGGTCCAACATCAGCACCCCCAACAATCATTTAAAAAACTGCTCCGGGAGCAACAGGACCTAAGTGATATATGGGCGGAACACAGCAGCTCCATACATTTCTTAGATGAATACGGAGTTTAATCCCCCCCATTTAAATAAATACACTGCAGTATTCAGGCAGAGGCCACCATGTAATTTCTGGGGTTGCTATATCTAGCCCATACATCGTTTAGGAAACATTTCCACCTAGCCTTAGTTCAGGCTGCTGCCAGAGCAGTTTCAGCTGATTGTGTCACATCCCCCCCAAAACTTATATTTAGATGATTCCCCAATTGTTAGGTACTTGACAACCATTTTAACAATCGATGCGGCACGTGTACAAAAGCACAAGGCAGGCACTGTATTAGGCACTAAAATGGCATATTTGCCATTTTCACTCTGACGTCCATTGCACATAAATTTTTGGAAAATGTTAGTGGGCTCAAAATAGTCACTACACCCCTAAATGATTTCCTTGAGTGACATTTGCACACTTGTGGCACTTTTGGGGGATTTATGCTGTTTTGGAATCTTAGAGGCCTTGCAAATGGTGCCCACCATAACTTCAGGAAACTCCACTTCCTAAAAGCCAAATGGCACTCTATTCTGAGCAGTGCCATATGCACAGAGAGTTTGACCACGTATTATCTTATTCAGGAGAAATAATAATTTCTGGGGTACATTTTTTCTTTATAACCATGGTAAATAAAAAAAAACATTTTGATCTAAATCTACTTATTATGACAAATGTAATTTTTCATTTTCTCACATTCCAATTGTAATGAAATTGGTAACACACACATGATATAAAAATATGCTTTACATCCCCAGATAAATTCCTTGACCGGTATCGTTTCCAAAATGGGGTCAGTTGTGAGGGGTTTCTTCTGTTCTGACACCTCAGGGCCTCTGTAAGTGACACCCACAAGCTATTACTGCTAATTTGTGCCCCAAGAGCCAATTAGCAGTTCTTCCTTTCTGAGCCCTGCCGTGTACACAAATAGTAGTTTGGAACCACAAATTTCATATTTGTTCATTCAGAACAAATTGCTTTATAAATTTTTGGGGTCCATTTCATCACCTTTTATTCCTTGTGAAAATTAAAAATTTGGGGCTAAAACAACAGTTTTGTGGGGGGAAAAAAAACCCTTTTCATTTTCACTTCTGAATGTTATAAAATTATGTGAAGCACCTGCTGGTTCAATGCGCTCGCCAAACCCCTAGATGTATTCCTGGAGGAGTGTAGTTTCCAAAATGGGGTGGTTACTGTTCTTCTGGCAGTACAAGGACTCAACAAATGCAGCATGGTGCTCAGAAACCACACAAGAATAGTCTACTTTCCAAAACTGCACTCCTGTATTTTTGGAGCTCTATTGTGTGCCTAAACAGTAGTTTTATCCCACATATGTGGTATTGGCATACTAAAGAGATATTGCACATCAAATTGGGTTGTCCCTTTTTACTCCTTGTGAAAATAAAAATTTGGGACTCAAGCAACATTTTTTGGGGAAAAAAATGAAAGTTTTCACGTTCACTAATGTTTTAAAATGTTCAACACACGCCTAGATAAATGCCTTCAGGAGTGTAGTTTCCAAATTGGGGTGACTTGTGTGGGGTTTCTGCACCTTGGGGGCTTTTCAAATGCCACATGGCATCCGCAGTTTATTGCAGCCAAATATGCACTGAAAAAGTCAAACAGTGCTCCTTCTCTTCCAAGCCCACCCATATGCCTTTAATATGGTAGTAGTCTTATGCCACATATGAGGTGTCTGCATAATCGTGATGAGTCAGGTAAAGTCCCAGGATTGTTGCATCTAATTCATGTGACAATTCTGGACGGCTGCACGCTGCTATTTTTAGGTTGGGGGAGGGAAATAACCATGGGTCTCCCAAGCTTGAGCTTACCATCCCCCAGCTGTCGGCTTTATCAAAGCTGGTTATCAAAATTGAGGGGAGCGCACACCGTTTTTTAAAGTGACATGGGGTTCCTCTTATTTTGATTCACAGCCAAGATAAGCACACGACTGGGGGCTACAGCCTGTAACCGTATGCTTTATCTGCTGGGTACCATAATATGGGGGGACCCTAAGCCAATTTATTTATTTGTACACTACTATAGACACGTAGACAGCATGTGTGATGCAGTCAGACATGCTGATATACAGAGGTGCATCTGACTGCAACCAATCAAAGACGCCGGTGGGCGGGGGAAGCAGTGACTATGTATGAGGGTAAAGAGCAGCCTCAGTAGTAGTGATACTGCTGGGTGGGAGACTCAGTAAGTATAACACCCCTAGCCCTTTCTACCACCTTTTTATAGCACAATATTCGGGTCCCCATATGCTTATAAAGGGATCAGCATCTGGGCAGATATCCGGGACTAATTCCAATCCCAAATAGATTTTTTTTTTTTTTTAATAAAAATCTGGTTAGGCTTGCCGATCCCAAATATATGCAGGTTTGCCCATCACTACTGGGGACACATACATCACTGGGGACTGTGGGGTTGCTGCTGCTGCTCTGTTCATCTGTGGGATTGGAATGCATCGTCACTAACTCCGCCAGCATGGGGATGTAATCCTTCAATACATGTGCAAGCAGCCAGCAAAATGCAGCAGTTGGCCCGAGCACTGCAGTCCCCAGGAATCTGCCCAGGGGCCGCAGAAAAGGTAATTGCCGGCTGGAGGGTCCCAACCCCTGATTTTAGGACATGTTACAGCCAAGGTCCTTATATGTCTTGAAGATTTTCCACTACCGTATTTTTCAGAGTATAAGGAGCACATAAAATCCTATGATTTTCTCAGAAATCAAAAGTGCGCCATATAATCCGGTGCGCCTTATCTATGTATACAGTACATGGATTGAGCATTACGGGCACTGTAGTCAGGAGCCTCACTGAGTGCGGTGATACGTACAGCTCTGTGTGCAGGAGCCCTATGGATTTTCTGTGCCCCCAAAATGCCTCCTTTTAAGAGACATGCTTATGATGCAGATTTTAAGCTTAAAGCTATAAGTCATGCAGTAGAGCATGGAAATAGAGCAGCTGCAAGAGAATTCACCATTAATGAATCTATGATGCGTAAGTGGAGGAAACAAGAAGATGCCCTACGCCAGCTAAAGAAGACCAAACTGAGTTTCCGAGGAAACAAAGCAAGATGGCCACAGTTGGAGGACAAAATAAAACAGTGGGTTATCGTACAGAGAACCGCAGGTAGAAGCGTCTCCACTGTCTCTATTCTACTCAAAGCCACAGCGTTAGCACGCGACATGGAGATCAAAGACTTTCGAGGAGGTCCTTCATGGTGTTTTCGTTTTATGAAAAGGCGTAATCTCTCCATCCGCACCAGAACTACTGTCTGCCAGCAACTGCCAAAGGATTATGAAGAGAAGCTGGCCATTTTCCGCACCTACTGCATAACCAAGATAAATGAAAAAAATATCCAGCCAGAACACATCACTAACATGGGTGAGGTCCCCCTCACTATTGATATCTCCGTAAATTGTACTGTTGAGAAAACAGGGACCAGTATGGTATCTATACGTATCACAGGAAACTAGAAGTCATCTTTCACTGTAGTTCTCGCCTGTCAGGCTAATGGCCAGAAACTACCACCCATGGTCATTTTCAAGAGAAAGACTTTGCCAAAAGAAAAATTTCCTGCTGGTGTCATCGTCAAGGCTAACCCAAAGGGCTGGATGGACGAGGAGAAGGTGATTGAGTGGCTCAGGGAGGTCTACGTAAAGAGACCGGATGGCTTTTTTCACAAATCCCCATCCCTATTTGTTTGTGACTCCATTCGCGCCCATGTGACCGATAATGTCAAAGCCCAAGTGAAGAAAACTACCGTATTTTTCGCTTTATAAGACGCACCTGATTATAAGACGCACCCCCAAATTTGGTGAAGGAATAGAGAATTTTTTAATAAATGGGGTCCGTCTTATAATGCCAGTGTCCGTCTGACAAATCATATAGGGTATATGTCCCTCATAGCCCCCCCCATCCTAAAATTAGCCCTCTGAATCTGGATATGGCCCAGTGATGCCACATGTCCCCTATGCCTGGCACACATCCTCTATGGCTGGCACACAGCCCACTGTGGCTGGCACACGGCCCACTGTGGCGGCACACGGCCCACTGTGGCGGCACACGGCCCACTGTGGCAGCACACGGCCCACTGTGGCGGCACACGGCCCACTGTGGCGGCACACGGCCCACTGTGGCGGCACACGGCCCCATGTGGCTGCACACGGCCCCATGTGGCTGCATACGGCCCCATGTAGCTGCACACGGCCCCATGTGGCTGCACACGGCCCCATGTGGCTGCACACGGCCCCATGTGGCTGCACACGGCCCACTATTGCTGGCACATGGCCCCATGTGGCGGCACACGGCCCCATGTGGCGGCACACGGCCCCATGTGGCGGCACATGGCCCACTATTGCTGGCACATGGCCTCATGTGGCTGCACACGGCCCACTATTGCTGGCACATGGCCCCATGTGGCTGCACACGGCCCCATGTGGCTGCACACGGCCCCATGTGGCTGCACACGGCCCCATGTGGCTGCACACAGCCCACTATTGCTGGCACATGGCCCCATGTGGCGGCACACGGCCCCATGTGGCTGCACACAGCCCACTATTGCTGGCACATGGCCCCATGTGGCGGCACCCGGCCCCATGTGGCGGCACACGGCCCCATGTGGCGGCACACGGCCCCATGTGGCGGCACACGGCCCCATGTGGCTGCACACGGCCCCATGTGGCTGCACACAGCCCACTATTGCTGGCACATGGCCCCATGTGGCGGCACATGGCCCCATGTGGTGGCACACGGCCCCATGTGGCTGCACACAGCCCACTATTGCTGGCACATGGCCCCATGTGGCGGCACATGGCCCCATGTGGCTGCACACAGCCCACTATTGCTGGCACATGGCCCCATGTGGCGGCACCCGGCCCCATGTGGCGGCACACGGCCCCATGTGGCGGCACACGGCCCTATGTGGCGGCACACGGCCCCATGTGGCGGCACACGGCCCCATGTGGCTGCACACGGCCCACTATTGCTGGCACATGGCCCCATGTGGCGGCACACGGCCCACTATTGCTGGCACATGGCCCCATGTGGCGGCACACGGCCCCATGTAGCGGCACATGGCCCACTATTGCTGGCACATGGCCCACTATTGCTGGCACACAGCTCCCTGTGTTATATATCGCCCCATGCTGCTGCTTTTAGGAAAATAAACTTTCCTTACCTTCTCCAGCATTGTCCTGTCTGTGTCCCCTCCTCGGGGTTGATCTCCGGCCTCCTGCATTTCCTGGTTCTCGGCCGGTCATGTGATCGGCACGGCAGAGTGAAATCTCTTGTGCCTTATCACAGCAGCAGGAGGGAGGCCTGGCAGACACGCTGGAGGAGGTGAGTAAAAAGTTTATTATTTTACTGTTTGCAGCAGCATAGGGGACATAGCTAACACGGGGGAGGGGGCATGTGCAATCAAAGAAGGGGCAGGCAGATATAATATACACTGCTGCCCCAGCCTATCGCCGCGGTGCACTTTCAGCACCATGGTGGTGGACAGCAGCTGTGCATATTATATGAGCGGGTGCAGGAGATCAAAGTCTGCTGCTCCCAGCTTTCACAAGATCCCCAGCAGAGCTCCAGAGCTGCCCGCACCTCCCCTGGACTCTGTAGTGTGTGTATATATATATATATACACCCCCCCCCCCCGTATATTCGGATTATAAGACGCACCCCCTACTTTCCCCCAAAATTTGGGGGAACAAAAGTGCGTCTTATAAAGCGAAAAATACGGTAATTCAGAACTTGCCGTAATAATTCCGGGTGGATTAACCAAAGAGCTCCAGCAGCTAGATATCGGCATCAACAGGTCATTTAATGTTAAATTGCGAGCTGCATGGGAGCATTGGATGACAGAAAGTGACCACACAATCACCAACACAGGGAGGCAACGCCAGGCAAGTTATGCCACTATGTGCCAGTGGATTGTGGATGCCTGGAAGAAGGTATCACTCTCCAGTGTAATCTGAGCTTTCAGGAAGGCTGGAATCATCACTGAAGAGCTGAGCAGCAGCAACGAGACCGACTCGGATAATGATGAGGGGGACCCAAGCATGCTTGATATAGAAATTGCCCAACTGTTAAACTCCAATACTGAAGATTAAGAATTTGATGGATTTGTGGAGGAGGAATGTAAATGTATTGATTTGCAGTTGCAACTGAACAAGTTGAGAGTTATTGTGAAAGAGTTGAATGAAGTTTGACCTATGGTCTGAGCTTTGTTTCATTTAATGCGCTACACCTTATAATCCGGTGCGCCTTATATATGAACTTGGCAGGCGCTCATTGATAATGGGCCTTATAATCTGGTGTGCCATATGGTCCGCAAAATATGGTAACTTTTTTTCATAGTTATCTGCTCTTGAGTTTCTCAAAATATTACCACGAATGCAAATGCTACCTATGCAGCCTTTTCCTTGCTCTGCAACACGGAAAAACGCCTTATTTTGAAGAGGCTTACAAATATGAGATCCAATAAAGACTCTTTCCTTTATCTTTGCTTTACTCAACCTTGGAAATTTATCAATAAGATACTTGATTGCTTTTGCATTTTTATCCATTGCCTTTACAAAGTTTTTCATTAAGCCCAACTTGATAGGCAATAGTGGTAACAAAATCTTATGTGGATCAACAAGTGCTGGATGCAGGACATTTTTACTCTCTCTTACTATCCCACTCCCACAGAAAGCAGCAGTACTTTGTGGGTCCACCATGGAGACCAATTTGGCTGTAGAACATAATCACACACAGTTCTGCCGTGAGATGAGAGCTGCCTTGTGATATTAGTTTAAAATTTTATAGTTAATTATGAAAATGCCCTACATACCCAGTGTTTTAGTTTGTGCAGTTTGGTTAAAATGTAGCATGGTCTTGGTATTGTAGTCTTTTCTCTTTTTGTTTTTTAGGCTTCCCAGCAGAATGACAAAAACACACATAGAAAATAATTTAAACAAATTCATATAAAACCAATTCAAACTACCATTTTTCATGTGTGGAAAAAAAATGAAATAAAAAAAAAAGATATATATAAACTGTTTGGGAGACCTCGGGGAATGTCCACAAGAGATGTGTTTCCAGTGGGTCTTCCAGCCAGAAAATCATTTGTGTATGAGATTTTATATAGTCTAATCCACATGCCCACATGCTGTGTGAATTGATCAGCATTGTGGATTTTACATTTGACCCATGTCAATTTACACTGGACAGGATAAAGACTGCACTATATAAGTGATATTTGCATAACGGAATCCCAGACAATCTTCACAAAAGTATGTCTTGTGCGAATGTACCCTTAAGATGATACATATATATAGATCAGATTCACCGTAATAAGAAAATGCCGGGGACATTTTCATGTAAATGAGACCTTACGTACGTGATCAGAGATGTATCTACTGGTAGTTAGAGTGAAGTGAACAGGCATAATCTGAAAAGAATCTACGGAAATGATCAGAGGTATCTTGCTGGTAACAGAGCAATTATCACTTCCATCTTTTTTTGTAGAGTATCTGCTGATAATAGAAGTCCAAAAAAACCTGGAAATAAAATTCCCAGTTATTGTCTTATCATTGAGTTTATATGAAGCTGTTAATTAACATTAGTACATGATTTATAACAAGCTTTGCAATAAACACTCAGACATGCAAGGTGTTAGCATCAGACATCTTCAGACCTGCCTATTCCCTGTGCAACCAGAATTAAACTGGTGTTAAGACTCAGTAGAATATGTACTGAGGAGTCATGACTGAATAAAGTGTCTCAACCTGTCTTAGTCCACATGGACACATTGAGTATTTAGAGAGATTTCTTATCTTCGTATTTGTAGCCAAAACCAGGCATGGATAAATAATACAGAAGTGGTGTTTGTGTTTCTATTATACTTCTCCTCTGATTGTTCCACTCCAGGATTTGGCTAACAATACTGAGGTAAAAAACTCACCAAATATTCCACATGTATGCATAGCCTTAATCTCATGCTCATGGTTGACACTGTAAGGCCACGTTCACACGTTGAGTATTTGGTCAGTTTTTTACCTCAATATTTGTAAGACAGAACCAGGAGTGGGTGAAAAATACAGAAGTGGTACCCGTTGTTCTATTATACTTTTCCTCTGACTTTTTCACTGGTGTATAAAGCAAAAATTTCCCCCTTTCTTTTAAACAAAAGTCTACTATAGTAGGATGCTCCATATTTATTAAGAAACACACGACTTTGTATAAATTTAGCACATCCTTGTAAATTTGTGCACAATAAACTGAAGGATAAACCCATGAAACTACAAAATGTAATTAAAACCTTATTTGAAGTTCCAAGGCTCCTTATATATATATATATATATATATATATATATATATATATATATATATATATAAAATTTGCTCTTTTATGGGTAGTTTGGAGATAGCAGGTGAGATGCATTGCAGGTCCAATCAAGCAGTCACAATCTGGTGAAAGTATTAGTAGTGTGCTTTATTCTTGCTTCAATGTATTTGAACTTCTTCAGGAGTCCCACAGGAATAAACCTCAAAATATGTTGAATTTGATTTGTAAATTACCGCAATATATTCTTTTCAACGGCTAGTATAGAAATTGGCTCAGTTACAAAGCTCCACTGCTCTCTTTTAATGATGAGCGAGTTTCGAAATACTCGGCTTCGCTATACTCGTAACGAGTACTGTCTAATACTCGCATATGCATTCTAAATAGTGTGTGCAATGCAAGTCAATGGGGAATACTCGCAATGTAACGAGTAACCCAAATGCCGTACTATTCATGTGAGTAGCGAATAGTGCAGCATTCGGGTTACTCGTTACATTGCGAGTATTCCCCATTGGCTTGCAATGCACACACTATTCGGAATGAATATTCGAGTATTAGACAGTATTCGTTACGAGTATCGCAAATCTGAATAATATTTCGAAACTCGCTCTTCATTGCTCTCTTTCGTTTAATATTTCTTTATTGTTTTCAAGAAAAATTATATAACAAAGCATGAATATAGATAATTTTGTAGTGCCCGGTTTTACAGAATATGGAAAAGTTGCAGTTTGGTCTGGGCATTTAAATCTTATACAGCATATACTACAGTGAACTTTATCGTAGGTCTTACAAGAAAAATTCTTCATAACATCCTTAATGACATCTTATCCCAAGTATATATCAATCGTTTATCTTTTGTTCTATTTTATATGTAGATGCCAATATCATTCTGTATAATCTTGCCATATATTTCAACAAGTAAACCTATGTACACTAATTAGATAAGCAAGAGAAGGAAAAGAGGGGAAAGAAAGAAAAGCAAGGGATGAAAGGAGAAGAAGAGGGAGAAAGAGAAAAGAAAGAAGGAAAACACGAGAAAGAGAGAAGGGGAGATTCTGTAGGGTTCTGTGACGTCGCACCACACCACCCTCCCATCAGGAGGGCCACTTCGCCCCGCCAAACATCAGTGTGGCAGCGTGCCCGTGTGTAACCAGGATTGGAATTGTTGTGTTTCTCTGAATTGAAGCCACGGATACCAGGTGGAAAAGCATAGTGAGTCTCTCCCTTCATCAAATGCTCTTATCTCTTCCAAACGTCTCAGGGCATCCATAGCCCCCACCCAGTCTGCTCTTCTCAATGTATAGGTGGACCTCCAATGTTTCGGTATGATCTGTCTCATTGAGATCATGAAGTATGAGAGCAGACCTCTCTTCGCCTTAGAGATTGCCCCCCCGTACATTGAGAAGAGTGCCACTTCCGGCGAGGGTGTCACTCCCACTTGATGTAAATGATTATAGAGAGCAAAGACGTCTTCCCATAATCCCTGGATCCCTGGACAAGACCACCAAACATGTAGCATTGTGCCCACAGAGGACTGACACCTCCAGCAAGTGTCTGAGACCTCTGGAAACATTCTGTGGAGCCTGGCGGGTGTCCTGTACCACCGTGCGAGGATTTTATAGTTGAGTTCCTGCATTCTACATGAGATGGTGGATTTGTGTGTTAGGTTAAATGACTTATACCACTGTTCTTTGGAAAAAGTCTTTCTCAGTTCTGACTGCCATTGCCCTACATACTCGGGCAGGTCCCCCCCCGTCCCTCCAGACACTGTTATGTTGTAGATTATCGAGACTGTGTGGGGAGGTGTTTCTCGAAGGAAACATAGTCTGTCAAATGGAGTTAAGTCCTTATGCATCTCAGATCTCGGAGATAGAGAGTCTACAAAGCTACGTAGTTGTAAGTATTGAAACCAATGACTTGGCTCTCTTGGCCGTTCATCTAGCAAGGACATCAGTGGTCTGCAACCCTTTTGAGTAATGAGATCTTTAACACGTGGGATCCCTCCCGTTGGCATTGAAATCAAGCTGGGACGGATTTCGTGAAGCCAGCATTGGAATGCAGGGTTGCCCACCAGTGGTGTCATAGGGCCCGGTTCCCCTGTCAGCCTATATCGCCTATTGGCCCTCCTCCATGCAGTAGCCAGAGACAATAGAATTGGGGAAATTCCCAGGGTCTCCAAGTTGATTCTAGATGATAACCAGAAGATTCCCTGCGTCATGGTTGCGTGTAGATCACATTCAATCTCTACCCACAATTTTCTGTCCCTGTTATGGAGGAGATCCAGTATGCAATTGCCCACCGACGCCGCATGGTACGCTTTAAAATCAGGTAGCCCCACCCCTCCGCCCCAGCGAGACCTGTTCAACATGGAGTATTTCAGTCGGGGTCTGGTACCTCGCCATACAAAATTGCTGATCATCTTTTTTAACTTGAGGAAGAAGTTTTCTCCTAGATTCAATGGGATTGTTTGGAACATATATAGTATTTTGGGTAGGACATCCATTTTAATTGTATTGACTCTGCCAAACCACGAGATGGGGAGGTTATGCCAAGCCGTGAGGTCTTTTTGTATGTTTTTTAAAAGGTCTGGAAAATTATGTTCATATAGGTCTTGGTGTTTAGAAGGTATCCTGATCCCCAAATATTTTATGCAATTGCTGTTCCACTTAAAGGGAAAAACGGGTTTGAGGGCATCCTCTTCCACCGACGGTAGCGATACGTTTAGGATCTCTGTTTTTTGTAGGTTTACTTTAAAGTTGGAGAGTCCACCAAAAGTCTCAAACTCCTGTAGTATGATGGGTAAGCTAATCCTTGGTTGTGTCACATATATCAGGAGGTCATCTGCAAACAGTGCCAGTTTATGAGACGTTGGTCCTATCTGTAACCCCTTTATCGAGGGGTTTTTCTTAAGCGCGTTTGCCAGGGATTCCATTACCAAAATGTATAGGTATGGTGATAGAGGGCATCCCTGTCTGGTGCCATTTCCAATATTGAATGGGGTTGACAGGCGACCGTTCACGCCCACTTGTGCCGTTGGTTCACGGTATAGGGCCTTTACCCATTGTAGTAAGCGCGAATGGACGCCAATTGCCTGCAGCGTGGCTTCTAAAAAGCCCCAATGGACTCTGTCAAATGCTTTTCGGCATCGACTGTCAAGAGGCACATTGGAGTCTGGCGTTGTCGGGCTTGGGCTACCAAAGACAGGGTTCTGATTGTATTATCACGCGCCTCCCTCCCTGGAACAAATCCTACCTGGTCTTTGTGTATCAGCTTGGGAATGTAGGGCCCTAATCTCAAAGCTATCATTTTAGAGTATGGTTTAATATCCACGTTTATTAATGAGATAGGTCTGTAATTGGCGCAAGTTAGTGGATCCCTGCCAGGTTTTTGGATTACTGTTATTCGGGCTTGAAGTGTCTGTTTAGGGAACTGGCATGTTTTTGTTATGGAGTTAAAGGCTTTCAACATTATAGAGCTACAGGCTTCTCCACATATTTTGTAGAACCGGGGGGTAAACCCGTCGGGACCAGGACTTTTGCCAACTTTAAGGGCTTTAATAACATCGCCTAGTTCAGTGTCTGAGAAATCCTCTTCTAGGCTCTCAGCCTCTGTATCCTCAAGAGGGTCTGGTGCATATTTATTGAGGTATTCTAAGATGTTATGGTGTCTCATGTCAGATAATGGGGCATGTGGAGTTGGGATGTTGTAAAGTTTTGCATAGTAGGTTCTAAATTCTTCTAGTATGTCAGGGGTAGAGTGGATCTGAGTTCCTGTCTGTGAGTTTAGCGAGAGTATTGGAGTTTGTGCATATCTGGGATGTAGGGTTCTGGCTAGTAATCGTCCACTTTTATCTCCAAACTCAAAGATATTCCTGCGGAATTTATCCCTGGCACACAACGATTTTCGATCTAGTATGGATAATATTTGGTGACGAATGTTAGATATTTCTATTTTGAGTATATCACTGGCTCTGGATTTATTTATCGTTTCTTTGTGGCCTACCTGCAGCAGTAGTTCTTTTAGCTCTCTTGCACTTTCTTTTTTAATTCTGGATCCATGCGATATGCAAACCCCCCGAATCATACATTTTAACGCTTCCCATTTGACTGGGTCTGGTGTAGGATCTGCCGCATGATCTATTTTGAAATTTGCAATGGTCTTATGGATATCTTCCAGACACTGCTCATTTTTAAGTAGATTATCATTAAATCTCCAGGTGTGTCCCGTGTCCCCTCTGTCCCTTACCCCAATTTCCCCATACACTGGTGCATGGTCCGACCAAAGGAAGACATCCATCGAGCAGCCCGGGGATTTGTCCAGCAAGTCATGGGATATGAAGATGTGATCTAATCTGGTGTAGCTCTTGTGTACTGTGGAATGAAAACTGTAGTCTCTGACTCCGGGATGTAGGACCCTCCAAAGATCAACTAATTTAAGGGATGTCAGTTCCCTTTTCAATCTACGTAGTGCCGAGGAGGGGATTGCGGACCTACCAGAGGACGAGTCCAGGACCGGGTCTAGAACGAGGTTGAAGTCTCCTCCCACGATGATACAGGTGCCACCCGCAAACTCCGCCAGCCCCCTCTAAGTCTCCAGTCCAAAGGATACCTGGTCTTGATTTGGAAAATAGATGTTAGCAATAGTATAGATGTTATTCAAAAAAGATATTTTAAGAAATAACCAGCGTCCCTCCTGGTCAATGAGTGTGTCAAGGATTGTTGGCTGGAACGTTTTGTGGAAGGCAATGGAAACCCCGCATGCCTTTGTCGCGGGCGGGGAGGAGGGTGTCAGCACACTACGCTCACCCCCCTCTGCTCGGGTCCGGCTGCCGCTGCTCAGTGGTGGCTCGAGCCGTAGGCCGGATCCCGGGGGTTTCTCGAGCGGCACTCCTCGCCCGTGAGTGAAAAAAGGGGGGGTTTGTTGGGTGTGGGGATTGTTATAGTTCGTGACGCCACCCACGGTTGTGGTGATTTCACCACCGCTGCTCAATGCGGGGATCCCGGGGATGGTGATGCGGAGCAGCCAGGTGTTGTGTTGCCCCTCCGTGGGCAGGGGTTGGTGATCCCGGGGCCCGGTGATGGTTTGTGAGGTGCGGGGCCTGGTGGGCGCAGGGACGCGGGGGCAGCGCTGTGCCTTGCGGCACTGTGGTACTCACTCAGCCTGAGACATGGACACAGTTTGTACGGTAAACCAAACGGCTGGTAGGACGGTCCCACAGACGGCTGCACCTGCACTTCCCGGTAGGTGACGGTGATGTCCCTCTTCCTTGCACCTATGGTTGACTTGTGGTAGCGGTGGATTCCCTCCGGTTACCCGCTCCCCGACTACAATCTGGGCCGGAGGAGCTCTACACTTTGCCCGCAGGCGCTGGCCCTGAGAAACTGGTGCCTTGGCGGTGGCGGTGTCTCTCTGCTTCAGGTTGGGCTGTTGCCTTCAATCGGGACTTGGTTGTTGGGGGATCTACGTCCCCTTCACTGACGGATTCGGAAAATTTGGCGACTCCTAGCCTTGCCGGGGTCCGAGAGGCCCCTGCCCTGGTGCTGACTGTCCTTCGGAACACTGCTCCAGACCACCGGGCACACAGCCAACGGGGTCCTTCCAGGAACTTCCAAACGGTCCCCCACCAGACAGTCACCGCCGTCGCTGACCTTGCTGATCTGGCCCTACACAAAGCTGGACCCTTCAGGCTTTCCTTCCTTCTTGTTACCTCACTTGCTTTTCTCCTCTTTTCACTTTTCTACTTTCACTGCTTGTTGACTCTCACTTTAGCTCCTCACACTTGCCCTGCCTGGGCTCAACTGCCTGGTTTCTCCCGCCTCCAGAGCTGTGACCTCCTCGGTGGGCGGAGCCAACCGCCTGGCCCACCCCCTGGTGTGAATCATCAGCCTCCGGAGGAAAGCAACAAGGATTTGTAGTTTAGCTGTGATGTGCCTACCTGGAGTGTGGGGTGTGGTGGTGTTGTGACCTGTGACCCCTGGCTTGCCCAGGGCGTCACACCTTCCGACTAGGGTGTGGGCCATGAAACCACGTCGGGTAATTTTTGGTTTTACATTTAGGTGTATTGGAAGCTATGAAGTGTGTCTCTTGGAATAGAGCTATTTTAATTCCCTTCCGATGTGGACGATATAAGATTTGACTCCTCTTTTCAGGTTTATTTAAACCTTTAGTATTGTAGGTGCAAAAGGTTAGGTGCGACATCACAGAAAAGAGTGGGAAGGGGATAGAAAGAGAGAAAAGAAAAGGAAAAAGAAGAAGAGAGGAATAGAAATAAGATAGTTGAGAAAGAAAAGAGGTAAGTAAGCTAAGTAGGACTAGATGGCCTACTGCTCCTGAGTATCTACTAGTAGACTATTGTCTAATGTGGCACTCTGCCACGTCCCTAATAGAGGTACGGGGAAGCCTATGGCACTTCAAGAGCTCCCCCGTCCCCACGACAGACCTCCACATGAAATATGAATAACAATCCACATATGCAATTTAATAATGATCAATAACTTTTCCTTCCCTCCCTCCTCCCAACCCCCAAATGTTTGATATATTTCAAATATAAAACATATGGCACCAAGAGAACACGGTACAACCAACTTAGAAAAATGTAATTAAACCAGAGCTCAGGGAATGCAGGGAATGATGCGAATGATAACGCAGGGAATGATGCGAAGATAAAGGACCAGTGGGGAGAAGCAGGAAAAATTTGGGGGGGCAGGAAAAAAATAAAGGGGGGGAGGTAGTAAGAGAGTTGAATATGGTGTGTGCTAGAGGGTGATGAGAGTGTGGAGAATGTGGGAAGGTGGGAAGCGGGGAGAGAGAATAGGAAAAAAAAAAAAAAAAGGGGGGGGAGGGGGTAAGAGAGTTGAATATGGTGTGTGCTAGAGAGTGATGAGAGTGTGGAGAATGTGGGAAGGTGGGAAGCGGGGAGAGAGAATAGGAAAAGGAAAAAAAAAAAAAAAAAGGGGGGGAAGGAGATGGTATGATGGGAGAGGTGGGAAAAAGCATTGATATAGTTATGCTCTATAGATATGTAGGTAGATAAACAGTCAAATATAATCAACATGTATCTCGCCTCCTGGCTCCTCCACTATGTTTCCTTCCTTTCTCTGGATGGTCAGCGATGATCAGCGATGTACATCTCGGGGGGATCCTCCAGCTCGTCTGTTCTGTACTTGTCGCCATTGCTCCCTTGGTGGTAAGGGTGTGGGACCTCCCGGAGTTGGCCAATCTGTCAGGCTGATCATAGGCAGTTCAAAAGTCCCTAAGAAATTAGGAAGATCTCCCAAGGACCGGAGGACTGCCGACTTCCCATTCTTCTTGGCTAGGAGTTGGAAAGGATATCCCCAGCGATATGGAATATCTTTATCTTTAAGGGACTGGAGTAGTGGTCTTAAGGCCTTACGTAGTTGTAGTGTTCTCCGTGATAGGTCTGGCAGGACAATCAAGGGTGTCCCTTTATATGTACCCGCTCCTTTCTCTCTGCATCTTTGTAGTATGGCCTCCTTTTCTTTATAGAAGTGGACCCGACATATCACATCTCTTGGTCTGGCCGGGTCAGGGGATTTGGGACCCAGGGATCTGTGGATGCGGTCCAGTTCTGTGCGTTGTTCTGGATCACGTTGGAGGAGACGGGTGAAGAATTTTTGTGCCCATTCGTCCAGCTGTGATGGCTCCACTGCCTCTGTGAGGCCTCTAATCCTTAAGTTATTACGGCGATGCCGGTTCTCGATATCATCTAAATGGGTCAAAATGTCCTGTATCTGGGCTGTGTGCTCTGATAGGACTTGTTGATGTGATTCTATATGGGAAAATATCTGTTCCTGCACCTCTTCTGTAGCTGCTACACGCTGACCAATTTGTTTGATCTCTGATTGTATAGCAGCCATGTCCTGCTTGTGGGATTCCCTTAGTTTCCCCAGCAAAGAGTCCATTTCCTGCCTGGTTGGAATTGATCTAATATGTGCTTTCCAATCCCAATCTTCCTCTTGTACCTGTGACTGGTCTGGTTTATTCTTGTCTCCTTTGTTTCTGCTGGTGGAGGTATTTGAATTGGAGGGTCTTTGTTCTTTAGTTGATGTATGTTGTTGTGGTGGTTTTATTACATGCTCCTCTCCGGGTGCTGCAGGTCTGCTTCCCATAGCTGCTGGAGTTTGTTGTAATATTGGGCTGGAGCCTTGCTCTGCCTGTAACTCCCCTGGAGATCGTTGTTGTGTCTGGGGCAAGGGGTTATCAGTATTCCCCTCTGTGGTGCCCAGCTTTAATGTGTCTGCATTTAGAGCTGTGCTGGCTGCCGGTATGTGTGGGGGCAGTGAGGTCGCTCCTCTGCATGTTTGCTGAGCATTATCCCCTGTCTCAGTATCTGCCGGCGCCATCTTGGAGAGAGCAGCAGTGTCAGGCTGAGATGCTGCGGCCCCGAAAAAGCGGGCGATATCAGCACCTTCTCCCTCCTGGATCTGTGTGCTCGTCGCCCGTCCTCTCCTGCGCGCCATTACCGTCCTGGAGCCCGGTGAGTGCCTGTGTTATTGGAGTTCTGCCGTGGGTCCGTGGGAGCTCCTTCTTTCTGTGTCCTAATGTGCCATCGGCTAGCTCCGCCCCCTATCATTGCTCTCTTTCTTTAATTTGGTTTTACACATTAAGGCCAGGTTCACACGAATCTATACAAAATTATCAGCGTATCATTCAGAAAACTCGGACAATATTTTTCATCACTTGTCATTTGTGTGTAATCAATTTGTTACAGCAAAAGCTAATTTACAAGAACATTGATAATTTCTCATATTCAAGAATTGCAATGTATACGTAAAAATTAGATGCTATACGTATGGCATCTGATTGTTATTTTTTGCACACAGGACGTGGACCACAAATCCGGTTGTGTAAATAAGCCCTAACAACTTAATGTCATGTGAAAAACCTCACAATCATCTGTTTCAATACAGTCAACTTCTTTAACCAAATCTGGCATCTCTAGATGTTATTTTACTACACAGCCAAAATCAAATGTTCTCTCTCTCCTTAATATATTAAACCACTTGGTGACTCCTAATATATTCTCACGGGTGACAGAAAGTTCTGTGGTGTCTGGCTATAGAAGGTCACAGGATTTGACTACGCAAACTGCTCCCTGATCTTCTATTATTCCTGTTGGTGTATTTGGTATCTTTGGTATGTATCTTCTCTGCTTGGTTTTAATTCCTGTCCCTTTAGGACGATGCAGAGTTCCTCACCCTTTCAGCTGATTTTCATCAGCACTTCCCTTGGTGTCTTTATATAACCTCATTTCCCCTTACTTGTAACTGGCTTGTATACATCAGGAGAAACTTTGTTATTCCTGCAGTTCCTTTCCCTGAGTCATCTGTAGATAATTTATGTTTACTTCCCCCTGTTTGTTATCTGTGTGTTTTCTTTACAGCTTAGTGGTATTGACTATGTGCTCATCTCATCCACTCCCTACCTGGGGCCTACTTCAAGGTCAGCCAGAGTCAGGTATCCGGCTTGGCGCATAGGTGCGGAACCTATCTAGGGTGGTGAGGAAAACAGGGCCCAGCGGTAGGCTTGGGCAGGGGTCACCATCTCCCTTATTCCTAGACACAGGGTTTCTCTTCCTTTTCGCCGTTTGCTTGGTATTTCCCCCGTACCTACCACCCACAGCCAATCACTCACAGAGACTGCGGTCGGTCGTGGTGATGTTACGTCATCAGGAACTTGATGTTTAATCACCGTATCCCCAAGGTCACAGAGCCCGGGGGTTAGGCGATGGGGAACAGCAGTCCACAATAGCACTTCTCACAGGCACTATTGCCAACATAAGGTATTTGAGAGAAACATTGTTTCTCAACATAATATCGATCTGGCAAATATATAATAAGTATGGTTGAACCACCCCTTAAAACTTGGAGGGAAATGGGTCTTCCAAATGGAAAATGAACTGAAGCATACTGCCAAACTGGTTACAAAGTGGATTAAGGATACCAAAGTCAGTGCTTTGGAGTGGCCATCACAACGCCCTGATCTCAATCCTATTGAAAATTTATGGGCAAAGCTGAAAAGGCAGGTGCGAGCAAAGTGACCTACAAACATGGCTCAGTTACACCAGTTCTGTCAGGAGGAATAGGCCCCAATTTCTACCAACTATTGTGAGAAGCGTTTGGAAGTAGAGGTAGGAGATTCAAAATGTTTGACCCAAGTCATACAGTTTAAGGGCAATGGTACCAAATACTAATGAAATGTATGTAAACTTTTCAATTTGCAGAAAGTAATAAAAATGCCTTACAACATTCTCTCTCATTATTCTGGCATTTGGCAAATATAAATTAATTTTGGTTCCTAATTAATCTAAAACGGGACAGGTTTATTCTGATTTCATGTCAGGTAGTGAGAAAAACATGCAGAAGTGTCTTTTTAGATAGTGGATGGAAACTTCTGGTTTCAACTGAATGTACACTAAAATTATGCCATTTAAAAATACAACTCGCCCTGCAAAAGACAACAATAAGAAAAATTGCTTAATGAAGTACCAAACTAAGCCGCAATCTTACAGATTTATTGCATTGCAAACGTGTGAAGAATGTCGGCTTTGATTCCACATAGTGTGTGTGCTGCACAGTCAAAAGTGACATCTTTACATCTTTTAAGTTCTTAGTTTACAGTTAGTTCTTACACTGTCATTTTGCTATTCTCGTTTTATTCATACATGCCAGGTACATGGATGTACATGATGACTATTTATATAGTATTGCTTGCCCTGCTGTAGAATACTAGTCTGGACTCAGAATCAAGAAGCTGCTCTCTGGAGGAGAAATTATCACTAACAAGCTTCCTGAAGAGCTTGATGATGCTCTTCTCCTCTGTGACGCCTGCCTGCCAGAGAGGCTGTAATGTAATAATCAGAGCTACTGATTGTATTAGGATGCCATTTGCGTCCAGTTGGTACTATGTAATTTTTTTTCTTAACGCAGAGATTTGATTTGGGGTAAATGAGTATACCAGGCATGGCTGTACCTGTGACAAATATTATTGGTAGCTTAGTGTATATCTCCATTATAAACACTGTTGACACTATTTTTCATACATAACACTAATATATGGTTTTCGTAACTCTTCATGTGATGCACAACACACTGTAATGTCGCTTTCACACATATGACTTTCATGATCTGAGTTCAAAACATTAAGTCTGGACCAACCGTGACACCAAGCTCAACAACATTATAAGAGTATCTGAAGTTGATAAATTCTGGTCAGGAGACCTGCAGACAGTTCAGATATTACGGTTTGAACTCGGACTGAGAAAGTCGGCTGTATGAAACCTGCATAAGAATGTTGAAAAGAGGTTTCTTGCTCTCAGGTTGTATTTATTGTATGAAAATGGTATATAATTTACCCTGCATATACTTTCCTTATGATTTTTAATGTCTCTGCGTGACATATTTAATGGAGACCTTCACTGATTAATTCCAAGGATCAAAATTTGTTATGCTTATAGGATTAAATATTTCATTACTCTGTTAGATCATGGGTGTAAAAACTTTGCTATGGCACCCACTCATTTTCCTTTTGTTCTAAGAATGTCAACCTAAAGGAAAATTGTTAGTAGCATCAATCTTCCTAAGCTGTCATAGAAAATGACACTTTGATATCTGAGATCCGATATCTTATTACAGAAAAATCCACGTTTCTTTTTTTTTTTTTATAACTGAATGTTTTATTAAGATTTTCAAAACAGATACAAAAAAAAATACATGGATGCATGGATATGTCTCACAAACTTGTTAATGACTGTAAACCAGAAATCAGTATCCATATTATCCACTAATACACTGAAAACAGGGAATATGACAAGACGAACAATACAATACTAGACAGGGAAACAAGGGAGGGGGGATGGATTGGGGAGGGTGAGCATATCAGGCTTCCATCAAGGCCGTACTTCACTGTTATTCTTTGTTGGCCCAATAAGTATCCCAAAGTGACCAAACACTCTCAAAAAGATCTACTGTGTTATTTGACAGGGCAGATAAATACTCCATCCTTCTCACATCTTGGATCCGAGATTGGAGATCGGTAAGTGAGGGTGGATGAGCTAACTTCCAGTTGCGGGCAATCAGACATCTAGCTGCTGTGGTCATGTGTAATAGTAACCGCTTCACTCTTTTCCCCAGCTGAGCAAGTGGTATATTTAATAAATAGAATTTAGGGTCCAGGGGAATCCGAAGATTAGTTACTTTATAAATAAGAGATTGCACCAACCTCCAGAAACACTGGATATTGGGGCATACCCAGAATATGTGCGGTATGTCTCCTCCTGTGGCTCCACACCTCCAACAGTTGTCAGGTATAGCTGGGTTTAGTTTATGTAGTAGTGATGGGGTGTGATACCAATACATGAGTAATTTATACTGATTTTCCTGATAGACATAGCATGAAGATGTCTTAGAGGCCGTATCCCATATCCGCCTCCACATACACAAGGGAATGGACTCACCAAGGAAATCTTCCCATTTCCTCATATATGTATGATTTGGCTTGTCTTCCGGGCACGGAGCCATTAAAATACGATATATATCGGAGATGAGGCCTTTAGTAGAGGCCCCAGCTCTGCACAATCTCTCAAAAAGTGTAGGGATAGAGACTTCTAATGAGGCAAAAAGGGAGTGCATCAGGTGTCTAACTTGTAAATACCGATATTGGGAATTGCCTGGGAGATTAAATTTAGCAGCTATGGTGGCGTATGGGAGAAGGACTCTGGAGTGTGCGTCTACTATGTCAGCAAAGCAAAAGAGTTTCCTGTCAAACCATGTTTTTGTCGTTATACCATGCATACCGTCTAGCATTCTGGGATTAAAAAGAAAAGAAGTCAATGGAGAGTGTTCAGATTTAAGTGGAAACTTCTTGACACAACAGTCCCATATCCTCTTCGTAAAGGCTATAGGGCCCAGGGTATGTGGGTCAGGCTTATTAGATGAGGTGCCCCAAAGGTAGGAGTTAGGGTGTATTGGGGCTAGCCATAACTTCTCTATTTCCATCCATCTAGAGAAGGCACTGCGATTAGACCATGCAGGGATGTGACGTAAGTGTGCTGCCCAGTAGTACTTAGTAATATCAGGGACCCCCAGGCCTCCTCTCAGTTTACTGTCAAATAATGTTGTTTTCTTGATTCTATGTCTCTTATGGGCCCAAACAAATTGAAGTATACTAGACTGAATGTTGCGCAATTCTTTGTATGGTACACACACCGGAAGGGTCTCAAACAGGTAAAGGAGCTTTGGCACAACAGACATTTTGACTGCAGAGATTCTTCCAAACAGAGACAATGGGAGCTTGTTCCAATTGAGCAGGAGCCTTTTTATCTCAGTAAATAAACTAGGATAGTTCTGCTGATACAAGAGCTTATACTTAGATGTTAATTGTATCCCAAGGTATGTCAAGGATATATTTCTCCATTTATAATTGTAGTTTCCCTGTAAGGAGGAGACCCGCATCTGTGGAATATTAAGAGGCAGAGCTTCTGTTTTGTTCTGATTGACCTTATACCCTGACAACCTTCCAAATTGTAGTAACAAGGAATGCAAATTCGGGAGGGTGATATGTGGTTGGGACAAGATCAATAGGACATCATCCGCATATAGAGATAGCTTAAACTCCTTATCTCGTACCATTACTCCATGTATATTAGGGTCATTGCGAATAGCAGCAGCCAATGGTTCAATACACATGACAAAGAGAAGGGGGGACAAAGGGCATCCCTGACGAGTGCCATTGTGTATTTGAAAGGGTTGGGATGTGGCATAAGGAAGCTTGACCGAAGCTGAGGGGCATGAATATAGACTTTTCAGGGCAGTAATAAATGGACCTGAAATTCCAAATTGATGCAATGTTTCGAACATGAATGGCCACCCCAGACGGTCAAACGCCTTCTCCGCATCCAAACTAAGAAGGAGTGCTTCACTCTCTGTCTTATTAACAACCTCTACTAAGTCAATGATCTTCCTAGTATTGTCCCCTCCCTGTCTACAAGGGACAAAACCCACCTGGTCTTTATGTATTAGGTGAGGAAGTAGAACTGAAAGGCGTAGAGCTAGTAGTTTAGTGAAGATTTTCAAATCAGCATTAAGGAGTGCTATGGGCCTATAGTTGGCACATTCCATAGCATCCTTCCCAGGTTTGGGTATAAGCGTAATATATGAATGTAACATACTTGTGGGTATAGGGGAGCCCGTGAGGAAGCTATTAAATAATTTAACTAAATAGGGGGTAAGTCGATCCGCAAATGCCTTGTAGTAGAAGTATGTCAGGCCGTCTGGACCCGGTGATTTTCCATTAGGAAGTAGTTTAAGCACCTCCCCTACCTCTTCACACGTGATTTCTTTATTTAGTGTGTTTACGGCAGTCTTAGTAAGGGTAGGCAGCTTACACTGCTCAAGAAAGGAGTGGATTAGCTCCCTCTGTTTTCCTGGGTCTGTAGGAAGGGTGCTGGGCAAAGAATACAATCTTGACAAATAATCCTGAAAAATCTTTGCAACTTTAGTGGGGTCATATAACGTATTCCCTCCCGAATCTCTCAAGGCATAAACGGATGAGTTCCCCCTCTCCTCCCTAAGTTGGCGGGCTAAAAGAGAGTGCGATTTATTTCCTTTGTCATAGTATTTATGCCTGCTATAGAGTAGTCATTTTTCTGTTATATTGACCTCTAGGTCCTTCAGTTGGGCACGAGTCTTTACTATACCTCTAAGGGTACGTATTGATGGGTTAAGGGTCATCCTATTTTCTAAGTCTCTGAGACTTTTAAGGAGCTGATCTCTCTGATATAGTCTATCTTTTTTGATGCGGGAGCTTAAAGCTATGCATTGCCCTCTAAAGACGGCCTTATGGGCTTCCCAGATAGTAGAAAAATTGGGCACTGACCCCTCATTGTTCTCAAAGTATTCCATCAATCCTGCTTCCAGTTTGTCTCTGTAGGAAGTTCTCTTGAGGAGGGACTCATTGAGCCTCCAGTGGCAGACTCTTGTACGTTGGGTTGTCTGATCTAGGGTGAGAGTCATTGGTGCGTGGTCTGACCACGTTATTGCACCAATATCCACTTTGCTCGTCCATCTAAGGGCCTGAATGTTGCCAAAGAAGAAATCGATCCTGGTGTGTGTACCATGAGGGGGAGAGTAGAAGGTAAAGGTTTTTTCTGAGGGATGTTTAACTCGCCACAAATCAAATAAGGCAAACCTGCGGATCAGTCTTCGAAAGGCAGCTGTCAATTTACGTTGAGACGGGCTCGACAATTGATTGTTAATGGTCAACCTGTCTAAAGAGTCAGAGAAAATAGTGTTAAAATCTCCACCCACTATCCACACTGAGGGGGGAAGGCGTGTTAATTTGAGGAATACCCGGTTCAAAAAAAGGATCTGGGAGGTGTTAGGGGCATAAATGTTACACAAAAGGATTGGAACTTCCTTACATGTCCCTTGTAGGATAAGGTATCTACCCTGTGGGTCTGCCAGGGAAGTAGTAACTTGAATGGGACAGGTCCTTGATATCAAGATCGCCACACCGGCTTTTTTCCTTTCCTGAGAGGCTAAAAAAATCGTAGGGTAAAGGTGTTTGGCGAAATTGCAGTTCCCGTTGAGATTCAAGTGCGTTTCCTGCAAGAAAACCACATCAGCTCGCTGGGTCCGCATCTCACCTAGTGCCATTCGCCTCTTAATGTTTGAGTTTAAACCCTTAACATTTAGTGTTAAAATTTTAACCATATTTTAAGTTATAGTAGTATAAAGCAAAATTAGCATTACATACAAAGGCTAACCGGGTATTGCCCATCTCAAACTTGCCTGACGGCCCATGATGGATGTCTCTCAATGGGGTACTAAAGATTCCCTCACCACAATCAGGGTAAACACATAAGGAATGGTAAAAGACAATGACAAAACACATAACATATAAAGCATAACATTTACATGTCATAAATGTTACCGGTGAGGAGTGAAGCCGCAGGCAAAAGCCTTCACCTCCGCCTCCGTCCTCCCCGGTCAGGGTCAAAGAAGAAAAAATTGGCATAATTTAAAACTTTACCAATATCTAAACCCTAACCTCCTATACCCACTCTTCCGTAGGAGGAACCAGGGTAATTCTAACCCTTAAAGGGAGTTTGTGGCTATGGACACACTGCTATCACAGTCAGTGTCTAAAGCTAGATTCTAAACATCTAAGAGAGGGGAGCACTCGGATCTCACCACCCTAGTAGCAAACCAATGCAAATGATATGAGGAATCGTAACCAGATATATCAATATCAGAAAAGAAAAAAGAAAGTGAACAACTAGTTATGAAAGAAAAGACCAACCAAAGTCCTTATAATAAATCGGGGAAGGCATGAAGCCACCCCCCCAAGGGGGGGACTACAGCCTGGAACCAGAGACTCAAACTCAGGGCTCCTGTTCCTAGAAGAAAGAAAAAATAAAATTGTCGTCTCAGGTCGGAGCCGGTCGTGCCTTAGGCCGTGATGAGGGAGAACCCCCCTTAGAGTCCACTTGTTGCCAGATCGGACGGGGTGGATTGGATGGCATCTCCAATTCCCAGTCCACCAGGGAAGGCGAAGGGATTCCCAGATCAGTGCAGAAGGCTGGGAGGTCCTGAGTAGAGCGTAGCACAGCCGTACGACCATCTTTTGAGGCTATGAGGGCAAACGGGAACCCCCAGCGGTATCGGATGCCCTTATCTTTTAGGGATGCAAGTAGTGGCTGCAGATGTCTCCTTTTCTGTAAGGTGATCCAAGATAGATCAGGGAATAATTGGATCCGAGTCCCTTTATATTCAATTCCCTCCGAAGTGCGGGCTTTGGCCATGATAGACTCTTTTAGTTGGAAGTCATGGAAACAACAACAAATAATGTCACGAGAGTAATTTTGAGGCCCCATGGGGCGTAATGCTCTATGTGCTCTGTCCAATTTTATCCTTTGAGTTGTAGGGCGCTCCAGTACAGTGTTGAATATGGTTTCAAGTATGGCGTGGACGTCTTCACTACCTGTAGCCTCAGGGACGCCTCTCACTCGGATATTATTACGGCGCCCCCTATTGTCTAGGTCCTCCAGATGTTTGTTAGTTTCACTCAGAGCCCGAGCATAAGAGGTCACGTTCTTTTGTAATTTGATGATGTACTGTCTAGTGGTATCGTGATCCTTTTCCACTGAGTCCACTCTATCTGCTAGAAGCCCAACATCTTGGCGGATTGAGTTAATCTCTGACTTACAGGTTTCTTTTACTTCCGAGATCAGGGATCTGAAGTCTTCCTTGGTAGGAAGGAGATCCAGATACTTTTTTAATTTTCTGTGGTCAAAATGGTGTTCCATATCTCCCGGCTCAGATTCTGATGGGGAGTCGCGTGACCCTCCTCCGTCTTCCTGTTGAGACATCAAAGCAGACAGCGAAGGCGTAGAGTCTAGGTCCATATTCACAGAACCCGACTGCGTAGTTTTATTTTTCGCTTGATTGCTTTTATGGGTTGATTGTTGTCGTGACTTTGGTGGCATGGGGTCACTCACTGCACGGTCTCTTTTAGTAAGAAACTTGTCTTGAGGGGTCACAAACGACTGCCCCCCTTTCAGTCTATATGACCAGCTTGGACCTCTTCTCCTCCTCACCCCAGCCAGATCGTCACCTGGTCTGCACAATATATTATGTCACCTTTCAATATTGTTTATAGATGTAAGACCGTTAAAGTTATAGTTGTTCACTTATGTGCTCTATCGGGGCGGTAAGACAAGCCCCCCTCTACTCAGACATTATACAGGGGTGCACATCTCTTTCATGGCTCCGTTCTGTGAAAATCTCTTTTGCAGCAAGTTATTATTCCAATGTCCACAAGATGGCAGCAGAGTACAGTGCAGAAAGTGAGGGATTTTTCTATATAGAGAAAAGGCAGGCTCTGAAAAGACAGTTATACAGCACTACCCCGAATTTTCTTCCTTCTCCCTTCTTAACTTATATCATGGAAGAGGAAACCGTAGCACCCCTCTCCTTGTACTGCCACAGGATCAGACTTGAGTCAGGGGTTAACTCTTCAGATGTTATAAGGGCACCGGATGTTATCAGATCTCAGGGCTTACTTTCTTCTCTGGAGGTCTTAAGGCCCCGTCACACTAAGCAACATCGCTAGCAACATCGCTGGTAACGAACAACTTTTGTGACGTTGCTAGCGATGTTGCTGTGTGTGACATCCAGCAACAACCTGGCCCCTGCTGTGAGGTCGTTGGTTGTTGCTGAATGTCCTGGGCCATTTTTTAGTTGTTGCTGTCCTGCTGTGAAGCACAGATCGCTGTGTGTGACAGCGAGACAGCAACAACTAAATGTGCAGGCAGCAGGAGCCGGCTTCTGCAGAGGCTGGTAACCAATGTAAACATCGGGTAACCAAGAAGCCCTGTCCTTGGTTACCCGATATTTACCTTTGATACCAGCCTCAGCCGCTCTCACTGTCAGTGCCAGCTCCTGCTCTGTGCACGTGTAGCTGCAGGACACATCGGGTTAATTAACCCGATGTGTGCTGTAGCCAGGAGAGCAGGGAGCCAGCGCTAAGCATTGTGCGCTGCTCCCTGCTCTGTGCACATGTAGCTGCAGCACACATCGGGTAATTAACCCGATGTGTGCTGTACTAGGAGAGCAGGGAGCCAGCGCTCAGTGTGTGCTGCTCCCTGCTCTCTGCACGTATGGCTGGTCACTGGTTGCTGGTGAGCTCACCAGCAACTCGTGTAGTGACGCTCCAGCGATCCCTGCCAGGTCAGGTTGCTGGTGGGATCGCTGGAGCGTCAAAGTGTGACATCTCACCAGCAACCTCCTAGCAACTTACCAGCGATCCCTATCGTTGTTGGGATCGCTGGTAAGTTGCTTAGTGTGACTGGACCTTTAGCTTTCCCTCTTCTCCCCCCCTCCAAGTAAACCAGCCTCAGCCTCCTCCACACCCGTATGCAGCCCCTGTGTTTCTTATCAGAGCAATGCGACTCGTGCTGCGGGGGTGAGGGTTAATTTACAGCCCTAGTGAATAATGGTGCTCTCGTGCATGGCACTGGCTTTAGAGCCAGGGGGTGTATGTGTCCTAGGACCAGCCAGTTACCCGGCTGGTTGTCGCCCCTATGCACGGGGGATTTCCACTCACCAGCCTCCTCTCTCTTGCCGGTCGCCTGTCACTTCACTGCCTGCTTCCAGCCGGCTCTCTCTCAGGCCCGACAGTCACCAGGCGGCTCCCCCTCACTGTGTCTGGCTCGTGCTCCACTCTGCTTCAGTGTCTCTCCCTCCTCCAGGCCGGGTAAGTGTCTGCTTCTCCTCTGCTTTGGGACTTCTGGGTATCCCTTCCTCCCTTGTGTTCTTCCCGGATTTTCAAGCCTCTGCTCCTTCTTCACCCGTCGGCTCTCCTTCCTCTGGGCGGTTTTCACCGCACTCCTGGTCTCAGCGTCTGCAGCGTGGTCCCAGGCCTCCCTGGAGAATGATGTCTGCTGGGATTCAGGTAGGGTCCTGTCCCACAATACTCGTCTCCTGGGGTCCGCTGGCTCTCAGGGACGGTATATGGAGGCTTCAGATGGATTTAAGTCGGGCAGGGGCTCAGATGTCTCTGGATGTCTCAGAGCTCTGTCAGATACATCCTCCTGCATCGGCGGCCATTTTGGACTCCAAATCCACGTTTCTTTTAATATGATCTATGAGCTAGACACAGATCTCCCTCAGAATCGGCTTACAGAGCTTATTTTAAATTATAGGAGGCGTTAACAGTGTGAGACATGTAGTGACTGACAGTCTTCTCTCCTGATTTCACTGCAGAGTTGTGTAAAATTATAACAAACACAAGACATCAGAACTGATCTTTGTCACATTACAAACACATTTTTCAGCAGCAGTTTTCCTGTCAAAGTGCTCTACTGCCGAGCTGTGCGTGGTAATAATTAATAAAGATGGGATTTTTGTCTTGAAGGAGAATTTATCTCTGAAACGCATTGACAAATAAAGATCATGATCATCTATCATCCTGAGTGTTGGAGATTCCTTCCATGCCAGCGTGGCCTTTAACCCTTTTATCTACCCACATTGATTAATAAACAAAGTAAAGCAGAGATGAACCTTGTCTCATTACAAACACATCTCCAGCTTTAGCTCTCTTTTCACAGTGCTGTCAGCTCTACCGTCCTGCTCTTCCCTCCACACTGAATTTGTAAGATGGAAGCTGAAACAGTATAAGAGCACAACTGCTGCTGCAAATGTGTTTGTAATGAGATAAAGATCGGTTTTGCTGTACTGTGAAAGTTAAGGAATTTTCTGATTTTTGGACAACCTTTGTTCCCGGCTGCAGTTTCTTTTAAAGAGTAACTATCATTCAATATATTTTTCCCTTCTTAAATCAATACTGTGTTTCCCCCGAAAATAAGACAGTCTTTCTATTATTTTTTTTGCTCTGAAAAGATAGGCTAGGGCAGTGATGGCGAACCTATGGCACGCGTGCCAGACTGGGCACGCAGAGCCCTTTTTGTTGGCACACGCGCTGTCGCCACACTGCACCAATTTACACTATCAGTGTGGTCGCGCCGACAGTGCAAATTGGTGTTTAGCAGAGGACATCTCTGCTCCTTCTGACACGCCTCCTCTCCTGGGCCGCAGGCCTGTTGTCTAGGAGACGGAGGAGCGTCAGTAGGCGGTGCCGGTGTCTTGTGGCCGCGCAGGAACTGAACTGAGGACGCAGCGATGGCGCGGGTGTTGCAAGGTGAGTTTTTTTTTTTATTTTTAAGCGGTGTGCGGCTGTGCCAAGGTGTGGGGGACAGAGCCAGCACCGGGGGAACATGGAGCGCACGGGGGAACATGGAGCGCACGGGGGAACATGGGAGCACAGGGGACGGAGCGCACGGGGGAACATGGAGCGCACGGGGGAACATGGAGCGCACGGGGGAACATGGGAGCACAGGGGACAGAGCCAGCACTGGGGGAACATGGAAGCACAGGGGACAGAGCCAGCACCGGGGGAACATGGAGCGCACGGGGGAACATGGGAGCACAGGGGACAGAGCCAGCACCGGGAGAACATGGAGCGCACGGGGGAACATGGGAGCACAGGGGACAGAGCCAGTACTGGGGGAACATGGAGCGCATGGGGGAACATGGGAGCACAGGGGACAGAGCCAGCAACGGGGGAACATGGAAACACAGGGGACAGAGCCAGCACCGGGGGAACATGGAGCGCACGGGGGAACATGGAAGCACAGGGGACAGAGCCAGCACCGGGGGAACATGGAGCGCACGGGGGAACATGGGAGCACAGGGGACAGAGCCAGCACCGGGGGAACATGGAGCGCACGGGGGAACATGGGAGCACAGGGGACAGAGCCAGCACCGGGGGAACATGGAGCGCACGGGGGAAACATGGGAGCACAGGGGACAGAGCAAGCACGGGGCAAACATGGAGCGCACGGGGGGGACACATGGGGAGCAAACATAGGAGCACAGGTGCAAACCGACGGAGCACGGGGGCAAACCGACAGAGCACGGGGGCAAGCAAACAGAGCCCGGGGCAAACAGAGCACGGGGCATACATGGCTGCAAAGATGGGGGAAACGTGCAAGGATGGAGGGAAACATGGCTGCAAGGATGGGGGGGAAACATGGCTGCAAGGATGGGGGGAAACATGGCTGCAAGGATGGGGGGAAACATGGCTGCAAGGATGGGGGGAAACATGCAAGGATGGGGTACATTTAGCAGGAAGGGGAACATGCCAGTAAGGGGTACATTTACCAGGATGGGGGATACATTTACCAGGATGGGGGGAAATATGCCAGGATGGGGGTACATGAACATGCCAGGATGAGGACAAATGCCAGGATGGGGAACATTTAGCAGGAAGGGGTACAATTACCAGGAAAGGAGACATTTACCAGGAAAGAGGACATTTACCAGGATAAGGCCACATGCCTGGATGAGGTACATTTACTAGGATGGGGTCATTTAACAGCATGGGGGAACATGCCAGGATGGGATACATTTACAATGATGGGGGACATTTACCAGGATGGGGCCATGATGGGGACAAATATACCAGAATGTAGGAAATATATATATCAGGATGGGGATGGGGGTGATGTTTACCAGGAAGTGACCAGGAAGGGGACAGAACTACACAATGAAGGGGAGGGGGCAACTCGTACGTCTTTATGGGATTTCAGGGTGTTCAGACTTTGAAATGTAGATGTGGATTACAGGGCGACATCTGATTGCATTCCAGGCTAAAATCTCTGTCTAATATGCTGCAATTTTTTCCAGAAAGATCAATCCAACTGCTGTGTCTGGAAAGGGCAGGGGCTCAGCTTCAGTGTGTGGTAAGCATGAGTGTGATGTCCTCTGCTGAGGAGAAGACGGCAAAGGTAAGGTTACAATCAATTCTTTATATAATAGGATTGGTTGGCACTTCGGAAAAAAAAATGGGTTTAGGGCTACAGTTTGGGCACTCGGCCTGTAAAAGGTTCGCCATGACTGGGCTAGGGCATATTTTCAACATGTATTCAAATATAGTCATATTGCATTTGTTTAACATCAACATAGCACTCCAAACCCTATGTCTAAAGCCTGCTTTACACGTTGCAATTTCACATACGATATCGTATACGATTTGCAATGCCCCCATCGTGTGTGTGGCACTTTCAATTTGTTGAACGTGCTGCACAAACGATTAACCCCCGTCACACATACTTATCCGTCCAGGATTCCACGACGTGTATGCGATGAACGTTTTAACGTTCAATCCCAATCGCACGTACCTGTCACACACTACAATGTACCTTACGATGCCGGATGTGCGTCACTTACGACGTGACCCCGCCGACACATCGTAAGATATATTGTAGCATGTAAAGCGGGCTTAACACATGTCTATCTATCTAATCTATCTATCTATCTACACACACACACACACACACACACACACACACACACACACACACACACACACACACACACACACACACACACACACCCTAGCTCTTCTCTTCAGCTTTAGATTCATGAAATGACCTTTTGTCACATGATGTGATAGCACAAAGATCCTGAAGCAATTTTAGAATCAGGATATAAACCCTGAAGCCTTGAGGAGAATGGGGGTCCTGTGAAATTGCCCATTTTTCACCTCCTCTCTATTTCCAGTCCTGCACACCAGTCTGTCTCCTATTCTGTTCTTTTAAACTCCTGCAATTAAAAGACCTTTGATTACATCATGTCACATGACTGTGAAGTCATCAAAGATCCTTTAAAACAAAACTTAACCTTGGAATACAATTGCTAGGGTCCCTAAGAGAGTAAAGGCCTGAAAAATTGTGCAGTTTGAGTTCCCCTAATACCGGCCCTGATTGTAACTAGGGCTTCTTTTTGGAGTAGGACTGCTATTTCAAGCAAACTCCAAAAATCCTGGAAATGCTAGGGCTTCTTTTCGGGGGAAATACGATAGTACACATTAAAATAAAGAAAAAATGTTGTAATATATTTTTTTAGAAGGATCTGTCCTTCTGCTCCTGAATTGATTATTAATTTTTAAAATTCTCAATTCATGGGTAAAATCTGTCTGTTGTCAATACTTATTTTCCAATAACTTAGCTAGGAGATAGGAGTCGAAAGTTGATGCTTATAAGATTCTACAGAGAACTGTAACTGTTGTTTCAGGAGAACTTGTAGCAGAATGTGTGTCTGCCTCTCGCTCAATTACATTTTAACCGTGCCCAGCTGACTTACAGCCGGCTCTGTACTGATGCACTGCTAAGCCGACAGTGCTGGGGTGTGGTTACAGCTGGCTCTGTACTGATGCGCTGCTGAGCCGACAGTCAGTGCTGGGGTGTGGTTACAGCCGCCTCTTTACTGATACGCTGCTGAGCCGACAGTCAGTGCTGGGGTGTGGTTACAGCCGCCTCTTTACTGATGCGCTGCTGAGCTGACAGTCAGTGCTGGGGTGTGGTTACAGCCGCCTCTGTACTGATGCGCTGCTGAGCTGACAATCAGTGCTGGGGTGTGGTTACAGCGGCTTTGCACTGATGCGCTGCTGAACCGACAGTCAATGCTGGGGTATGGTTACAGCTGCCGCTCACTATGCACTAAGTGATGACTGCAGCCTCACCTCTATGAAAGCCCACGACTGCCATTATTAATAAAGTTATTTTCCTCCCCGTAGCTGTCCTTTAAATGTGGTAGCAATAAAACCCTATTAACCTGCAGATTAACTTCATATCTGCAGGTTAATAGTTTCTTTTTACATCTCCTTTTCCCTTTAAGTGGTGGAGAGTCATTGGGCACCTTCTTTCAATTGGTCTTGGGTGAAATTGCAACTTTTGTACCCCATGAGGTCTTGCTCCTATGACTAATATTCTTAGAATATTTCATACTTATTTATAATCCCCTATTTATTCACATTAATACCTAAAACCCCAGCTTTGCAAAGGGAATAATTCTTTTGTCAGCATGCAGAATAAAGAGTAAATCATTAGATAATATGTCCATCAGTGGATGTTCATGCAAGAGATTAAAGTATAATACAGTACTATGTTTTCTCAGTTGCACTTTATAGCATTATATTTATATCACATAAATATATTATACTTTTTAGTATAACTCCACTAAGGAGTATAAATAGATTTGGCTTTCAAAAGAGCTTCTAGATCAAACTGCCTATGTCATCTGTAGTAATTGGTCTCTGACCACACCTAGTCCATTATCTGTACAGACAGAATACAAGATCATTATTGTGGGATTAGCAAAGAGGAAGAGGATCAGCCTGCATTACCTCGGCCAGCATAGGACGCAAAACAACAGGAGGTACAAGGAAGCAAATCTACCAAGACGTTTGAAGCCATCACCACCCCATAAGGTGAGAGCCGTTGCTTAGTAAATATATATTACCTCTGTAAGAAAAGTTCTCTTGTATCTGACACATTTCTAACTTTTTAGCAGTATAAAATCCTCTAGTACAAAACTAAAGGTTGACTATATTTTGCTGCTCTTTAATACACAAGCCAAAACTGGAAACCCTGCTTCAATTTCTTTACTTGACTTTTAGTTTATTTGCAGGTTTTGAATAGTAATGTTTTGTATGTATTTATATATATAATCGTTTATCATCTATCATCACTATATCCATCCAAGTCATTTGTCCCTTGCATAAACTTCCTTCAGCATTTACTCCCTTATCTTTGCCCAGAAAGTGCATTAGGGGCAATTATAGCATTAAACATTCATATACATGTCCTTACTTGCTGTGTTTATTGCTCTCTGATGTCAATAAACCTTCAACACAACAAAGAACATTGCCAGTAAGCGGGTAATAGAAATTCCTATCAGCATTTATCACAAGAACCACTAACAAGCCTCTTATTTCCTAGCCCTTCTGTGAACTTGATGGACAGGTGTCTTTTTTTTCAACCGTATGACCTATGTAACTATATAATTATAATATCAATTGTATACACCATGTAGAAATATCATGCCAAGACTATATAGAGCATTGTACTATGTATGCTGAGCTTCATCACAATAAATGACTGATTTCACATGTAAACTCCATGGAATAAATGGTGCTATAATAATAATAATAATAATAATAATCATAAATAATAATAATCTGGGCTACTGTGAACTTTGAGAGTGTGGTATGATTTGGGATTTTCTGACTTCTTTTTGATCAGGGATCGGCTCTGCTGTCCTCATGGTTCCCAGGGATTCTTTCGCTGTCCACTATCTGCGGGTGCTGAAAGAGATGCTGGCGTTCGTGCTGTTCAGTTACACGGTGCTGATCGGGGCTCTGCTAGTGGCTGGATGGACGACTTATCTTCTAGTCCTCAAATAAATTGCTGCCGTAATATAACACAATATGACAATATTCTACAAGCCATGCTATGAATTGTACAGATCATCTCCTGCCCAGTACAATCCTAATGTGATCATTAACTGATTAGTTAAAATACTGTATATTTACCCACTTGTACTGAAAATTATTTGACAGTACGTTGCAATATGATTAGTAAAAATACAAGCAGAGATCATCATGTGTATGAGATTGTTAATCTTGAAAACCTGCGCTGCTTCATAAACGTTCAAGTATCTCAGGGTTGAGCTGGATTTCATGCCCTGTACTAATAATAATAATCAGAATCTGGAACCTCCATAATATCTGTCAGTAAATATTTTGTTGTAATATGTTACCTACCTTTGCTTTTGGAATGTGATATAAAATATATGAAAAGCAAAAGCATTGTAATGTATATATGCATATAATCTGTTTACCATTTTTATATATACTGTATGTATTTTTTTATATATATATATATATATATATATATATATATATATATATATAGTATATATATAATATATAATATGTATAATGTTCCGGGAGCGTGCTCTTAAACCAAGTTACTCTTATATGAAATCAAATTTTCCCATAGGAAATAATTGAAACGCAGACAATTCGTTCCACAGCCCAACAATATTTACTGTATTTATACAAACTTATTACAGTAATACAAAATAATGTACTGTATTCATATAAAATTATTACAGTACACAATACAAAATACTGTACAGTACAATAAAAATAATTTTAAACAAATTAAACTGCACTTTAGCTTACAATAGAATTGTTGCTGTGTGAGATGTACAATACAAGTAATGTGCTGTACTGGTTAGCAGAAAGAGAGTATAATACTGTATCCACAAATGCAAATTGATAGACATGCTATATAGTATATACTGTACAATGGTATACTGTATACAGTACATATGGACAGAAAGTTACCTCCAGAGCGGGTCAGAACACGGTGAAAGGACAGAACCGGAAGTGTGCATGGTGGGAATTTGCTCTTATTACAAAGTATTGCTCTTAAACCAAGTGACAAATTTGTATAAAGCTTTGCTTGTCTTGCAAATCACTCTCAAACCAAGTTACTTTTAATCCAAGGTTACACTGTGTGTGTGTGTGTATATATATATATATATATATATATATATGCCGTTACAGCACAATTGTATAGAAATGGCAGAAACAAAATCATATTTACTAGCCAGTGCCACCAAAATGTGTTGGATTTGTACACAGGTCATACCATTATTTCTGTTAAATATATTTTTTCACGCTTTATTGGTATAGAATTGTTCTAGTTTGTAAATACCTTGAAGAATATACTATTATATGGACTAAAATGAAGCCGCTATTGACTGTCAGATTCTTAGAGAATAACAAGAACTTGAACACTGGGATATTTTGACAACATATTGACTTTTGCTACTATAGCATTTCCTTAAATGCATCTTCTTTTCTCATCATTATACAGCTAAACTGAAACATTCTGGCTGGCCACAACCACCTGAAAACTTACTGAAACCCCTTTGTATAGGAAACTCAATAATACGTACAGTACAGTAAACTGATAATGTCACCTACTGCTAAGACTAACAAATAGTTAATATTTAAAAAAAAATATTTTTTTATATATATATATATATATATATATATATATATATATATATATATATATATATATATATATATATATAATCTCTGCATCCCCATATATATATTCTGCATCCCCATAGGGCAGGAAGTACGGTCTGATCTCTGGTTGTCCCATGTCCCCTGTTTGTATGGCGCGGTCTCAAGTTTTATGTCATGTTGTACAATCTGATCACTCAGTAGTCAGTAAATTCTACTGTCAATATAAAAAGGATAGAGTTGAAAAAAATCATACACTGTAATTGGAGAGATTTATTAAAACCATGATTAACGACAAGGGGAGCATCTATCTATCGCACCTACTGAGGGTTAAAGCCCCTGTATTTTGTGGATTTGGGCAACAGTTTAATTTTATGTTCTTTGTTCTATAAATGTATTATTTTCATTACATTCATTGGCCTGTAAACATGATGTCTTTTGGAAAAAAAATACCCATTGTATCAAAGAGTGAAGAAAATATTATTGCCATTAATCATTCATCAATTAAATAAACGCAGGCCTAGCGTTGCTGATATTTTCTGCATTGTAACTTAGTGTATCTCAATACTGTAAAGTACCTAAAATATGAGGCAGTTAGGAGGAATCCTGAATTATTTACACATTTTTCACCAATTTGGAATGCAAATGGAAAATGCAAAAAAGGAATTATTTTGTTTACTAAACAAGGCGTTCTCCAAATGCAAAACATGTGCAAAATGATGCCCAAAACGCTAATGGATATTTTGGGTCTGCCTAGCGTGAGAGTACCAGGCATTGTGGTTTCAACTGCAGTGCAGGTTTATCCCAAATTTTGCACCCACAGCTTTGTAAATTTCCTAGTAAAACAGCCTTTTATCCATCTGACTTTTTTTTTAAGCAGCATTCTGCATAGGAGATAGCTAGACAAAGCTGTTAGGAAAGTACCTAAAATCCCCTGGGAGAATAATAATTACATACAAATGTTGGAGCTAAAAAGAAAAGAGAGAGAAAAACAACAACAACATACAGTCCTAAAGCTGACCAGTCTGGAAGATGAACTCTAAATCTGAAGCAATTGGGTTCCTTCCTTAGATGAGGTAAGATGAGCTGCATATGAAGGAGCCACATTGTTTGGAAACATTGCACATAGAGATATATATCCCCAATATAGACACTGAAAATTCATATCTCATGATCTCATAATGGTTCAGCAATATCCAAATGCATCATGAGATCAGAGTACCGTGTACTGGTCTGTAGTACCATGCTGCTCATAAAGCGATAGGCGCAGAGATTCAGACCTTCAGGTCTTATTCCTCATAGTATGCAAATAACCATCCTTGTTGGCAATGAGTTACTATTCCTATAAGTATTGACATAAAGTATAGTTTCAAAGTCAGCATTTATATTGTCTTTCACTAAATATCAACCTTTTATTGGGTTTCCTTGCCCGTTAATAGCTACAAGTAACTAAACCTACAATGGAGTAATTATTATAGGAAATTTATAAACCTTTTGCACTGCATTGCAACACTGGTATTGACAATATTGATATGACAATATTAATATTTCTTAGTTAAATTTACAGTTTTACATAAATCAATTTTATAGGTATGTATGTACTAAATTATTAATTGTATGATTTAATGTGATTTATTGTCTCTCGATCACTCAATACCTAATGCAGATCTATCATCACATGCTGATCTAAGGATAGACAGAAAACTATGGGGACATGTCCATAAAACAGCGCAACAAAATGTTGTACTATGTGACTAATAAAAACAATAAGAAAAATTATATCAAACATAGTTTTGAGTCTGGTCAGCCTCCTCACAATACATGCAGATACACAACAGCCCGTCAACATCTTACTAAATAATTAAATTAATGACTAATATGCAATTAAATTAATTAAGAACAAGTGTTAAGTTATAAGTAATTCTTTTTATATATATAGATATATATTGATATACATATAGATATATATATATAGATATATATATATATATATATATATATATATTGTGAGACTGTGACCGGGGTTATCTATGACGGCCGGTATGTCTCACCCAGGTTGTGCTCACTCCATGATAGAAAGTGAACCCACTATAGGGTTAATGCTGTTTCCCTACAGACTGAAGGAAGGGTTAAATAGAATCAGGAACAAGGGCAGGTGTGCCGGGTGTGGGGAAGTGAACAGAACTCCCTGAGTTTTCTGCTGGAGAGGCACCTGTATTGTGTTATGGACTTTTGTTTTGGACATTAAAACCGTGTGCTGTGAACCTTGATGCCTGGATCCCGTGTCTTCTGCTGCGCAGCCGACCGTGCTACCTCACATATGGTGGAGAATCGGCGGGCATCACAGCCGGTGAGGTGTAGCATCCATCCCTGGTGACCCAGCAGCGCATGTCCTGGATTCGAGCGGCTATACTACAGCCCAAACCAGGCGACGCCATGGAGGACATACTAAAGCATTTGGCTCAGGCTAATGCACAGCAACAACAGGCTAATGCACATCAACAACAGACCAATGCACACCTGCTCCAATCCTTGCAAGTGCAGGAAAAAAAATTCCAAGAACAGATGGATCAGGCCAATGCACGTCAGCAGCAATCCTTGCAAGTGCAGGACAAAAGGCACCAAGAACAGATGGAGCAGGCCAATGCACGTCAGCAGCAAGCCTTGCAATTGCAGGAAAAAAGGCACCAAGAACAGATGGTTCTCCTGGCCAAGTCGATCCGTGCCGGACCGGCAGCAACAACCCCGGGACCGGGTGATGACGGCAGCGTCCGGAAAGCGGTGAGACAAGCGTTGCAAAAGATGACCCCGGGGGACGATGTGGAAGCGTTCCTGGCGGTGTTTGAGCGGGTGGCCGAGCGGGAAAAGCTGCCGACCCCCCAGTGGGCTGAGGTATTGTCACCCTATCTGACGGGGGAACCCCAAAAAGCGTACCTGGACCTCGGTACCGAGGACGCCATTGACTATGTGACCCTAAAAGCCGAAATACTGGCACGGTTGGGGGTGAATACCTATGTACGGGCTCAGCGGGTAAATCAGTGGTTCTATGAGGAAGCCAAACCCGTACGCTCCCAGGCCTATGACTTGTTGCATCTTGTAAAAAAATGGTTGCAGCCTGACACTCTGAGCCCGGCGCAGATGGTGGAAAGGGTAGTAGTGGATCGTTTTGTGCGCACTTTACCCGTCACCGTTCAACGGTGGGTAGGACAGGGTGACCCGAGTACCCTGGACCAGTTAGTGTCCCTGGTAGAGCGGCATGTGGCTACGCAGGACTTGATACGGGACACTGAGACTTTGCGTACCGCCCGTCGGTCCGGCCCCTCCAAGCCTAGGGCCAAGGACCCACCGCCGACAACGGTGCAGGAGTCCCCTACCGTCCCGCCTGAGGCCGCGGCCGCCAATCCTGAGGTCCGGAAGGTTCTGTACCCTAAACGACAACCCGTCAAGGGGGTTTCCGTCCCCCTTAGATGTTGGCGGTGCCAGCGGGTGGGACATATGGAAGCCCAGTGTCCACTCACCACGGAGCCCATGGATTGTGGGGTTACCCGGCGGGGTTCAATGTATGCTCAGGTGGTGTGTACCGCTGACCTGGTCTCCCCAGAGACAGAGCCCCACTTGTGCCAAATACAGGTGAATGGATGTCCGGTTACAGGATTGTTGGATTCCGGAAGCATAGTGACCCTTGTGCGATCCACCTTGAGGGCTAAAGTAAAGGCCACAGGACGTACCGTGGGGGTGGTTTGCATACATGGGGACCGCCGAGACTATCCCACGGGGATTGTCACCATCACAGCACCTTGCGGTCAGGTGCAACATGAGGTGGGACTTCTTAACACTCTTCCTTATGACGTGATCCTAGGAAGGGATCTGCCCTATTTTTGGACTTTATGGAAGGGACCCCCTAAGTCTCCTCAGATATTGGTCAGTCCGGGACCTGAGCCCTACAATCCTGAATCCGGGACACCTGCCGTAGGGGTCCCCATGATAGGGACAGAATGTGAACCCGATAGGTCGCCCCTAGAGGTATTGGCAGGAGAGGCTGAGACGGTCGAACCCATCCCGGAGTTGGAGGCGTCCCCGGATACGTTTGGGACTGCCCAACTCCAGGACCCTACATTAATACATGCCCGGAGTCAGGTGACAGTAATTGACGGGGTGGCACAGCTGCCCGGTGCCCAGGTAAGGTACCCCCATTTCGCTCTTAAGCAGGATTTACTCTACCGGGTAGATGAAATACGGGGCGTGGGGGTAGAGCAGTTGGTGGTGCCCCAGCCGCATCGTCGGCGGGTCCTCGACTTGGCTCATAAACACCTGATGAGTGGCCACCTGGGGGTCAAGAAAACGCAGGAGCGAATATTGCAAAGGTTCTATTGGCCCGGAGTCTTTGGGGAGGTAAAACGGTTCTGCGAAACCTGCCCGGAGTGTCAGCTTACCGCACCCCTGACCCATTTTCGCAGTCCGTTGGTACCGTTACCCATTATAGAAGTCCCTTTTGAACGGATAGGGATGGATCTGGTGGGGCCCCTCGTAAAGTCCGCTCGAGGGCACCAACACATCCTAGTGATCGTTGACTATGCCACCCGGTATCCCGAGGCGATACCTCTCAGACATACTGCAGCAAAGCTTATAGCTCGGGAGTTGTTTGCTGTGTTCTGCCGGGTGGGGTTGCCCAAGGAGATCCTTACGGATCAGGGGACCCCATTCATGTCTAAAGTGACCAAAGAGCTATGCCGGCTACTCCAGATCAAGCAGTTGCGTACGTCTGTGTACCATCCTCAAACGGACGGTTTAGTGGAGCGTTTCAATAAAACCCTGAAAACCATGCTAAAAAGGGTGATTTCAAAAGACGGGAAAGACTGGGATATGATGCTTCCCTATTTGATGTTTGCCATCCGTGAGGTGCCACAGGCATCCACGGGGTTTTCGCCTTTTGAGTTGTTATACGGGCGACATCCCCGGGGATTGTTGGACCTGGCAAAGGAAACATGGGAGCAAGAGCCCACCCCCCATAAAAGTGTGATTGAACACATTTTGGGTATGCAGAACCGCATAAGCGCGGTCATGCCAATTGTGAAGGAGCATTTACAGGAGGCTCAGGCCGCGCAAAGCGGCCGCTACAATAGACAAGCCACCGTGCGGACCTTTAAACCCGGGGATCGGGTGTTGGTATTAATCCCCACGGCGGAGAGTAAATTCCTGGCTCAGTGGCAAGGCCCCTACGAGATAAAGGAAAGAGTCGGGGTGGTTAACTATAAAGTATTGCAGCCCGGTAGGCGGAAACCTGAACAAATATACCATGTCAACCTATTAAAACCCTGGCAGGAACGGGAAAGCCTGATGGCTGTTTTTTCCCCATCTCCCTCCCCTTCGGGTCCTTCACCTCCGGCTCCAGCGACCTCCGGAGAGGACGAACCGGAAGTAAGGATTGGAGAAGCCCTCACCAAGACTCAGAGGCGAGAGGCCAGACGGTTGGTTCAGCAGAACCCCGATGTCTTCTCCGAGCTGCCCGGTAGGACCAGTCTGATACGACATGATATTGTCACCGAGCCCCACCTGAAGGTACGCCTGAAGTCATACCGGGTACCGGAGGCTCGACGACAAGCCATATCGGAGGAAGTAAAGACAATGTTACGCCTGGGGGTCATCGAAAAATCCCGGAGTGAATGGGCTAGTCCGATCGTCCTAATACCAAAACCCGATGGCTCCTTAAGGTTCTGCAATGACTTTAGGAGATTGAACGAAATATCCAAGTTCGATCTCTACCCCATGCCCAGAG
The DNA here is from genome assembly GCF_048569485.1 of Anomaloglossus baeobatrachus. Lineage (NCBI taxonomy): Eukaryota > Metazoa > Chordata > Amphibia > Anura > Aromobatidae > Anomaloglossus > Anomaloglossus baeobatrachus. Next base: position 744,979,763 of record NC_134353.1, read on the forward strand.
TGGATGAGCTGATTGATAGGCTGGGACAGGCGCGGTATTTTACCACGCTCGACCTGACCAAGGGGTACTGGCAGGTGCCACTGACGGAGTCCGCCAAGGAGAAAACCGCTTTTGTTACGCCGGAGGGTCTCTTCCACTATGTTGTCTTGCCTTTTGGGTTACATGGCGCTCCAGCCACGTTCCAGAGGTTGATGGACTTAGTGCTGGAACCCCACCAGGCGTATGCATCAGCGTACCTTGATGACATCATTATTTACAGCTCCGAGTGGCAGACCCACTTGGAACAGGTACAAGCGGTGGTGGACGCGCTTCGAACAGCCGGACTGACAGCCAATCCCAAGAAATGTGCATTGGGACTCACGGAAGCCCGCTACTTGGGCTACGTGATAGGCCAAGGAGTGATTAAGCCCCAAATTAACAAGGTTGAGGCGATCCAGAAGTGGCCTAGACCCCTGACCACGAAGCAGGTTAGGGCCTTCCTGGGTATCGTGGGGTACTACAGGAGGTTTGTAAAGGATTTTGCGGGACTATCAGCCCCCTTGACGGACCTTCTCAAAGGCAAGAAGTCCGTCATGGTGCGCTGGACTCCGCAGGCCGAGGACTCCTTCCGGGCCCTGAAGGAGGCCCTGTGCGGACAGCCCGTTCTGGTACACCCTGATTTCCGGAAGGAGTTCATTGTACAGACTGACGCCTCGGAGGTCGGCCTGGGGGCAGTACTGTCTCAGGTGGTTCAGGGGGAGGAACACCCCGTCACCTTCTTGAGTAGGAAGCTCACCCCTCCCGAGCGGAATTATAGCGTAGTGGAGAAGGAGTGCCTGGCGATCAAGTGGGCCTTGGAGTCCCTACGCTATTACCTGCTGGGACGGCAGTTTCGCTTGGTGACGGATCACTCTCCACTGGTCTGGATGAGGTCCGCCAAGGAACGGAATGCCCGGGTTACCCGGTGGTTCCTTTCTCTGCAGAACTTCCGGTTTACGGTTGAACACCGGGCCGGTAGGTTGCAGGGCAACGCCGATGCCTTGTCCCGCGGGCCGTGTTTGATGGCTGGAGTTCAACCCCGCGCGCTTGAACTGAGGGGGGGGGTATGTGAGACTGTGACCGGGGTTATCTATGACGGCCGGTATGTCTCACCCAGGTTGTGCTCACTCCATGATAGAAAGTGAACCCACTATAGGGTTAATGCTGTTTCCCTACAGACTGAAGGAAGGGTTAAATAGAATCAGGAACAAGGGCAGGTGTGCCGGGTGTGGGGAAGTGAACAGAACTCCCTGAGTTTTCTGCTGGAGAGGCACCTGTATTGTGTTATGGACTTTTGTTTTGGACATTAAAACCGTGTGCTGTGAACCTTGATGCCTGGATCCCGTGTCTTCTGCTGCGCAGCCGACCGTGCTACCTCACAATATATATATGTGTATATATATATATATATCTAATATATAAAGCTGAGTGTACTGTATGTATGTATGTCCGCTAAAAGAATCCGCACGGTCGCATTTACAATCACGAAATTTTGCACACCCCATGTGACTCAGGGAACGTCATAGACTATATTCTGACAGGAAAATTTAACCCCACGCTTTACAGTTACTCTACAAAAAACCTGCCATTAAACTGAATGGAGGTGTGAGCTATAGGCTATTAATAGCAACTGTCAGTGGTTGCTATAGGAACAAAATAAACTGTTAGTATAAGAAGCTTATGTGTGAGGTAATATGATGTTGGTGGGGAGACGGAGAGAGAGAGACAAAAAGAGACAGAGACAGACAGAGAGAGAGACAGAGAGAGGGAGAAAGGGAAAGAGGGGACAGACAGATAGGGAAAGAGACAGAGAGAGAGAGAGAGAGACAGACAGTCAAAGAGACAGACAGAGGCAGACAGACACAGACAGACAGGGAAAGAGACAGGCAGACAGGACAAGAAGCAGAGAGACAGACAGGGACAGAGACCAGGAAAGAGACAGGGAAAGAGACAGGGAAAGCGACAGGGAAAAAGACAGACAAGGAAAGAGACAGACAAGGAAAGAGACAGGGAAAGAGACAGACGGGAAAAGAGACAGACGGGGAACGAGACTGACAGACAGACACAGAGATAAAGAGAGACAGACAGATACACAGAGACAGACAGACAGAGAGACTAATACAGAGACAGACGGAAAGAGACAGACAGACAGAGACACATGGACAGAGACAGATAGACAGACGGACAGAGACAGACAGACAGACCGAGACAGACGAAGATGGGAGACAGACAGAGAGATAGTTACTATCCCGGGCAATGCCTGGCTACTACAGCTAGTATAGCTATATATATATATATATATATATATATATATGTATATCATGAATACCTTCATACAATTAATGACCTTATTTTACTAATAATGAGCTTGTCAAACGTCCTTTTAAGACTTAAGTCCCTAAATTGGGCGGTTCCAAAGTTCCCCCCAGACACCCCCAGCTCTGGCATGTTTATCTCAGGGGACACCGTGTCATCCTCCTTGCCCACCAGTACACAAAAGGGAAACCCATCCGATTCCAACTGTCACGAGGTTTCATCAAGGTTGGCCTGGCTTTTACCTGAGAACCAAGGCACCCCAACCATCCCCCACAAGTTCCAGAATAAAGCAAGGTCTCGCCCTATTATAACAAAGTATAACAGGTCTTCCACCACAGTAACCTCATGGGACTTGGTGTCACAGCCGGTTTCTATGGTCACTCTGGCCACAAGGTAGTCCTTAGCATTCTCATGGATACAACAGATGCCCACCTGCTTTCCCAGAATCAGATGATGTAGGTGTTTGGCCATCACTATGGTCACCAAACTCTGAGAGTCCAATAGTTCCATCATTGGTAGACTGTTTATGGTTATGGGAAATACCTGCTGACCCCTGCCAGGGTTGATAGTGCACACTGCAGGTAGGATATGCATAGTATGAAGAGCGGCGACCTATGCTGCAGTCCATCAGCTTGGTGGTCATGGGAGAATAGGGAACTATGTGACCTGGGCAGTGACACCTCCAAATTACAGCATTAGTTAAGACCTTTGGCAATCCCTTCACCTCCCCATTGGACCTTGGACAGACCATTTTTGGCTCCAGTACCCTTCTTCTGGCTGTTGCTCCCCATTTTTGACCCTCAGTATGGAGATGCTATGACCCCCCCAAGGTTTTCTTGACAGCTTGGTACCTTTCTACCAAGCCCACTAGGTCATCAGCATTCCAGGGATCTCCTTGGGCAACCCAGGACTGCGCCAGCCTTGGAAGGGAGTGAATGAAACAGTCCATAACAACGCGCTATCTGAACTGGGGTGGAGGACACCGGCTAAAACCGCTTTTAGACTAAGTGCAACAAGTCAAACATTTGGGAGTGGGAAGTTTTGTCACTGTGATACGCTCAGTGGTGCACCCATTGTGCCCTGACAGTTAAAATCACTCCTAAGCATGGCAATTTTTCTATTTTTAACATCATCTTCTTTGGTATCCTGCAAGGCCAGGTCGTAATAGGCATTTTGCGGCTTGCCAGTTCGATATAGCACCAGAACTTCTGCCCACTGTTCTGGCGGTAGCTTCTCCTGCTCAACAACTATTTCAAATACCGTCAACAAGACCTCAACATCACCTGGGATCATCTTTTCATCTTTTGTATGCATGGTCTTACCACTTCTGGACGTGTGAATCATCCCCTGGATGTGGGAGTGGGGCAGTCGCCCTGCCATGGACTGCCTCCACTAGGAGATCCATCTGCCGCTACATGGCCTGCTGCTGATGCCGCTGCTGCTATCCTTCTATCTGTTCCAGCAACAGCATATTTGTTTCCTGCTGTGTTAGCTGTTGCTGCTGCTGGGCTTGTTGTTGCAGCAGCTGGTCTTGCACCAGGTGTTTCTTCAGATCCTCAATGCTGTCTGACTTATGGCGGCCTTGACTAAGGATATGCAGTTTGTCTGCAGCAGTCACATGTGCTCCCTGGGAATCTTGCCTGCATTCTCCACCAATTGTAAGGATTTGGGCTGCGTAAAGAGGTAGACACAGTAATGGTTTTTGTTTAAAGCTTTCACTGGTTTATCTAGATTTCATAAACCAGGATAAAATAAAACAAACTAACAACAACCTCTCATAAAGGAAACAAACAGCTCTTAACAGACCATACAACTGCAGGGTCTGCCGCCTCAGGAAAAAGGTTCAGCTCCTTCAGTATAAACACAGCTTTGGTGGTCTGCTCACCTCCCTACACAGAACATTGAGTGAATCCAGAGGCCTTCATTTTACCTGCTGGACCATACCCTATGGTGGAGATATGTGAACTGCCGTCTCTTTGACTGTTCACAAAAAACCTGGCCCTTATCATAACCAATAAACCCTCTCAGCGCATAGTATGACAGAGTCTACATCTGGGTTCACATTACTGAAGCTGACAACCTCAGTGAAACATATCTCCCCTCTGGGATTTTATCAGTGACCATGTTACAAATGGATAGCCTATATTTAAGGTCAATTGCAGATAATATGTACATTTGCATCAAATGGCAGCAGAAGCCTAGTAACTATACACAAAGTGATAAATATGCTAAATATATTATATACAAAAAGCATTATTATTCATAATCAGAAATACAACATCAGTAGATATGAGCTAAATTGATCCATAATGAACATCTGATGCTAAGAAGATTATAGGAAGTCATTGTACCTGATGTCATGATGCTAGCTTGAGTAACCCCTTTTGTGCAAGCAACACCTCAACACATGTTTCACAGTCTTCATCAGGAGACATCTGCAGGGAAACTAGAGGAAATGTTCCCTATATTGGGCACCCATAATCGTGAAATGGAAAATGAGCTTTTTTTTTAAGAAATCTGCCAAGATGTTGCACAAGCTTCTACTAAAGCAAATCTGTCGCCTTGAAAATGCGTTTTTCCCTGACAACAATTTAATATTTGAGGCAGAAACATCTGCAGCAAATACTTATGCTATGGTTACATGCAGAGGTTTAAAATTAAAACCTGCTTTTTACAGTACCAGCAAAAGCTATGAGATTTCAGAAATGTCATTCGCACGCTTGCTTTTTTTTATTGTGACTGAAATTGAAATCTACAGTTTCTTTTTTGCACTCATAGAAAAACTGCAAAATAAAAAAAAAATAACTTTTTTTTAGCAGTTTTGGTGAATAAAACTAACTTTATTAAACATGTACAATAGACTAAGCACACAAGTAATCCACATCCACATCCCTGAAAGGGATTTCTGAATGCAGCATCAATTCTGCAAAGATAGCAGGTTTTTAGCTGCAGAGAAAAAATCGTGGACATAGCCTTAACATGTGCCCTTATACATATTTTTAGTAACATTGGATATACCATTTCATATTATATTTTACTGCATTTACAATACTAATAATTATTAAATAGAATTGAAATTTTATTTTCCCTTAATTCACTACAGTGAAAAACAATATAGTGTTCTTCATCCTGAGTTTCGGCATCTAGGAATGGAATACGGATATAACTCTGCATATCAATGAATATTTATGCCATTGAGGGTATACGAAGGTAACAAGAGTTATTAGTGGTGATAAGCGAGCACTGCCATGTTCAGATGCTTGGTGCTCCTAATGAGCAGTTGGATGCTCAGATGGGTGTGTCTTGAGTACGTGAGTATGTGGAAGTCAATGGGAAACTCAAGCATTTTCCTGGAACTCTTCGAAAAAATTCTCGAGTCCCATCCCACATTGACTTCAATTATACTACGGTACTTGAGTCGCGTCCATCAGAGCATCCAACTGTTCGCTACAAGTGCAAAGCACCCAAGCATTATCCATGTAGAAAAACAGTAAACATTAGTATTTCTTATTTTACGGGATAAGGGCCTATAAAATGTAAGCGCTATCCAAAATATAGTCCTGCACATAATCTCAGCGTCTTTTCTCCAATGTTCTCCTTTGTGTCACTAAACAATCAATCTCTGTAATATTCTTTCAGAAATAACCTGCTTTGAAATAAATGCAACCTAAACATGTCGTCCATTCAACTACTAGATTTTATTTTTCCAATAACAAAACTGATGCCACATATGCTGTAACTGTCCTGAATCTACATGCAATTTTGACTTTGAAAGTTGCTAAAGGTTTAGTTGATGTCAATAAGGCTACCTTCCCGCAATGAACATTTGGGGAGTTTTGGATGTTGCAGATTTTCTGTGCACCGCCCCCGTGTCAGCAGCTCGGATACGGATCCGCAGTGGCTCAAGGGGTCTCCGGACCCGGGGGTCGTGCGGCTACTCAAAAAAAAGGGGGTAGTATTTACAGGGGACTGTATGGTTAAAGTTCGTGACGCCACCCACGGTGTGTGGTAAGGTGGAGTAACACCGCTGCCCTTGGGAGCACCCGGTGGCGATGGGATGGCAGCCAGGTGTTTAACCCCTCCGTGGGTAGGGGGAATGCCCCGAGGCTCGGTGATGGTGGCGAAGGGATGCCGTTGGGGATGTAAGGGTCACTGCGTACTCACTCAGTTCAATAACGCTGACACCGACAACTTGTAAACCAAAGTTCTGAGCACTGCTGCAGCAGGGAGGGAGCACGCTGGATCCCGTGCCCGATGGTGTTGCTTGTTAGCCTGTGACCTTTTCCTTGGCACCTTTCTACTGATTGGCCCCTGTAGTGTAGAACTAGTCGGGTCCCGCTCACCCGTATGGCTAACGGAGTGAGCTTGCTCTCAGGGTTCACGCTTGGGATTTTCTAGACTGTGTATTGGCAAAGTCCTATCCTCCTCGTTGCGCTAGTACCCCGATTTTTGAGCAGGTGGAGAACGAATCTTGAAGGCTCCATCCTCCTCGGGTGAATTACCAGGACGCTTCAAGCTATTTCCCAGCCTAGGGTCCACGTACCCTGTCGTGCCCTGGCCCCTGCCCGGAGATGGCACAAGGCCGCTGGCTGCCCTCCTCGGCAGTGCTGTGCCCCTTGTCACGATCCCCTGCGACCGGGGTTTCAGCTCCTACCAGGCCCAGACCAACGTCTGCCACCTAGTATTCTCAAGGAGCCCTGCTCCCAACCTCCTCCAACGCTACCCCTCTCTCAACTGACTGCTGCTAACACTCCTGACCTTCCTAACTAACCCCCTAAGTGGGCGGCCCTATTCCCTTCAGGCTACCCATTGGTGTGTCTGGTGGGTGTGATGCAGAGTGTTTCTAGGATTTTGATTAGCTTGTTCTTAGCAACACCTAAGGCCATGGACCTGTAACCAAGGGGGATTCGGATGCTGTGCAGAAGGGCAGATTGCACAATACCCTATGACGACCTGATAGGCCAGGGTGTCACATTCCCCCTTGGTTAAACTTAGCTCCCTGAGCTACAGGACACCAGAGGTTTATTATTTTTTTTTTCAACTGTAGAAAAGATAGAAAACAAGGTAAACATTTTTATTTGTATTTTCATCCCACGCAGGGGAGGCACTTTTCTTAAACGTTACTAAATGGAAAGAGTTCATCTCCCAACGATGGGACGCTACCGGTTTTAATGGTAACGGAGACTCAACCTGCTCCGTTGCAGCCTCTTCCTGCGACAGTCCAGTCCCAATGTCCCGCATCCCAATAACCCGCCACCCAAACAAACCTGACCCCTGCAAACCTATCCGCGGGTCCGTGACTAGGTTAAGGTCCCGGGTGTGGTATTAGACGATTCTGGTTGGCACAGGAGGTGCAACTATATACAAAACACAAGTTCGTGTTGGTCACGCCAGTCCTGTGACCATGGTCCATTTTTACTAACTATAAAAATCAACGGAGTCCATGGACCGGGTGTACACACTGTAAAAGAATCTGGTTGTCAATCAGGTAACTTCCTCATTGATTTGCAATTGGTTAATTAAACATTTACTTGCTACATTTTCTAAATGAAAAATAACAAACTATGGAAAATAACAACCGAAAACACCGATACCTAACAGTTCTATGGCATCGTAAAACTACTGGCATTATGAACATATTTTTAAACTACTGGTACCGCTCACTGGGAGGCTGGTAGTCGACCGCGGCAGCTGGCACAACTTGCTCATTCACCACAGCAAGCCTTTTTACATAAAGGGCGTACCAGCCCTGCTCGCTCCAGTGACTACCTCCCCTGGCTCCAGATTTCGGCCCGGGTGATCCCTCGGGATATGCTGCTCGATATCCCTTCGAGCCACAAACATCTCATCAGGGAGACTTGCTTCCCAGAGGAAACCCCACCCCTTTTTAGGGTTGAACCGCCGCACGAGGCCCCTTCTCTGTGGCCCTCGGACACGAAATGTGGCTTTCGTCAGGTTCTCTTTAACCCCTCCGTGGGTAGGTGGAATGCCCCGAGGCTCGGTGATGGTGGCGAAGGGATGCCGTTGGGGACGTAAGGGTCACTGCGTACTCACTCAGTCCAATAACGCTGACACAAACAACTTGTAAACCAAAGTTCTGAGCACCGCTGCAGCAGGGAGGGAGCACGCCTAGATCCCATGCCCGATGGTGTTGCTTGTTAGCCTGTGACCTTTTCCTTGGAACCTTTCTACTGATTGTCCCCTGTAGTGTAGAAGTAGTCAGGTCCCGCTCACCCGTATGGCTAACGGAGTGAGCTTGCTCTCAACTGACTGCTCCTGACACTCCTGACCCTCCCTAACCAACCCCCCAAGTGGCAGCCCTATTCCCTTCAGGCTACCCATTGGTGTGTCTGTGGGCATGATACCATGGATTTACAAGAGCGACGCGTCGCTCTTTGAGATCCCGCGCTTGCCCACTTACCATTCCCGCAACCTTGTTTTCCGGGCGCTTGCTTCTCGTCTTCAGACACACACTGCATATGACCAGAACCACAGGAGTCTTCTGAGCATGCGCAGTTCGCGTGTGAAGCCGAGAAGCAAGCAAGGCTGCGGGAAGGGTAAGTGCGCACGTGCGGGATCTCAAGGAGCAACGGGACGTCGCTCATGTAAATCACGACCACAGGGGCATGATACCAAGGAAAACATGCAAACGCCCACAGGGCGATGCAACGCCCAGGTGGCTAGAGCATCTGATCATTTACATAGGGTACACATAAGTATTAAAAATATTTTTATACATGCACATTACACAGTATTACAACACAGGGATGGGTAGGAAGGGGTTACTAGGCATCACACTGCTTCTAGGTTAGAACATATAAATTACCTGACAGGTTCCCTTTAGCTTTGATAAACTTTTTGGATAAAAATCATGTGAAAATTACATGCTTTTTTTTAGTTAGTTTCAATTATGAAAACACACTAAAAACACACAATAATTACCTGCATATTTTCCTCATTTCTTTCAGTCTATGAGGAATATTTGTGAATAAAACACATATTTACAGCAAGAGGAATTGACATGTTGCGGATTTCAAAATTGCGCCACAGTTAAATAAAGACACACACTGGGAAGGAGATTTCTATAAATCCCATTCAATTTGCTGAAACTGTACAATGCTGAGGTTTTTTTTTAATCATAAAGGTTTTATTAAATTTCCAGCATATAACAAAGAAATTTGACAATGTCAAACCACATACAGGTAACAATACAAAAATAGAGTACATATAGGGTATATCAGTGATGGCGAACCTATGGCACGCGTGCCAGACTGGGCACGCAGAGCCCTTTTTGTTGGCACACGCGCTGTCGCCACACTGCACCAATTTACACTATCAGTGTGGTCGCGCCGACAGTGCAAATTGGTGTTTAGCAGAGGACATCTCTGCTCCTTCTGACACGCCTCCTCTCCTGGGCCGCAGGCCTGTTGTCTAGGAGACGGAGGAGCGTCAGTAGGCGGTGCCGGTGTCTTGTGGCCGCGCAGGAACTGAACTGAGGACGCAGCGATGGCGCGGGTGTTGCAAGGTGAGTTTTTTTTTTTATTTTTAAGCGGTGTGCGGCTGTGCCAAGGTGTGGGGGACAGAGCCAGCACCGGGGGAACATGGAGCGCACGGGGGAACATGGAGCGCACGGGGGAACATGGGAGCACAGGGGACGGAGCGCACGGGGGAACATGGAGCGCACGGGGGAACATGGAGCGCACGGGGGAACATGGGAGCACAGGGGACAGAGCCAGCACTGGGGGAACATGGAAGCACAGGGGACAGAGCCAGCACCGGGGGAACATGGAGCGCACGGGGGAACATGGGAGCACAGGGGACAGAGCCAGCACCGGGAGAACATGGAGCGCACGGGGGAACATGGGAGCACAGGGGACAGAGCCAGTACTGGGGGAACATGGAGCGCATGGGGGAACATGGGAGCACAGGGGACAGAGCCAGCAACGGGGGAACATGGAAACACAGGGGACAGAGCCAGCACCGGGGGAACATGGAGCGCACGGGGGAACATGGAAGCACAGGGGACAGAGCCAGCACCGGGGGAACATGGAGCGCACGGGGGAACATGGGAGCACAGGGGACAGAGCCAGCACCGGGGGAACATGGAGCGCACGGGGGAACATGGGAGCACAGGGGACAGAGCCAGCACCGGGGGAACATGGAGCGCACGGGGGAAACATGGGAGCACAGGGGACAGAGCAAGCACGGGGCAAACATGGAGCGCACGGGGGGGACACATGGGGAGCAAACATAGGAGCACAGGTGCAAACCGACGGAGCACGGGGGCAAACCGACAGAGCACGGGGGCAAGCAAACAGAGCCCGGGGCAAACAGAGCACGGGGCATACATGGCTGCAAAGATGGGGGAAACGTGCAAGGATGGGGGGAAACATGGCTGCAAGGATGGGGGGGAAACATGGCTGCAAGGATGGGGGGAAACATGGCTGCAAGGATGGGGGGAAACATGGCTGCAAGGATGGGGGGAAACATGCAAGGATGGGGTACATTTAGCAGGAAGGGGAACATGCCAGTAAGGGGTACATTTACCAGGATGGGGGATACATTTACCAGGATGGGGGGAAATATGCCAGGATGGGGGTACATGAACATGCCAGGATGAGGACAAATGCCAGGATGGGGAACATTTAGCAGGAAGGGGTACAATTACCAGGAAAGGAGACATTTACCAGGAAAGAGGACATTTACCAGGATAAGGCCACATGCCTGGATGAGGTACATTTACTAGGATGGGGTCATTTAACAGCATGGGGGAACATGCCAGGATGGGATACATTTACAATGATGGGGGACATTTACCAGGATGGGGCCATGATGGGGACAAATATACCAGAATGTAGGAAATATATATATCAGGATGGGGATGGGGGTGATGTTTACCAGGAAGTGACCAGGAAGGGGGACAGAACTACACAATGAAGGGGAGGGGGCAACTCGTACGTCTTTATGGGATTTCAGGGTGTTCAGACTTTGAAATGTAGATGTGGATTACAGGGCGACATCTGATTGCATTCCAGGCTAAAATCTCTGTCTAATATGCTGCAATTTTTTCCAGAAAGATCAATCCAACTGCTGTGTCTGGAAAGGGCAGGGGCTCAGCTTCAGTGTGTGGTAAGCATGAGTGTGATGTCCTCTGCTGAGGAGAAGACGGCAAAGGTAAGGTTACAATCAATTCTTTATATAATAGGATTGGTTGGCACTTCGGAAAAAAAAATGGGTTTTGGGCTACAGTTTGGGCACTCGGCCTGTAAAAGGTTCGCCATGACTGGGGTATATCAACATATCATTGTGGGACATTAAATACCCCTACAGTACAAACTGTGAATAACTAAGGAAAAACATAGGGGGAAGGGGGGGGGAGGGGGGGAGCAGCCATATAGATAAATTACCTTAGTGAGTCTAGCATTTTCCCTGGGGTTATCTGTCTCAAGGGGCCATCTCTTTACACATTGCAACATCGCAAACGACATCGCTGTAACGTCACCGGTTTTGTGACGTAATAGCGACCTCCCCAGCGACATTGCAGTGTTTGAAACACATCAGCGACCTGGCCCCTGCTGTAAAGTTGCTGATCACTACAAATCGTTCAGGACTATTCTTTGGTCCTTTGTTTCCCGCTGTGCAGCAAAGTCTCAGTGTGTAAAGGGACTTAAAACACTGGAAACGAGTGATGTGTCACAATATCTGTCAATCACTATTCTCTGTCAGTCGGTCTCTCCCTCTCGGTCTCTATTCTCTCTCTGTCGGTCCGTCACTATCTCTGTCCCTCTCTCACAGTCTGTCGGTCATTTTCCACTCCTCTCTCATACTCACCGATCCCCGATCCCCGGCGCGGCACTGCACGGCATTCACACTGCTGCGGCGGCTTTTCCTCTTTTGAAAAAGCCGGCCGCTCATTAAACAATTTCGTATTCCCTACTTTCCCTGCCCACAGGCAACTATGATTGGTTGCAGTGAGACACACCCCCACGCTGAGTGACAGGTGTCTCACTGCACCCAATCACAGCAGCCGGTGGGCGGGTCTATACTGTGCAGTGAAATAAATAATTAAATAATTAAAAAAACGGCGTGCGGTCCCCCCCAATTTTAATACCAGCCAGATAAAACCATACGGCTGAAGGCTGGTATTCTCAGGATGGGGAGCTCCACGTTATGGGGAGCCCCCCAGCCTAACAATATCAGTCAGCAGCCGCCCAGAATTGCCGCATACATTATATGCGACAGTTCTGGGACTGTACCCGGCTCTTCCCGATTTACCCTGGTGCGTTGGCAAATCGGGGTAATAAGGAGTTATTGGCAGCCCATAGCTGCTAATAAGTCCTAGATTAATCATGTCAGGCATCTCCCCGAGATACCTTCCATGATTAATCTGTAAATTACAGTAAATAAACACACACACCCGAACAATCCTTTATTATAAATAACAAACACATTCCCTCATCACCAATTTAATAAGCCCCAAAAAGCCCTCCATGTCCGGCGTAATCCAGGATGCTCCAGTGTCGCTTCCAGCTCTGCTGCATGCAGGTGACAGGAGCAGCAGAAGACACCGCCACTCCTGTCACCTCCACGCAGCTAATGAAGACAGCCGCGCGATCAGCTGAGCTGTCACTGAGGTTACTCGCTGTCACTGGATCCAGCGGTGGATGCAGCGGTGGCCGCGGGTAACCTCAGTGACAGCTCAGCTGATCGCGCTACTCACCGCCGCTCCGGTCAGCTCCACGCAGCAACTGAGGTGAGTAGCGCGATCAGCTGAGCTGTCACTGAGGTTACCCGTGGCCACCGCTGCATCCACCGCTGGATCCAGGTAACCTCAGTGACAGCTCATCTATTGCCTTCATTAGCTGCGTGGAGGTGACAGGAGCGGCGGTGTCTTCTGCTGCTCCTGTCACCTCCATGCAGCAGAGCTGGATGCGACGCTGGAGGTCCGTGGATTACGCCGGACAAGGCGGGCTTTTTGGGACTTATTAAATTGGTGATGAGGGAATGTGTTTGTGTTTGTTATTTCTAATAAAGGATTGTTCGGGTGTGTGTGTTTATTTACTGTAATTTACAGATTAATCAAGGAAGGTTTTTCGGGGAGACGCCTGACATGATTAATCTAGGACTTATTAGCAGCTATGGGCTGCCAATAACTCCTTATTACCCCGATTTGCCAACGCACCAGGGCAAATCGGGAAGAGCCGGGTACAGTCCCAGAACTGTCGCATATAATGAATGCGGCAATTCTGGGCGGCTGCTGACTGATATTGTTAAGCTGGGGGGCTCCCCATAACGTGGAGCTCCCCATCCTGAGAATACCAACCTTCAGCCGTATGGCTTTATCTGGCTGGTATTAAAATTGGGGGGGACCGCACGCCGTTTTTTTTTAATTATTTAATTATTTATTTCACTGCACAGTATAGACACGCCCACCGGCTGCTGTGATTGGGTGCAGTGAGACACCTGTCACTCAGCGTGGGGGCGTGTCTCACTGCAACCAATCATTAATTATTTATTTCACTGCACAGTATAGACACGCCCACCGGCTGCTGTGATTGGGTGCAGTGAGACACCTGTCACTCAGCGTGGGGGCGTGTCTCACTGCAACCAATCATAGGCGCCTGTGGGCAGGGAAAGTAGGGAATACGAAATTGTTTAATGAGCGGCCGGCTTTTTCAAAATAGTAAAAGCCGCTGCAGCAGTGTGAATGCTGTGCAGCGCCACGCCGGGGATCGGTGAGTATGAGAGAGGAGGGGAAAATGACCAACAGACTGTGAGAGAGGGCAGAGATAGTGACGGACCGACAGAGAGAGAATAGAGACCGAGAGGGAGAGACCGACTGACAGAGAATAGTGATTGACAGATATTGTGACACATTACTCATTTCCAGTGTTTGACTAGCTAGGTCGTTCTGCAGGTCCGGATCGCTGTTGCGTCATTGGCCAGGTTTGCCTGTTTGACAGCTCACCAGAGACTCACCAGAGACTTTGAAGCGATCCCGGCCAGGTTGGGATCGCTGGTGGGATCGCTGAAAGTCTCAGTGTGTAAAGGGGCCTTTAGTTACTTCAGGGTTCAGAGGAGCCTGGTGACTGTGGGGGATTAGAAGGTTGCGGGAGAGCCGCGGCATATGGAGAAGTCGCCCAGGGGGCCCATTGTTCCAGCACTGCCTCTTTCTTTTTCAGACTAGAAGCTAAACTCGTTTCATATACCCACTGTAGATTCAGCCTGTCTGTTAGCTCTGTCCTAGTTGGGGACAGCGGGGACTTCCACCTGTAAGCTATACAATGCCTACCTGCAATAAGGAAATGGGAGATAATGGTTTTAAAGGGGTCAGGAATTGTGTCTATACCCATATGTAGAACGGCGAGGACTGTGGACGGGGGGATCTGGAGACCAGTGACCTCCTGTATCATTTCAAAAACTAAATTCCAAAATTCAAAGGTCCTCGGGCAGAACCACCACATATGACTTAAAGTACCTCTGTGGTTGCAGCCCCTCCAGCACAGTGGGGACATATTTGGAGAAAAGGTTGCTAATTTGGTGGGGAAATTATACCATCTCAGGTGGATTTTTTTTAGTTGTTCAATATGGTTAAGGCATGAGGAAAATCTTTGGATCCACTTTGAGGCAGAGTGCCAGGCCTGAGTTTGGAGTGGGGAGGAAAGATCCTTCTCCCATTTAAGCATGTAGGGGAGTTGTTTATCATCTAGCGGGCCATTTAGTAATTTATACACGAATGAAAGGCCCTTAATTTTACTATTTTGAAAGAAGTTTTTTATTGAGATGGGGTCAGCTACTAGAGGGTTGGAGCGTTTATGAGAAAGTGGCGCAACTGAAAAAATTGGAACAAGCTGTGCCGAGGAAGATTGAATTTCTCACACATCTCTGAGTAAGGAAGTAGAACTCCATCTTTATATAGGTCCGCTAACACCACAGGCTCTTTTTTTACCCATGAGGTAAGGTTTAAATTTGGGATGAAGGATTCAAGCGCTCTCAGGGGGATATTTGGTCTTAAAGCTTGTGACACTGTTCCACTCCACTCGCTCCAATTTTTCTTCAGTGTTGCTGTTGTGGGAAGAAGATCACCATGGGAAGAGGGAGCTAGAATTAATGATTCAATGAACTGTTTAGGGGTGTGACAATTGATTGAGGAATGTTCGATCTGCAACCATCTCTGGTCTAGTTTGTTTTTACACCAGTCACGGGCCGCCTCCAAAATGGCAGCTCTATGATATGTTAGAATGTTTGGGATACCCATGCCTCCGCCATTCAATGGTGCATGCATACAGCGCAGGGCTATTCTTGTTTTTTTCCCAGCCCAAATGAATTTTCCCATTAGTGAATGGATTTTAGATAGATAGCGGTGTGGGATTGCCAAGGGGAGGCATCTCAGGAGGTAGATGATTTTTGGGAGACATATCATTTTGAAAGTCTGCATTCTTGCCATCCAGGACAGGGGAAGCAGAGTGAGGCGGGCAAGTTCATTTTCTAGTGAATTATGTAGAGCTATCATATTTGTTTGAATTATGGTTTTAAGTGGGGCCAGTATAATACCCAGGTAAGGGATGCCATCCTCTTCCCACTTAAAGGGGTATAACTGAGATAAGGTGGTTTTGGTAGCGGGAGGCAGGAAAAGCGGAAAAATGAGGGATTTATTAACGTTTAGTTTGTAGTACGAGATTTGTGAAAAAGAGGTCAATATCTCCATTATATGCTTCAGGAACACCACCACATTGGTACACGATAGGATGACATCATCTGCATATAAGCTGATCACATGATCCATCTTGCCCGCTTTCACTCCCGAAATCTGCGGACACTCACAAATGGCCTGGGCCAAGGGTTCAATTGTGAGAGCATAAATGATAGGGGAGAGGGGGCATCCTTGACGTGTCCCATTAGTGATTTCAAAGCTCCGAGACATAAACCCGGACGCCAATACCTTAGCATTGGGACTAGAATAAAGCGCCATTATAGCAGATAAAATAGGGCCTTCAAATCCAAACTTATCTAGTACCGATTTCAGGTAACCCCAGTGCACCCTGTCGAATGCTTTTTCTGCATCTAAGGACAGGAGCACACTGGGGGTTTTCCTTTTCTCAACTAGCGCGATCAGGTCCAGCATCCTTCTTGTTCCATCCTTCGCCTGTCTGCCCGCCACAAACCCCACCTGATCTGGAACAATTAGTTTCGGGAGAATTTTATGAATCCTGGCCGAAATAATTTTTGCATATAATTTTACATCGCAATTCAAAAGGGATATGGGCCTAAAGTTTCCGGGGGTTACTGGGGGTTTTCCCGGTTTAGGTAAGGTAGTTATTATGGCTTCAAGATTACTTGGTGAGATAGCTGCTGATTCTTGCCAAGAGGAGAAGATTCTCAGGATAAATGGGGACAGAATGTTAGTGAATTGTTTATAATATGTGTTAGTGAGCCCGTCTGGGCCAGGAGCTGAGTTTCTTTTTGCCGAATTAATTGCCTGGCGAACGTCTTGTATAGAGAAGGTCACATTGAGCAATTTTAGCTGATCTGTGGATAACCGGGGGAGGTTAATGCTATTTAAAAAGGAACTAATTGTGTCTTGGGAGGGCTTTGGGGCGGTGAGGTCATCTTTAAGGTTGTATAGTGATTGGTAAAAGTCAGCAAATGCATTGGCGATTTCTGTTGGGTTGCGAATTTTCGAATGAGGGCCTGATATAAGGAACTCTATTTTGTTTTGTACTTCTCTTTTTTTGACTCTCCTGGCTAATAAGGCTCCTGCCTTGTCACCCATGGCATAAAATTTTAACTTAAAAGCTCTCAAATTTTTCTCATAGTCCACCAAGAGCAATTGGCGGAGCTGTAGTCTTAGTTTTCTGAGATCGTTCGAAACAGAGGGACTTGGGGAGAATTTATTAAGAGAGTCAAGGAAATTGATTTGGTTTAGGATAGCTTTGGAAGCTGCCTGACGTCTTTTTTTCTCCCTAGTGGCGATTTTTATGAATGACCCCCTAATATAAGCTTTGTGAGAGGACCACAATGACTCCTCTTTTACTTCATTATTATCATTAAATTTGAAAAATTCGTTGAGGTCAGATCTTAGTTCCTCAGCTACTTGTTTGGAAGCTAGAAGGGAATCATTCATTCGCCACCGGTCAAATATAGGCGAGCGATCTTGCTCTCGAATAGTCAAATAAATGGGGGCATGATCCGACCATGATATTATTCCAATTTTAAAATCTGAACAGTCTGTAATAAGTGTACTATCTACCAGAAAATAGTCCAATCGGCTGTAGGAGAGGAACCGAGGTGAGAAGTATGTGTAGTCTCTTTCATTTGCATGATGGTATCTCCATATATCATGAAGGTGCCATTCTGAGACCACTACTCTCATCTCTTTCCTCTGTACAGCAGCATTCGAACTGTCCAAGGAGCTTGACATTAACATATTGTAGTCTCCGCAAATTATTTGCTTATCTCCCGTGACTGCTGAGAGTTTAATCAGGAATTTGCGCAAGAAACAGATCTGGCCTGTATTGGGGGCATATACAGATGCAATAGTATACCTGGACCTATTTATGGAGAAATTTAGAATAGCATATCTGCCGTCAGGATCTGAGTGCTGGGCTAGCATAGTGAAAGAGACAGTATTTTTTACACAAATAAATACACCCGCCTTTTTTTTTTACCACATGCATGCATAATAAATGGGAATTTAGGATTATTCAGCCGATACGTGTCATTTTGGGGAAGATGTGATTCCTGTCTGCAAATCACATCACATTTTGATCTTGACACTTCCCGCCAGAACATAGACCTCTTAGCTGGCGAATTTAGACCTTTTACATTTATAGACATACAGTTTAACACCATTATGCTAGAATTAGAGTCTCTTGGCTAAGACTGCAAGGAGGGAAAGGAAGGTTAGGTTGAACATAACACACATAACCAACATTTGTCCAAAAGAAAAAAAAAAGTCCAAAAAAGGACCAGCGCCATGATAGGAGATTGCCGCCCTGGGGGCCAGAAGGACCTGGATGAACCATATCCAGAGGGCCTTCAAGAAAAATAACTAAGTCATAACCACGACTCGGAATATTAGATAACTCACGCTACAGACCACTCTTCATTAATTTTCTCCCTGCGGGATGGCCCTGCGGCTCTCGGAGATCTGTCTGGGAGATTCATCAAGTTCACCGAAGAGAGGAGCCTAGCCAGCTGGTTTGGCGAGTGACACACGTGGGTGTTCCTTGCCCGGATGATCAGGATTTTGACAGGGAAGCCCCATCTGTAGGCGATAGCTTCATCTCTTAAGATCTTGGTGTAAGGAGCAAATTCTCTCCTTTTTGCCAGAGTTCCAGCCGACAGATCAGGAAAAATGGATATAAGGCGGAATTTCTCAGGCAGGGATGGCTTCTTCCTCAGAGCTTGTAGCAGGGCCTCCTTGGTTTTGTAGAAATGCAGGCGAGCTAAGGTATCCCGAGGGGCCTCAGCGTTAAGATATTTTGGTTTTGGGACTCTGTGAATCCTGTCTATTATGAAATCATTTGGGCCCAGATCTGGCAAGGCCTCCTGCAGCAAGGATACCAAGAAGCTCTGCAATCCTCCGTCTGGTATAACCTCTGGAATCCCTCTTATTCTTATATTGTTTCGGCGAGATCAGTCCTCCAGATCCAGGATTTTAGTTTGCAGACCCTGTACTTGCTCTTCTAGATCTGCATTGGCATCTATGAGGCTGTTATGGGATCTTGTGAGCTCCTCCATCTTTGTTTCAATGTGGGAGGTGCGGGCTCCTATGGCTGTAATATCTGCACGCAGCTCAGCTACCATGCCTTTCCAGTCCTCTTGCAGTGAGGCCCGGAGGGCACTGAGAAGCTTCTGCATTGTGTGCTTAGTAAGTGGAATGTCAGCATTATCAGTGTAAGGGGTGCTTCACACACAGCGAGCTCGCTGCCGAGATCGCTGCTGAGTCACGCTTTTTGTGACGCAGAAGTGACCTCATTAGCGATCTCGCTGTGTGTGACACTGAGCAGCAATCTGGCCCCTGCTGCGAGATCGCTGCTCGTTACACACAGCCCTGGTTCGTTTTCTTCAAAGGCGCTCTCCCGCTGTGACACACAGATCGCTGTGTGTGACAGCGAGAGAGCGACGAAATGAAGCGAGCAGGGAGCAGGAGCCGGCATCTGGCAGCTGCGGTAAGCTGTAGCCAAGATAAACATCGGGTAACCAAGGTGGTTACCCGATATTTACCTTAGTTACCAGCCTCCGCAGCTCTCATGCTGCCTGTGCTGCCGGCTCCGGCTCTCTGCACATGTAGCTGCATTACACATCGGGCTAATTAACCCGATGTGTACTGTAGCTAGGAGAGCAAGGAGCCAGCGCTAAGCTAAGCGGTGTGCGCTGGTAACTAATGTAAACATCGGGTAACCATACCCGATGTTTACCTTAGTTACCAGTGTCCGCAGCTTCCAGACGCTGGCTCCGTGCAAGCGCAGCGTCGCTTGCATGTCGCTGCTGGCTGGGGGCTGGTCACTGGTGAGATCTGCCTGTTTGACAGCTCACCAGCGACCATGTAGCGATGCAGCAGCGATCCTGACCAGGTCAGATCGCTGGTCGGATCGCTGCTGCATCGCTAAAGTGTGAAGGTACCCTAAAAGTCTGTAGCAGCCGTGGAGCCCCTCCTGGATGAGCGTGTTGAAACAGTGGAGGAGGAAGCAGCCATCTTATCTCTTCCAGCATTGATAAAAAAATCTGTCACTTTTGCTGGAGAAGGCCTCTTTTGGGACTTTCCCTTTGTCATATCTAGCTCCAGGGGGTTATCTCTGTGATTACCCACCGTGCAGGGAGAATTTGGAGTCTCTGGTGAGCTGTTCTGAGCTGTTTCTGAGTCACTATGGCTGGAGCTCAGCTTCTAGGTGACCAGTGCCATCAGCGTGCAGGCCATGGCCCCCAGTGCTGAGTTTTTGATGCAGCAAAAACACGCAACGTCAAAAACTCAGTAAAAACTCACTATGGGAAGTTAGCATTAGTTCCCACAATGAATGGGAGTTTATTTTACCAAAAAATGTAATGTCTTACAGTTCCAACAAAGTGGATAGGACGTCTAGAAATCTCAAGCCCGATGTGCTTTATTTTTTTTTTACACAGTATAAACTGATCGGTGATGTGATTGTGAAATCAGCAACATATCTATTTCTCTTGCATGTACCTTGAGTTTTACGTGTGAATTTTTCCAATAGAATTGAATTAGATGTGAAAAATCCACTGGTATAAAAACACAGGTAATCCTTACATTACTGTATCATAACGTTATGTCAACACCAAATACCAAGAAATAAAAAAGTAAGGTAGTTTTCTTTAAAACATGACATTAAAAAAGCAAACAAAAAACAATGCAGTAAAAATACTGGTAAATAAACGCATTAAAAAGTGCAATGAAATAGAAATACAAGTATTTTAATTTACCTAATAATCGATGAAGAAATATGGCAGAGAATCTGCAATATTAAAACTCCCCAAATACTCATTGTGATAACGTTGCCTGAAGACAAGTATCATCCATTTACCATTTGGTTAAGAGAAGACTGCATCACCAAATATATCCTTAGAGCTCTTGTCACGCTGGAGCAAGGACTGCAATACAAGAGCTCTTTATAAAAAGCCCCTATGTGAGGGTTTATAATATGCACAACTTCCCTGACCAAAGGTCGCAGTCGAAAGCAAATATGGGCTTTGCCAGCATACTACAGGAGAGACCATGGGTCTGAGCAAACCCAGAATCAACCATATTGGCTCCAAAAGGACAGAAATGGTCCCCGTTTTTGTACCAATGACCACTTCTGCAGGTAAG
Organism: Anomaloglossus baeobatrachus; assembly: GCF_048569485.1. NCBI lineage: Eukaryota > Metazoa > Chordata > Amphibia > Anura > Aromobatidae > Anomaloglossus > Anomaloglossus baeobatrachus. The sequence goes on from NC_134353.1 coordinate 745,000,926, forward strand.
ATACACAGAGATACACATGCAATGCAAATGCATACGCCCAGGTCCTAATCCTCCACACAACCTGGGGTCAGAAGTTTTCCTATATTTTTTTCTGCTTGGGAATAGGAAGGACAAGTAAAGTGACCCCAATTACAGCAAAAGAACCCCCCCGACTTTTGGAGTATTACCTGAGACCCAGACTGAGAGGGCCCCCTTAACTGCATGGGTTCATCAGTGCATATGGGCAGGACTTTACCCATAGGAAGTACAATGATTGGTGGAGGCACCTATCAATCTGTATGGCAAAGGACATACAGTGCCTACAAGTAGTATTCAACCCCCTGCAGATTTAGCAGGTTTACACATTCGGAATTAACTTGGCATTGTGACATTTGGACTGTAGATCAGCCTGGAAGTGTGAAATGCACTGCAGCAAAAAAGAATGTTATTTCTTTTTATTTATTTTTTTTAAATTGAGAAAAGTTTATTCAGAGGGTCATTTATTATTCAACCCTTCAAACCACCAGAATTCTGTTTGGTTCCCCTAAAGTATTAAGAAGTATTTCAGGCACAAAGAACAATGAGCTTCACATGTTTGGATTAATTATCTCTTTTTCCAGCCTTTTCTGACTAATTAAGACCCTCCCCAAACTTGTGAACAGCACTCATACATGGTCAACATGGGAAAGACAAAGGAGCATTCCAAGGCCATCAGAGACAAGATCGTGGAGGGTCACAAGGCTGGCAAGGGGTACAAAACCCTTTCCAAGGAGTTGGGCCTACCTGTCTCCACTGTTGGGAGCATCATCCGGAAGTGGAAGGCTTATGGAACTACTGTTAGCCTTCCACGGCCTGGACAGCCTTTGAAAGTTTCCTCCCGTGCCGAGGCCAGGCTTGTCCGAAGAGTCAAGGCTAACCCAAGGACAACAAGGAAGGAGCTCCGGGAAGATCTCATGGCAGTGGGGACATTGGTTTCAGTCAATACCATAAGTAACGTACTCCACCGCAATGGTCTCCGTTCCAGACGAGCCCGTAAGGTACCTTTACTTTCAAAGCGTCATGTCAAGGCTCGTCTACAGGTTGCTCATGATCACTTGGAGGACTCTGAGACAGACTGGTTCAAGGTTCTCTGGTCTGATGAGACCAAGATCGAGATCTTTGGTGCCAACCACACACGTGATGTTTGGAGACTGGATTGCACTGCATACGACCCCAAGAATACCATCCCTACAGTCAAGCATGGTGGTGGCAGCATCATGCTGTGGGGCTGTTTCTTAGCCAAGGGGCCTGGCCATCTGGTCCGCATCCATGGGAAGATGGATAGCACGGCCTACCTGGAGATTTTGGCCAATAACCTCCGCTCCTCCATCAAGGATCTTAAGATGGGTCATCATTTCATCTTCCAACAAGACAACGACCCAAAGCACACAGCCAAGAAAACCAAGGCCTGGTTTAAGAGGGAAAAAATCAAGGTGTTGCAGTGGCCTAGTCAGTCTCCTGACCTTAACCCAGTTGAAAACTTGTGGAAGGAGCTCAAGATTAAAGTCCACATGAGACACCCAAAGAACCTAGATAACTTGGAGAAGATCTGCATGGAGGAGTGGGCCAAGATAACTCCAGAGACCTGTGCCAGCCTGATCAGGTCTTATAAAAGACGTGTTACGGGGGGACCGGCAGATTAGGACCAGGGGGTATATATCCTAATCGCCAGTCGGGGCCCACCGTGCTCCAGATGACAAAGGAGCTGCTGGCACCTGAGGGTTAGGCAGAGACTATAGAGCTAGATGGCTCTGAGATAACCCAGGAACTCTGGGAACCGGTCACGTGTGTTGGGACACGTCAGACCGGACGACAACCCGATTAGCGTTTTGGTGCACCTAGCGCTACACCAACCACGTGTGCAGGAATCACGTCAGGCCGGGTGGTAACCAGGTAGCGTTGACCGGAAGACCGCCACGAAAGCGCCCTGTCGGCCACGTGTGTAGGACACGTCAGGCCGAGCGGTCCTCCGATTAGCGTTTCTGGCCACCTCTCGACTGGCCACGTGTGTGTAGGAAACGTCAGGCCAGATGGGTACACCAGTAGCGTTGACCGGGAAGCCGAGGAGGATAAGGAACACCCTGTTAACTCCACAGGGGTCCTGGGGTACGCTGTCCGTGCGCGTAGGGGGCACAACCGGACAGATGGCGCAGCAGGTGCGTTGTCCGTGTGCGTAGGGGGCACAATCGGACAGGTGGCGCAGCAGGTGCGTTGTCCGTGTGCGTAGGAGGCACAATCGGACAGGTGGCGCAGCAGGTGCGTTGTCCGTGTGCGTAGGGGGCACAATCGAACAGGAAGCACAGCAGCCGCAGCCCAGTTAACGCCACTGGGCTGCTATAGCAAGACTGGAACGGCAGGAGAGAAGTACGGCGCCTGACCTTGATGTGCCGAGCCACGAATCTTGGCGTGACAGGCACCGTTCGCCTAACCCTACCTACCGCTTCCCAACATAGGCTTATGCCGCAATGAGGCTCTAACATGGAGGTGTGCTCTAACTGAGCAAAAGTGAAGACTGCGCACCTCCATGTTGTCTCCAGCCCCTGTTATAACCTGGGTCCGCCCCAAACCCAGGGTGGAACCACCAATGTCCAATAGCAGAGTGCCATGTCATCAGTGACGTCACATGCGACCTATCCGGAACCGCCACGTCATTGATGACTTCATGGCAGCCACGCCCCAAACACTTCACCAGTCATCGTCTGACGACCAATACTGAGGTGCCAGATCATAGGGGCGGGCCTCTGCGAGCCAGTCCGGAGTTGCCACATCATCAGGACACCTGACACCCTCTGCCCTATCAGGGCCTGCCACCTCACGGACATGCTCAGTGAGGTCCTTACCGGACCTAGCCTCTGGTGCACTAAGTGCCTGAGCATGCCCAGTAGCCTGAGCAACAGGCTCAGAAAGCAGACTATCAGTTTGAGCATGCTCAGTAGGCACATCCCAGAACTTCGACACAGCACGAAGTCCAAGTACCTGTGCAAAGAGGCTGTTAGAGTTAATTGTGGGAGCATGCTCAGTAGCCTGAACTGAGGACTTAGTTTCAGACATAACACAATCAGGCTGAGCATGCTCACTAGGCAAAACACCGGGCTTAAACTCTGGCTGGGGTAAATCAGCGCACGCATGCGCACTAGCCGCCTCTCCACACTTAGACGTGGTGGAAGGAACAGCCAACTGGATGACCCGAGGCACGGCCAAGAACGGCAGCCGGCGCCTGGGCGCAACAGGAACTGCAGCAGGCTGCTTGCGGCGCCGGTTCGTAACAAGACGATTATTAGCTGTAATTGCAAACAAGGGTTATTCCACAAAATATTAAACCTAGGGGTTGAATAATAATTGACCCACACTTTTATGTTGAAAATTTATTAAAATTTAACTGAGCAACATAACTTGTTGGTTTGTAAGATTTATGCATCTGTTAATAAATCCTGCTCTTGTTTGAAGTTTGCAGGCTCTAACTTATTTGCATCTTATCAAACCTGCTAAATCTGCAGGGGGTTGAATACTACTTGTAGGCACTGTAGTGGCCTCTAAAGGCTCAGAAGTTTTATATAAAACCAGAGTGTCCTTTAATCTTTCTGACAGACCATGGCAAAAATGACTTCTTAGAGCAGGTTCATTCCACTGAGTGTCAGTAGCCCACCTACGGAACTCTGAATAAAACTCCTCAGCAGGCTGGTCTTCCTGTTGGAGCTTGAGAAGTTTTGACTCAGCAAGAGAGAAACGGTCAGGATCATCATAGACGAGACCCATAGGCTTAAAAAAAAACATATACTGACCGGAGTGACCGTGAGTCCGTAGGAAGGGAAAAAGCCCAGGATTGAGGATCACCTTGCAGGGCAGAGATAATAATCCCTACATGTTGTACCTAACCCCAGAAGAAGCTTGAAATAAAGTTTGCAAGCCTCATGAAAAACCACAAACTTATCAGGTCCCATGAAAACCTATCCGGGAGAGATGATTAGCTGCCGAGAACATTAGCTCCAATGACTGCTGTTGCTGATCCAAGAACGCATACTGTAGATCTAGAGCCAGAGTCTGCAACTGATCAGCAAGAGCAGCAACAAGATCCATGAAAAATCCTGAAAAAATGTGGTCCGGCTATAATATCAAGCTGGTCCAAGGACCATTCGGGGTGCGGCACAAGAGGAAGGGGACACCAGGGAAGATGTGCCAACTTTCGAACAATGAAGTGAGCAGTGAAATAGATTAGTCAGAGCCCTTTATTTCACCAATGTAAGATGTTGGTCATTCCATTCTAGCTTAAGGTAGTAACTCACAGCATAATAAACAAAAGATATAAATTGGATATCATATGCATCTGTGACGCCCTGGCCTATCAGGCAAAAGATGCAGATTTGGTGCAGAAATATTTGCAAACACTCAACGTGCGCACATAGCTTAAGACGGTAATCCAGAATTGAGTTCAATGACTTCACCTTAGATGAACTCACAGAGTTCAATAAGTTCACCTCAGGTCAGTTCACCTGAGGTCACAGCTGAGGTACCATGGGATTCCAACTGTTACATCATTGACTTCAATGTCGGATTAGCCTATGTGCACAGATTGAGTATTTGGTTGCAGATATTTCTGCACCAAATCTGCAGCATTTCCTGGCAAAAACGCACTGAAACCGCATGCGTTTTTGATTCAGTTTCGGTACGTTTTTCTGCCAGGAGATGCAGACTTGGTGCAGAAATCTCTGCAACCAAATACTCAATGTGGGCACATCAGCTAACCCGGTAGTCTGGGATTAAGTTCAAAGACTTCACCTTAGGTGAGGTCACTGAGTTCACCTCAGGTCAGTTCACTTGAGGTCACAGCTGGGGTACTGTGGGAACCGCCAGCTGTGACCTCAGGTGAATTCACTGACGTCACAGCTCACAGCTGCACCCGTGTGTACCAGAACGCCGCAGTGCACTTTAACCCCAGGATCTAGCAAAGCTGGGATCGTCGTGGGACTTTGTGGTGTGGATTAAATTTGACCTGCAGTGGTGTATTGGGGGTTAATAATTTAATGAACAAAGGGTGTTTTCTTAAATAAAGGATTTTTCTGTTTTGTGTTTTATTTTTACTTACATGATTAGTAATGGGGGATGTCTTATAGACCCCTCCCCATTACTAACCTTGGGCTTGATGACAGCTGTGATTTTTTGACAAATCACAGCTGTCATTAACCCCTTATATTACACCTCTCCATGGCAATCAGGATGAACCGGGTAAGCACCAGGATTGGTTCATCTAATGGATTTTCTAATTCTGGGGCAGTTGGGGGCTACTATTTTTAGGCTAGGGATGTCCAATAAGCATGGGCCTCCCCAGACTGAGAATACAAGCCTCCCTGTGTGCTTTATTGTGGCTGGGTATTAAAATTTTGGGGGACCGCACGCAATTTTTTAAAATTATTTAAGTAAATAAAAAAAGCCACATGGGGCTCCTCATATTTTGATACATAGCCAAGATAAGTGCATGGCTTCCTCCCCACCTAATTACTGATAGGCCCATTTATTTTAGAAGACAGGTGTCGTGCTTAGGGAGAATTAATCCCCTTATGGGAGATTACCCATATTACTGGGAGATATTTTGAGCATCATATTCATTTGTTGGAGAAACTTTAATTGATATGAAATTTTCTGAGATAATGAATTGGTAGGGGGATCTTAAAACCTAAATTATCATGGTGTCTGGACTTGGATTATATTGATTTTGCCCTTATCTGACCTGCTAACTGCATGTGAATGATACGTATATAATTGGCATGAATTTGTGACTACCGATTGTATATATATAATATACATGTAAATGTTCTTATTATTATTGTTATGGTCAGGTATTTGCATGTATATGAGCGCGGGATCCCTATCATTAAAATTGTCATGTAGATATGACTATTAGTATGCTGCCCCTTTGAATGCCCTTATGTCATCTTATAAGCTGTGGACTTTCTATGTTCCTTGTGTATCTCAGTGCGGCTGCGTCTCAGTTTTAAATGCCCTTATGTCATCTTATAAGCTGTGAACTTTCTAAGTTCCTTTTGTATCTCAGTGCGGTTGCGTCTCAGTCTGCCTTGAACACGCCCACTCTTGATCATGTGACCGTGTGAGCTCACGATGAAGGAGGCAATACTTATTATTGTGAAGGGCTTTTCCCTTCACATTACGTAGCTGGGGCATGCGCACTGGTGGCGCAGGTGGTGCATGCGCAGCTGAGACTACGGTGACGCTGAGTGTGGGAGGACGTGGGTTTCCCCACAGCTGTTTGGTTTAAGTGAGGGCTATTTAAGGCAGCGGGGAACATGCAGCTCCATGACGCCTGGAGGACGGGAGCATGTCATCAAGACAGGATTGACTGGAGTGCTGCTGATCTGTTTGTCTGGCGCCATGGACCTGCATACCCCATATTATATGATCTGACAAGTGAGTTATCTACTTATTCTGTTACCGGTCTGATGTAATTTTGTGCACATGTTGTATCTTTATGCCTGTTTGTCTATGTATGTCCGATTGAAAGCTGATAGACTATACTTACCTTTCCAGCCTCCTGATGAACCACATGTCTGTGTGGGGAAACGCGTCGAGGTGGAGACGTCTTTAATTAATATGAAATGGTTGGCGGTTCACTACATTGACTAAAGGACTATTTATTCAACGCCTTGTGATCTTAATGTGGATACTCCTGGATGAATATATCTGACTGTGACTCCAGAATTAGCACTAACGTGCCAGCATAGTCATATTGGGAGCTACCGAATTAAGTTTGGCTTAGGCTAAGTTCACATTTCCGCTAAAATCTATCAGTCACAATCCGCTGCTCTTGTAAACAGCGGAATCCGTTTAGCGGATTCCGCTGCTCCCATAGACTTGTATGAGCAGCGGATTGTGACTGATGATGCTGCGTTGCACCCTCCGCCCGACTGATCAGTCGTGGAACGACTGACCGCCGGGCGGGGGGAACGCAGCATGTAACGTTTTTTGAGCAGCGAGATCCGTCGGATTTCGCTGCGCATGCTCTCTGGCTCCCTGCACACGTCACCAGCTTTGGTTGGTTACCCGATATTTACCCTGGTTACGGTGCAAGGAGCCAGCGCTAAGCGGTGTAGGCCCGTAACCAAGGTAAATATCGGGTAACCAAGGTAAACATCGGGTGCTTTGCTGTTACCCGATATTTAGGCTGGTTACGTGTGCAGGGAGGCCGACACTTCCCCGCTCGGCCCCGCCCCCTCCCGCACTCCGCACATGTATGTACACACACACACACATACACTCACCTGTCCCCAGCCATGCAGACAAGCACTGCCACTGACATCCTCAGCGCCTGGCCCCGCCCCCCGCTCGGCTCCGCCCCCTCCCGCACTTTGCATGTGCACACACATACATTACATACATACATACATACATGCACATACACACACTCACTCACTCACACATACACTCACCTGTCCCCAGCCATGCAGACCGCAGCACTTCTACTGACATCCTCAGCGCCTGGCCCCGCCCCCCGCTCGGCTCTGCCCCCGAACTCCGCCCCCGCACACAACGGAATCCGACAAAGAATTCTGTTCTTTGTCATCCGTTGTACAGCGTTGAACAGCGCATCAGTCACATGCGTCAAGCGACGCATGTGACTGATACAAATCAACGGAAATGTGAACTTAGCCTTATGCAATGTGTGTCCTTATGTGAACCAGCATTGGTTATGTATGTTTAAATTGTATCAATTTGTCTTTTATTTCATTGTAAACCCTGTTCTTGATATTCAAGATCAGGGGTTGCCATTTAGTTGTCTTAAGACAATTGATCAGTGTAATGTCAATATGCACAAAATGGTGTGGTGAAAAATTCTTTTTTTACTTGAATAAAAATAAAAATCAATTTCATAAAATTGGGGATTATTATACGTTTAATTCAATCACAGACATGCCAATACTCGACATGGGGACAGAAAGGAATGGTTTCTGCAATAGTGTAGATGCCAACATTTACAGAACAATGACGAACTTGGTCGATTTTTCAGAAAAGGGTTTGTGAATCCGATCTTGATCAGAGCGAGCCAAGGCTCCTGCTGAATGTGAGATTGGCAATTCTTTATCTTTATTTTTATATAGCGCTAACATATTCCGCAGAGCTTTACATACATCAGGAATGCTGTCCCCATTAGGGCTCACAATCTAAATTCCATATCTATATGTCTTTGGAGTGTGGCAGGAAACCGGAGAACCCGGAGGAAACCCACGCAAACACGGGGAGAACATACAAACTCCTTGCAGATGTTGTCCTTGGTGGGATTTGAACCCAGGACCCCAGGGCTGCAAGACTGCAATGCTAACCACTGAGCCCCCGTGCCGCCCATCTCTGTAATATCTCTAGTGCTGAGCTGCCTACTGTCCGGGGTCTATTGAGTGCTTGGTGGGGTCTCTGGACCTGGACCCTCACCAGGTGATTAAAGTGCACACCAAATCTGATACAGGTTCAGAGTATAGTTACTCTGCTGAGACTCAAGGAGGACTGGACTGTACTGCGCTGACTGCACTCCTCCCTCCCTTCACAAAAATGGGGAGCGCTGCAGTCAATAACCGGAGACGATCAGCGTACAGTCAGCACACCACAGCAGTGCTACAAGGTCCTGCAGTGCGATCTGTGTGCATTCACAGAGGGCAGAAAAAAGCGGCCAACCATGGTGTTCTCAGTGCATCAGCCAAATGCTCTCCGCCCACAGAGTGTACGGAACACAGGCGACTTCCGGTTCTCCGCTCTCTATGTCCGTACCCAACAGTGTGACTGTGTACGGAATACAGGCGACTTCCGGTTCTCCGCTCTCTATGTCCGTCCCCCACAGTGTGTACGGAATACAGGCGACTTCCGGTTCTCCGCTCTCTACGTCCGTCCCCTATTTCCTGCCGACGTCACACGTTCCTGTACGGAAGGTGGTTCACAGTTCCGGTTGCCTGCCGTAAGATGGCGTCATTCAGTAGAAGAGTCTTGTGGAGTTTCTCCTGTCTCCTCAGGTACGTGCAGCCGGTCACTGGCGCTTTCTCTGCCATATATAGTGTAATGTAGCCATTACCTGTGACAGAGCTGAGCGCTCCATACCGTGTGTCTCCGCCATATACAGGTCATGGTGTGCTCGTCCTTCCCTGGCTGTGGTGGAGCAGGTAATGTCAGGACTCGGTGAGCGGACCTATCCTACTGTGCAGGGTAATGGTAGCCATGTTCACATAGGAATCACAGCCCAGCTTTCATTATTCCAGCCCGGCTTAAAGGGCCATATTAAAGGGATCCTGTGCTCCTATAATATCAGACCCCGGTGTAAGGTTACTGACCGCTCTGTTTTACTTAGATACTTTGAGGCAGATCAGAGAGAATATACTTTAAGATCCAGCCGGGGCGGCGCTGACTGGTCAGGACTCTCACTATGGTCTTATTCCTGCCCTTCAGGTGACTGACAAGTGTTTCCCTATATGCACATGGATGAGACCTGTCATTCACCTGCAGCGAGGTGGCAATACGCCGGCTGGCTTCCTTGCCGGACTAGTCAGCTCCCCCCTATAGTCCCTGGTCGGCTCCTTGTGTTTTTCTGAAACGATGAAGTGTATCAATGTAAAACACCCCTGACTTCCATCGCACAGCCGGGCTCTGATTGCTGCTGCTCGGGGTCCGGAGATCCGGCTCTTAGTCACATGTTCCCTTTAAAGAGTAACTAAACTTTTGTTTGATTATTCTCCAGACATTGCAAAGTTCAGAATTTGTGATGATTCATTACCTCACCATTTGTTCAAGCAGTCTGTGTACAGGCAGCTCCAATGGTGATCACTGTCCCTTCTAGATGTCACAGGTCCCCTAAAGCCTATGATTGTCTGTCTGCAGTGTATCAACAGGAAAACATTCACTCACTGTACTGGTCATGTGACCGCTGCAGCCAATGATATACGAATTGTGCAGTCATTGCTTCCATCCACAAGGATGGCCTGCACTGTATCCATGGGGGTGAACACAGGTGAGCATTTATTTTTAGGACAGCCTATTCCTAAGTTGACCCTTTTTTATTTTTTTTGTTTTTGCAATGCTGGGCAACCCCTTTAAGAAATAAAGGCTGAGCTCTGCTTGGTTGCTGTCACGAACCACCGGGGGGTCACTCAGAAATCCCCCGCGCTGGCTACCAGTACGTCACAATCGGGGGGTAACAAGTGGGGTCACCCCTCCTTTATACCTCCCGACCGACAGACAGAGCACGTGACGCGCTCTCTAGCGCCCCTCTTATAGTCAGGCCAATTATGGAATTGCCCGACAATAAGCAAGGAGGCCGCTATACTACTTATGCCGGTTATTGAAGGGTCCCCGGTGAGAGTAGGGTATATATTCCCCCGACCTCCGCGGGCGGAATATATAATATCTTCCCGAATCTCACTGGCCTCCCCACAATAATCCTTGGCACAATTCGCTGCCACCAACCGATTTACGGTAACTATTAGCCGAACACACAGACGTGGGATTCGAGATCGAGATAACAGAACAGCCCAAGATTAATTATATAATTTAATCAGCTTAAAGCACACTAGAACTACGATATATACAATAGGGAATCTACAGAATATACATATGTCAGAGTACAGTTACAGATAAAGCATGGGTTACAAACAGGTATACAATTACATCAGTTACCTTGTGTGTCTGGCCACAGGGGGGCGCTGTAGACCAGGTTTCCAGGAACTCTCTCACAGGTCTGTCCCAACCAGGCCCCCGAGCAGAAGAACGCTGGAAAATGGCCGAAGTAGGGTTATCAACCTGGGCAGATCCAGGTCCCCTCCTACCTTCGTGACCTCACGGGGAAGCACTGCCACTCCCCCTGCATGGATCAGAATTATCCAGAAAAGGGGATTTTGGCCATAACTGTGCCTGGGAGCGTCGTAGACGGACGTCAACGCTCTCATTGTGACAGTTATGAATTTAGCTACAGAACGAGGGGACTCATGACCTGTCTACGAGTTCCCATATGGCTGATATCACGTTTGGTGTGTTTCCCAATGTCCTACTTCCATAAAAAGGGTGTGCCAGCATCGTCCACATGCGGAGACACCATTTCTATGGTTGCCATATTTATCGGAAATATGGCTTGCGAGATATGAACCATTTTTTACTGGAGTCGTTCTGTCTGGCTACTTCCATAGCCTTGCTAATGAGATAGCAGCTCCAGCTACAGGGTGACGGCAGGGAGTCATCCTGGATCCATTGTCCTCACATCATCTCATTTCCATATCACAGGACATGGCCATGGATGTGTAAGTGGAATGTGACACCTTTCAGATGCTGCACATTGAGAATAAGAAGGGAGGGGGGCACTGCCAGGGAGTGATGAGAGCAATTATGACTTCTCGTCATAATTCCTCTTCATATCCCAGGCTTTACCTCACACCTCCCCCCTTTTGAGGGCGCTAGGGGGCAGCACACTCCGGTGTTCCCCCGTGCGCCCGTCCGCGACCCCTCCTTGTCTGGACAGCCCGTCTGCGTTACCGTGGTCACGGCCCCTTTTGTGGCGAATGGTGAAGTCGTATTGCTGGAGCGCAAGGCTCCATCGCAACAATCGCCCATTCGTCCCAGAGACGGTGTGCAACCAGCTGAGGGGATTGTGGTCCGTCTCCACGATGAAGTGGCGCCCGTATAGATAGGGTTGCAGACGCTGCAGGGCCCACACTATGGCCAGGCACTCCTTCTCCATCGTGGAATAGGCAACTTCCCTTGGTAACAGCTTCCTGCTCAGGTACAAGACTGGGTGCTCTTGGCTCGCAGAGTCCACCTGGCTGAGCACCGCACCGAGGCCGAAGTCACTGGCGTCGGTCTGTACTACAAACGGCCGCGTGAAGTCGGCTGCCTGTAGCACGGGCGGGCTGGACAGGGCGTCCTTTAGGGCCCGGAAGGCTGTCTCGCAGTCCATTGTCCAATCGACTGCAGAGGGCAGCTTCTTCTTGGTGAGGTCCGTCAAGGGCTTTGCCAGGCTACTATAGCGTGGAACAAACCTCCTATAGTACCCAGCGGTCCCCAAGAAGGACATCACCTGCTTCTTGGTCCTGGGGGTGGGCCAGGATGCGATGGCCTCCACTTTCTCAGGCTCGGGCTTCAGCGTTCCCCCACCTACCCGGTGACCGAGGTACTGGACCTCGCTCATGGCCAGCTGACACTTTCCCGGCTTGATGGTCAAACCTGCCCGGTGGATCCGCCTGAGCACCTGTGCTAGATGCTCTAGGTGGTCCTCCCAGGTGGGACTGAAGACGGCAATGTCATCCAGGTACGCGGCCGCGTACCCTTCAAGTCCCTTGAGCAGGGTGTTGACCATCCGCTGGAAAGTGGCAGGGGCATTCCTCATCCCGAATGGCATCACCGTGGACTCGTACAGTCCAAATGGGGTAATAAAGGCAGAGCGTTCCCTGGCCTTGCGAGTCAGGGGGATCTGCCAATATCCCCGGCTCAGGTCCATGATGGTCAGGTACTGAGCCCCGGCCAACTGATCGAGCAGGTCATTGATGCGTGGCATTGGGTACGCATCGGCGACCGTGACAGCATTGAGCCCCCTGTAGTCCACGCAGAACCGAGTGGTTCGGTCCTTCTTAGGGACGAGGACTACAGGCGAGGCCCAAGCGCTGTGGGATGCCTGGATCACCCCCAGCTCCAGCATCTCGTCAATCTCCTGGCGCATGTGTTGCTGCACCTCCAGGGAGACCCGATATGCTGAACGCCGGATCGGGGGATGATCCCCAGTGTCCACGTGATGGACAGCCAAGTCAGTCCTTCCGGGCTGGTTGGTAAACAACCCCCGGAAGGGGAGGAGGGTGGCCCACAGCTGGGACCGTTGGTCCTCCAAGAGCTGGTGGCCAACCTCCACATCCTCAATGGATCCGCCTGCCCTAACCTGGGCTAGCATATCCAAGAGGGTTTCCGCTTCTCCCTCCTCGGGCAGGTTGCACACGGGGAGCGCACATGCCTCCCGCTCATGATGTGCCTTCATCATGTTCACATGGAAGGGCTTCCGCCTTCCACGGGCAGGGTCCAGGGTGACCAGGTACGTCACAGGGTTGAGCTGCTGGTACACGAGGTATGGGCCTTCCCAGGCTGCCTGAAGCTTGTCCTGTGGTACGGGGACCAGTACCCACACCTCTTGACCCACTTGGTAGGTCCTCTCACAAGCGTTCTGGTCGTACCAACGCTTCTGATCAGCCTGGGCTTGAGCCATATTGTCGTGTACCAGTTGCGTCAAGGCCTGCATTTTGTCCCGGAAGCGCATGACATACTCGATAACCGACACTCCAGGGGTGGCCAAATCCCCTTCCCAAGCCTCTTTCACCAGAGCCAGGGGGCCCCGCACACGTCGCCCGTACAGGAGCTCAAACGGTGAGAATCCTGTTGAGGCCTGTGGAACCTCCCGGTAAGCAAATAACAGGTGTGGGAGATACCGCTCCCAGTCACGCCCATGGGAGTCGACCAACATCTTAAGCATCTGCTTTAAGGTGCCATTGAACCGCTCGCACAGGCCATTAGTCTGTGGATGGTACGGGCTGGCCACCAGATGTCGCACCTGGACTTGCTTACAGAGGGTCTCCATCAGCTGGGACATGAATTGGGTCCCCCGGTCAGTGAGCATTTCCTGGGGAAAACCCACTCGGGAGAAAATCTCCAGCAATGCGGTGGCCACCTTGTCAGCCCGAATGGACGACAAGGCCACTGCTTCTGGGTACCGGGTGGCATAGTCCACTACCGTCAGTATGAAGCGTTTCCCGGAGCTGCTGGGGATGGCCAGCGGGCCGACCAGATCCACAGCCACCCTCCTGAAAGGCTCATCGATGATTGGCAGAGATACCAGTGGGGCTTTGGGGCGTGGCCCCGCCTTCCCCACTCTCTGACAGGTTTCACACGAACGGCAGTAGGCAGCCACATCGGCCCCCATTTTTGGCCAGTAGAAATGCTGGTTTAACCTGGCCTTGGTCTTAGCGATCCCTAGGTGTCCGGCCATCGGAATCTCATGTGCGATCCGCAACAACTCCGTCCGGAACGGATAGGGTACCACCAACTGTCGGTCCCTGGGCCACGCCTCCGGTGAACCCTGCTGGACCGTGGCCCGGTACAGCCGTCCTTGGTCCCAGACCACTCGCTCCGGGTCCGAGTCCGAGGGAGGCTGTGCCGCCTGCTCCTTAAGAGCTTTCAGGCTGTCGTCAGCTTCTAACGCTGCCTGAAACCCCTGACTAGATGTGGCCAGAATCGACGAGACTGTCACATCTTCAGTCAGTACCCCGGGACCTGTGTCCTGGCCTCCACCTGACTCGGCTGCCACTTGGTCAGAAGGGGAAGAGCTATCGGACCTCCGGGAGGCCCCTTGGCTTCCAGCACTCCCACTGCGGGTGACAGCGGCCACAGCCGCTGCGACCGTGGGTCGTGCCTGCTCCTCCTCCGTTCCTGACCAAGTCGCCGGTTCAGGCAGACCTACCTGGCTTCCTGACACCCCGGTTGTGGGGGAACCCTGCACCGAGATCTTACCTGGGAGCACTTCCGCTCCTGGACCGGCCCCAATCTCACCTGCCTGTTCCCCCCCTGCAGCAACAGAACCCCGCTGTGAAATCTCTGGGGACCCCACATTTGCTGTGGTAGCCCCCACCCCACACACTGGTCCTCCCCCTGCAGCACCCTGCTCTCTGCTTATCCCTGCAGAGGGCAACAGATCCCAGCTCACAGGCTGGTTACTTGTAGAGGCATTGTCACACCTTTCTCTGACCCCCTCCCCGGTCACAGCTGCAGCTGTGTGTGTGTCTATGGTGTCTGTGCAAGCAGAAATATCAGAGTTCACTCCCTCCTCCCTTACATCATTCATAGATAACACATTAACATTGTCAGGAGTCATGTCAGCACTGGCTGAAGGTTCAGCCTTTGGGGCGGGGCCAAACTGGGAGGTTATTTGCCCCAAATCTGTCCCAAGTAGCACGTTTGCAGGGATCCGATCAGTTACCCCCACCTCCCTCACCCCTCGCCCTGCGCCCCAGTCCACATAAATGTCAGCAACAGGCAGCGCCGGGTCAATGCCTCCAATCCCGGAGACAGCGAGGGTTTTTCCAGGGATCAAGTCTTGGGGGGACACCATCTCAGGCCGCACCAGAGTCACCTCCGAGGCGCTGTCTCGCAGTCCTATGGTCACAGACTGGCCGACGGTGACAGGTTGGAAGCTGTCCAGGGACCTACCACCACCCCCACCCACACAATACACCTTGGGCGGCCCTTGGGACGGGGACGGAGCCGGGGCCTTGGGACGCTGAGGGCACATGGCCTTGAAGTGTCCAGGTAGGTTGCACTGGTGGCACCGTCTTGGTTCTGCCACGGGCCTGGAGAGGGGAGTTGAGGGGGACACCCCCTGCAGTCTAGGGGCAGGTGGGGCAGTCGCAGAGTTCATCTTACCCCCTCTCCAGGTGCTGCTGGTGGCTGCTCTCCTGGCTTCAGGAGCCCGATTGTTGGTGTAGTCATCGGCCAGGGCAGCTGTAGCCGTGGACCCCTTTGGCTTCTGGTCTCGGATGAACTGGCGGAGATCCTCAGGGCAGTTCCACAAGAGTTGCTCCGTGATGAACAAGTCCAGGATCTCCGGTCCGGTGGAAAGCTGCAGGCCTTGGGTCCAGTGGTCGGCAGCTCGGGCAAGTGCCCGCCTGTGGTCAGCCCAGGAGTCCTTTGGTCCCTTCTGTAGGCTCCGGAACTTCTTGCGGTAGGACTCCGGGGTGAGGTTGTACTGTTGGATCAGGGCCCGCTTGATGGTGTCGTAGCCCTGATCTGCCTCAGCAGGCAAGTCCCCAAGGATATCCAGGGCCTTACCCCTTAAACGGGGGGTCAGGTATTTGGCCCACTGGTCCTTGTTCAGATGGTGCTGCAAGCAAGTCCGCTCAAAAGCAGTCAAGAAAGAGTCCAAGTCTCCATCCTTCTCCAGCACTGGGAAGTCCTCAACACGGACCTTTGGAAGTTTGGTGTCTTGAAGGTCACGTGTGGCTGATGAGGGCCGGAGCTGAGCTAGCTGCAGCTGGTGGTCACGGTCTGCCTGTTGCCGTCGCTCCGCAGCCTCACGCTCTGCCTGGCGCTCTTCACGCGCTGCCTGCCGCTCTGCCCTGCGCTCTGCCATGAGTATCTCGTAGGTATCCCGGTCTCCAGCCTGGAGAAGGGCCATAGCCATTTGAAGAAGGCTATCCGAGCCTCCCAGGCTCGGTGGAATGGCACGTGGTGATCTGCGGCCCGCTGCGGAGCCTGGTGCTTCACTGTCCATTGCAGAGCGGAGGGCTGGCATCTGGCTCGTTGAGGAACCTTGGGCGAGCTCCTCCTCATCTTGTCCAGCAGTGCCAGGTTGTGCAATGTCCTCGGCAGAACGGCTTTCTGGCGTCGAGCTCCTGGAGGGCTCGTGGACAACCTCCTCATCGTCTATGGCCTGAGCATCGGCCATTCCTTTGGCTTTGCTCCTGGTGCTATCAGCCATTGTTGCAGACTTTGGTCACTGACACAGAACTGACACCTGATGCCTCCACACACCTTACAGTATCTGCACTCTGACACTCTAGTGTTGAGCTGGTCTGAAGACCCCAGCAGCCACAGCTGCTGCAGGCAGTCTTTAGTGTCTGGGAGTATGGGTCTCACACTCACACACACTATTATCTCGATCCCACCGCTTGCCACCAATATGTCACGAACCACCGGGGGGTCACTCAGAAATCCCCCGCGCTGGCTACCAGTACGTCACAATCGGGGGGTAACAAGTGGGGTCACCCCTCCTTTATACCTCCCGACCGACAGACAGAGCACGTGACGCGCTCTCTAGCGCCCCTCTTATAGTCAGGCCAATTATGGAATTGCCCGACAATAAGCAAGGAGGCCGCTATACTACTTATGCCGGTTATTGAAGGGTCCCCGGTGAGAGTAGGGTATATATTCCCCCGACCTCCGCGGGCGGAATATATAATATCTTCCCGAATCTCACTGGCCTCCCCACAATAATCCTTGGCACAATTCGCTGCCACCAACCGATTTACGGTAACTATTAGCCGAACACACAGACGTGGGATTCGAGATCGAGATAACAGAACAGCCCAAGATTAATTATATAATTTAATCAGCTTAAAGCACACTAGAACTACGATATATACAATAGGGAATCTACAGAATATACATATGTCAGAGTACAGTTACAGATAAAGCATGGGTTACAAACAGGTATACAATTACATCAGTTACCTTGTGTGTCTGGCCACAGGGGGGCGCTGTAGACCAGGTTTCCAGGAACTCTCTCACAGGTCTGTCCCAACCAGGCCCCCGAGCAGAAGAACGCTGGAAAATGGCCGAAGTAGGGTTATCAACCTGGGCAGATCCAGGTCCCCTCCTACCTTCGTGACCTCACGGGGAAGCACTGCCACTCCCCCTGCATGGATCAGAATTATCCAGAAAAGGGGATTTTGGCCATAACTGTGCCTGGGAGCGTCGTAGACGGACGTCAACGCTCTCATTGTGACAGTTATGAATTTAGCTACAGAACGAGGGGACTCATGACCTGTCTACGAGTTCCCATATGGCTGATATCACGTTTGGTGTGTTTCCCAATGTCCTACTTCCATAAAAAGGGTGTGCCAGCATCGTCCACATGCGGAGACACCATTTCTATGGTTGCCATATTTATCGGAAATATGGCTTGCGAGATATGAACCATTTTTTACTGGAGTCGTTCTGTCTGGCTACTTCCATAGCCTTGCTAATGAGATAGCAGCTCCAGCTACAGGGTGACGGCAGGGAGTCATCCTGGATCCATTGTCCTCACATCATCTCATTTCCATATCACAGGACATGGCCATGGATGTGTAAGTGGAATGTGACACCTTTCAGATGCTGCACATTGAGAATAAGAAGGGAGGGGGGCACTGCCAGGGAGTGATGAGAGCAATTATGACTTCTCGTCATAATTCCTCTTCATATCCCAGGCTTTACCTCACAGTTGCTATAAGGAACAAGTCCAGCTTTACTCTTAGCCAGTTTTGATAAATCACCCCAGGTTATCGTGACCCCAGTGCTGATGGGGAACTACAACCCCCTGATTTGTGGCACCAGGTAACGGATGCTGGGGATTGTAGTATAACTATTTTGACAAGATAAGTAGGTTCTCAACCGTTCTAATAATCAGGACTTTGTGTTGCAGGCAGTCTCATCCCTCCTTCCATAGAAGACACGTTTTTGGCATCTTTAAAGGGTCATGGCGTCAAGTTCTGTCGGTGGGATTGGGGGCCAGTCTCTGTGCTATTCCGGTGGGACAGGTAATGTTACTAATCTGAGACTTCATAAAAAATAAAGTGGCAAATCAACTGCATAGAATATTCCACCTAGGAAATAAGTTCTGTCGGCGATCTCATCTCAACAAGCGGTGTGTATAGTTCCAATGCGCAGCTTCAGTTCGCCCCAGAAAATCACTTTTATCTATAGTATTCGGTTTATTTAAAGACCAAACTGTTTAGAAAGTCTAAAGCATTTAATGTTATTTCTCCTTTTGGATGCCACTCATGTATTTAGCCAGAAAAGTAAAAGAGAATCTGTCAGTGTGAAAATGCGGTTTAGTATGAAAACCAGGTTATAAGCAGGGGGAGCTGTGCTGACCGGTGTATAGTCGTGGGAAAGACTTGCTTGTCATTTTATACTTTGCTTATTCTGGGCTTGGTAGCCCGATGAGCGGGTCTTATCAGTCTTATCAGTGATTGGCAGCTATTTTGGTATGCATGCATATACAGGAAGTGTGTCAATCACTGAGTAACACAACCCACTGGATTATTGAACCCAAAATAGGCAAAAATAAGCACGGGAGCAGAGTGAAGGGGTGAGTTTTCAATCCTTGTTTTACTCCTATGACTGCCCTCTGTAAAAGGTAACCATTGAACAGAAAACCCCCTTTAATTTTTTCCCAAATGACTATTTCATACATATTTATTTCAGACATAGAATGGAGTTCCAAACATTATTCCTTAAATGACTATTTCAAGCTGTCCATCTCCTGCGCTATACCATGCTTCTGGCAGAATGGACTGGCTGGACATGGGAGAAGCGAGGACGCTCCCATTATTCATCTTAACACATTTGTTTGTATGACATAGATTACATCTATGGACTCTTTCTACTTAAGGCCCCGTCACACTAAGCAACATCGCTAGCAACATCGCTGCTGATGGACAACTTTTGTGACGTAGCAGCGATGTTGCTAGTGATGTTGCTGTGTGTGACATCCAGCAACAACCTGGCCCCTGCTGTGAGGTCGCTGGTTGTTGCTGAATGTCCTGGGCCATTCTTTAGTTGTTGCTGTCCCGCTGTGAAGCACAGATCGCTGTGTGTGACAGCGAGACAGCAACAACTAAATGTGCAGGCAGCAGGAGCCGGCTTCTGCGGACACTGGTAACCACAGTAAACATCGGGTAACCAAGAAGCCCTGTCCTTGGTTACCCGATATTTACCTTCGTTACCAGCCTCCGCCGCTCTCACTGTCAGTGCCGGCTCCTGCTCCTTGCACGTGTAGCAGAGTACACATCGGGTAATTAACCCGATGTGTACTGTAGCTAGGAGAGCAGGGAGCCAGCGCTAAGCGGTGTGGGCTGCTCCCTGCTCTGTGCACATGTAGCTGCAGCACACATCGGGTAATTAACTCGATGTTTGCTGTAACTAGGAGAGCAGGGAGCCAGCGCTAAGCGGTGTGCGCTGCTCCCTGCTCTCTGCACGTGTAGCTGCGTGCGCTGGTAACCAAGGTAAATATCGGGTTGGTTACATCGCTTCAGTGCATCGCTGCTGGCTGGGGGCTGGTCACTGGTTGCTGGTGACAGCTCACCAGCAACCCGTGTAGCGATGCTCCAGCGATCCCTGCCAGGTCAGGTTGCTGGTGGGATCGCTGGTGCGTCTGACTGTGTGACATCTCACCAGCAACCTCCTAGCAACTTACCAGCGATCCCTATCAGGTTGTATCGTTGTTGGGATCGCTGGTAAGTTGTTTAGTGTGACGGTACCTTAAGGCAAAATAATGCATAGCGTTCCACTTTGACTTTAATAACTATTTTATGGTGTCATTGCCATGTTTCCAGCTCCTTCATACTGCTATTTATATAATCCTTGTCAGGTTCCCGTATTGCCTTGTAAGCATTTAAGAGAAGCACCAGTGTTTGGTTTTTTTATTCTCTGAATGTTGTTCGTGGGTCACAAGCAGATGGACATCCAAAATTTGTCTGGCTCTTTATCTCTCATGCAGAGCTGTAGTGTGATAATGACAACTATTGTATGATTTCTAATAAGAGGCTTGTTCTGCTTTTCCTACACACATGTTCCTGAAGAGATCGGAGCCTGCGCTATCAAACGACTCTCTGATAAAAAGGGCGGCATCTCTGGTAGCAGACAGTACGCAGACCCTCCTATCACAAACAACGTATGCTCTTCTGGAGTCCCTCACAGATTACACTAAGGTAAGAAACTGGCAAATCGTGGAATCTCCACCCCTTCCAATTATTTTTCACTAAATTGAACTTTCTCATTTGATACGGTTCCAGATTTTATAAGTGACAGCATGTTTATTTTGCATGCGTATGACTAGTGAATTGCTTGCGGAAATGTTCCATTGGCATGCATTGGGAGGTCAAAATCCATAGATATAGCACATTGGTGCTGTGGTTTTAGTGGATACGCTGCTGATCCACAATTCCACAGGAAAACTCAGAAATTGACGTGGATTGGCTCATTAGATTGACTTCACATTGGTGTAGATTTATTGGATGTGAACTTAGTCTTATCTCCTAAATTAGCATTAGAAGGTAATGGAGACAGTAGTTTGTGTAATCACAGAACACTTATTTCCAGCGGAAAATGAATTTGCATGACCACCATATGAACAGTAATGTTTTTCCTTTTGCATACAGGCCGTGTACACCCTTCTATCCTTACAGAAGAAATATACATCCCTTCTGGAGAGGATGAACTCAAATGAAGAAAGTGCAATATGTCAGGTGATGATTGGGGCACGAGTGCAAGTAAGTAGGTGTGACGTTTGTCAAATTATACCTAGATATCTTCTGGACAACTTTTCCTTGGAGATCCATGCAGTCATGACAAGGATACTAGTCGTGAATAATCTGGTTTGAAGTACCTGAATGCACTTGGTGTAATACATGGAGATAGAGGGCTGCTGATGGGACGTCTTGTACATCTATAGGCAAGATTCAGCAGTAGCACAAGATTTCTTAAATCTTACAGCCCCGGTAGTTTGAAGATGACCAAGTAGTAAAAACAAATCTTACCTTTATATTTCTTTGTCGCTCCATTGGGAGACCCAGACAATTGGGTGTATAGCTTCTGCCTCCGGAGGCCACACAAAGTATTACACTTTTAAAAAAGTGTAACCCCTCCCCTCTGCCTATACACCCTCCCGTGGATCACGGGCTCCTCAGTTTTATGCTTTGTGTGGAAGGAGGCACACATCCACTCATGCATTCTCATACTTAGTTATGTCGGTTGGAAGAAAAGAGGGCCCCCACGGGGCCCCCGGCATGCTCCCTTCTCACCCCACTAAGTCGGCGGTGTTGTTAAGGTTGAAGTACCCATTGCGGGTACAGAGGCTGGAGCCACATGCCGTCTCCTTCACCATCCCTTATGCGGCTCTGGGAGAAGTGGGATCCTGAGCGGTCATCCATTTACTGGGACCGTGCTCCATCCGCAGCCCCTGTGGGAACCTACCGGACCGGAGCCTCTTCAACCTCAGGGACCGGGCCCTGCAACTCAAAGGTAATCTGTGTCCCCATAGGGGACTGTGCAGGAGCGCACCTTCTTCCCGGAAACCGCGGCAGCTGCTGAATTAAGGAGGCCGGTGGACTTCCGCGCCGACTGTGCCTGCTTGTCGGGTGCGGTCTCAAATTTAGTCCCCGGCTTCATCGCGGCCTAGTCGCAAAAATCCCGCCCCCGGGCCTGCCTGTCAGGGGTAAGGGTGGGATTACCGACCTGACGGCGGATGTGAGGGCTGGAGCATCCTGCATGTTTTTCTCCCCCCTCACTGATCACTGTGGGGACCCCAGATTCCTGTACTTTACTGGTGCCGCCCACGGCTCCACTCCTCCCCTGAGAGCTCCGGCAGCCATTTTTTTGGCATTCTGCCGGTGGAGGATTCTCAGTGAACAGCTCTGCAGCTCCGGGGGATCCAAGGCAGGGAATCTGGAGGACACACTTCGCTCGTTAGCGGTTGGTAAGCCACACCGGTCACCCGGTGCTGGTCCCCGTAGGGTGCCGGAATACGTACGTATATATATATATATATATATATATATATATATATATATATATATATATATATATATATATATATATATATATATATATATATATATATATATATATATATATATATAATAATCTCTGTTCGGTCGGGCTGTGAACCCCTTGCCCATATACCCTCAGTGATCTCTCTCCTAGGAGACAACAGCATGTCGTCCACAAGGAGCAAAGCTGCTAAGGCACAGGGTTTTTTTGCGGCCTGTACCTCTTGTGGGGCTATGTTACCTGCGGGTTCCACCTACCCTCACTGTGAGCACTGCTCGACCCCTGTTTCGCTTGCTCAGCCTGAGCCTCGGAGACTGGTGGGCCCCTCGGCTCATGTAGACCCCCCTGCTCCCCCTGACCAGGCTGCAGGGACAGAGTTCGCCTCTTTTGCTGAGAAACTCTCTGACTCACTTTCTCAATCCATTGCACAGTCTATGGACAAATGGTCTTCTAAGCTGCTAGAGGCTTTGCAGTCCAGACCGGACCTTTCACAGGCCCCGGCCCCTGTTAGCTCGTCGCCTCCAGGCCCCTCTCGGTCCGCGTCGCAGCGCGCTCCCAGGTTGGCCCCTCGGTCTCAGGCGGAGGACTCCTGCCCGGACCGCAGTCCTAGACCGGCTAAGCGGGCTCGCTGGGACTCTTCCCCGACTTCCTCTCGCTGCTCGGGATCCCAGCTTGAGGACTCTCTGGAGGACGAGGCGGACATCGCAGCTCAGGGCTCTGACCCTGACGTCGCCCTTAACCTTGATACACCTGAGGGGGACGCCTTAGTAAATGATCTTATCTCGTCCATCAACCAGGTGTTGGATCTCTCTCCCCCGCCCCCTCCTGTAGAGGAGTCGGCGTCTCAGCAGGAGAAACACCAGTTTCGGTTCCCCAAACGTACACGCAATACGTTTTTTGATCACTCTAACTTCAGGGATGCTGTCCAGAAGCCCAGAGCGGTCCCGGACAAGCGCTTTGCTAAACGCCTCACTGACACGCGTTACCCCTTCCCATCTGAAGTTGTTAAGGGTTGGGCTCACTGTCCCAAGGTGGATCCTCCAGTCTCCAGATTGGCGGCTAGATCCGTGGTGTCGGTTGCAGATGGCTCATCCCTAAAGGATGCCACTGACAGACAGAGCTCCTGGTGAAGTCCATCTATGAGGCCACGGGCGCGTCTTTTGCCCCGGCCTTTGCAGCCGTGTGGGCACTCCAAGCAATCTCTGCTTGTCTGACTGAGATTAATGCTGTCACACGCAATTCTGCTCCGCAAGTTGTGTCTTTGACCTCTCAGGCGTCAGCCTTTTCGTCCTACGCCATGAACTCCGTCCTGGACTCGGCTAGCCGTACGGCTGTAGCATCCGCTAACTCTGTGGCAGTCCGCAGGGCCATGTGGCTGCGCGAATGGAAGGCAGACTCTGCTTCCAAGAGGTTCTTAACCGGTTTGCCGTTTTCTGGCGACCGTTTGTTTGGCGAACGATTGGATGAGATTATTAAGGAATCCAAAGGAAAGGATTCCTCCTTACCCCAGGCCAAACCCAAGAGACCTCAGAGGAAAATTCAACCGAGATTTCGGTCCTTTCGTCCCTCCGCCAAGTCCCAATCCTCTTCGTCCAACAGGCCGGAGAAAGGCCAGAGGAACTCCTATGCGTGGCGATCCAAGTCTCGCCCACAAAAGGCCGCAGGAGGCACTGCCTCCAAGACGGCTTCCTCATGACTCTCGGCCTCCCCTGGCCGCATCCTCGGTCGGTGGCAGGCTCTCCCGCTTTGGCGACGCCTGGTGGCCACATGTTCAAGACCGATGGGTGAGAGACATTCTGTCTCACGGTTACAGGATAGAGTTCAGCTCTCGTCCTGCGGCTCGTTTCTTCAGAACCTCTCCGCCCCCCGCTCAGGCCGACGCACTTTTTCAGGCAGTGGCCGCTCTAAAGATGGAAGGAGTTGTGGTCGCGGATTTTACTCCAACTTGTTCGTGGTGCCAAAAAAGGACGGGTCATTCCGTCCCGTTCTGGACCTCAAGCTACTCAACAGACATGTGAGAACCAGACGGTTCCGGATGGAATCTCTCCGCTCGGTCATCGCCTCGATGTCACAAGGAGACTTCCTAGCATCGATCGACATCAAGGATGCTTATCTCCATGTACCGATCGCGCCCGAGCATCAACGTTTCCTCCGTTTCGCCATCGGGGACGAACACCTCCAGTTCGTGGCATTGCCTTTCGGCTTGGCGACAGCCCCACGGGTTTTCACCAAAGTCATGGCATCCGTTGTGGCGGTCCTGCATTCTCAGGGCCACTCGGTGATTCCCTACTTGGACGATCTCCTAGTCAGGGCCCCGTCTCGGGTGGCGTGTCAACAAAGCCTATCTGTCACTCTGGCGACTCTCCAGCGGTTCGGGTGGATCATCAACTTCCCGAAATCTAAGTTGACACCGACCCAATCACTGACGTACCTTGGGATGGAGTTTCATACCCAGCAAGCGTTAGTCAAGCTTCCGAGCGACAAACAGCTTTCTCTGCAGGCAGGGGTGCAATCCCTTCTTTGCAGTCCGTCACACCCCTTAAGGCGCCTCATGCACTTCCTGGGGAAGATGGTGGCAGCTATAGAGGCAGTCCCGTTCGCGCAATTCCATCTTCGGCCACTCCAATGGGACATTCTCCGCAAATGGGACAGGAGTACGGCTTCCCTCGACAGGAAAGTCTCTCTTTCCCTTGCAACCAAGACGTCACTTCAGTGGTGGCTCCTTCCCAATTCTCTGGCGCAGGGAAAATCCTTCTTACCCCCAACCTGGGCTGTGGTCACCACGGACGCGAGCCTGTCAGGTTGGGGAGCGGTTTTTCTCCACCACAGGGCTCAGGGAACCTGGACTCCGATAGTCATCCCTTCAGATCAATATTCTGGAGATAAGAGCAGTGTATCTAGCCCTATTTGCTTTTCATCGGTGGCTGGAGGGCAGGCAGATCCGTATCCAGTCGGACAACGCCACTGCCGTCGCATACATCAACCACCAAGGCGGCACTCGCAGTCGTCAAGCCTTCCAGGAAGTCCGACAGATTCTGCAGTGGGTGGAGGCCACAGCCTCCACCATCTCCGCAGTTCACATCCCGGGCGTAGAAAACTGGGAAGCAGATTTTCTCAGTCGTCAGGGCATGGACGCGGGGGAATGGTCTCTGCACCCAGACGTGTTTCGAGAGATCTGTCGCCGCTGGGGAACGCCGGACGTCGATATCATGGCGTCACGGCACAACAACAAAGTCCCAGCATTCATGGCACGGTCTCAGGATCACAGAGCTCTGGCGGCGTACGCGTTGGTTCAGGATTGGTCACAGTTTCGACAGCCTTATGTGTTTCCTCCTCTGGCGATGCTGCCCAGAGTGCTACGCAAGATCAGGTCGGACTGCCGTCGCGTCATTCTCGTCGCTCCAGACTGGCCGAGGCGGTCGTGGTACCCGGATCTGTGGCATCTCACGGTGGGTCAACCGTGGGCGCTTCCAGACCGCCCAGACTTGCTGTCACAAGGCCCGTTTTTCCATCTGAATTCTTTGGCCCTCAACCTGACTGTGTGGCCATTGAGTCCTGGCTCCTAGCGTCTTCAGGGTTATCTCAGGATGTCATTGCCACCATGAGACACGCTAGGAAGCCTACGTCCGCCAAGATCTATTATAGGTCTTGACAAATCTTCCTATCCTGGTGCGCTAATAACGGTTTTCCTCCATGGCCGTTTGCCTTACCCACTTTTCTTTCATTCCTTCAATCCGGAATGGACAAGGGTTTGTCACTCGGCTCTCTCAAGGGCCAAGTATCGGCGCTCTCCGTGTTTTTTCAAAAGCGTCTAGCCAGGCTTCCGCAGGTCCGCACGTTCCTGCAGGGAGTTTGCCACATAGTCCCACCTTACAAGCGTCCGCTGGAACCCTGGGATCTTAACAGGGTGCTAACGGCTCTTCAGAAACCACCTTTCGAGCCGCTGCGGGATGTCTCTCTATCACGTCTTTCGCAGAAGGTGGCCTTCCTAGTGGCAGTCACATCACTCCGGAGAGTGTCTGAGCTTGCAGCGCTGTCATGCAAAGCCCCCTTCCTGGTGTTTCACCAGGATAAGGTGGTTCTGCGTCCGGTCCCGGAATTTCTCCCTAAGGTGGTATCCCCTTTTCATCTCAATCAGGATATCTCCTTGCCTTCATTTTGCCCTAATCCAATTCACCAGTGTGAAAAGGATATGCACTCTTTGGATCTTGTGAGAGCACTCCGGCTCTACGTGTCTCGCACGGCGCCCCTGCGTCGTTCAGATGCGCTCTTTGTCCTTGTCGCTGGCCAGCGTAAGGGCTCGCAGGCTTCCAAGTCAACTTTGGCTCGGTGGATCAAGGAACCGATTCTCGAAGCCTACCGTTCTTCTGGGCTTCCGCCTCCTTCAGGGCTGAAAGCCCATTCTACCAGAGCCGTGGGTGCGTCCTGGGCATTGCGGCACCGGGCTACGGCTCAGCAGGTGTGTCAGGCAGCTACGTGGTCGAGTCTGCACACTTTCACGAAACACTATCAAGTGCATACCTATGCTTCGGCAGACGCCAGTCTATGTAGGCGAGTCCTTCAGACGGCGGTTGCCCACCTGTAAGAGGGGGCCGTTTTTCGGCTCTTTTTTTATTGAGGTATTCTTTTACCCACCCAGGGACTGCTCTTGGACGTCCCAATTGTCTGGGTCTCCCAATGGAGCGACAAAGAAGGGAATTTTGTTTACTTACCGTAAATTCCTTTTCTTCTAGCTCCTATTGGGAGACCCAGCACCCGCCCCTGTACCCTTCGGGCTGGTGGTTCTTTTGTGTACACATGTTGTTCATGTTGAATTGTTCTTTTGGTTCATGGTTTTCAGTTCTCCGAACATCCTTCGGATTGCATTTACCCTAGACCAATTTATAAGTTTTCTCCTTCCTGCTTTTGCACCAAAACTGAGGAGCCCGTGGTCCACGGGAGGGTGTATAGGCAGAGGGGAGGGGTTACACTTTTTAAAGTGTAATACTTTGTGTGGCCTCCGGAGGCAGAAGCTATACACCCAATTGTCTGGGTCTCCCAATAGGAGCTAGAAGAAAAGGAATTTACGGTAAGTAAACAAAATTCCCTTCTTTCCCACCATGCCGTATTTTGACATTTGTCTTTAAATTAAGTAGAATAAAGTTATATCTACCCTCAATTTTATTTTTTTTTTCTAACTTTATATTGATAGAACTTTCTGTAAAAAAAAAAAAAAATAAAATATATTATTTCTAGATGAAAAAGCTGCTTGAAGAATACCAGAAGTATGAGGCCAGCTGGGCACGTGCTGTCAGTCTTTCAGAGCTGGCAGCTGAAGCTGCTTACCAGGCTGGTGAGTATTCAATTCACATTAACAAAAAGAGCTCAGTTGGCCATTTTATCTTTACTTTGTTAAATGCGATGGATACATAATTTTGTGGCACTTACTAATATATACGTGTTAGTACAACCTTCACCGCTCTCCTGTTCATATAATGACTGCTGGTGGGGGAGCGTGTGACCAGACCGGAAGGCGGCACGAATAAGTGTAGGAGAAGAGCTACCCACTGACAGCTGACTCGGCATTGGCGTTGGCTGTCAGTCAGTGCCGGGGGCATGCTTACAACTACCACGCACAGTACACTGAGCGGTGACTGAACACGTGGTGGCGAAGAACCCTATAACTGAAAGCCAAGCGGTACCAGAAGGAATTAAGGGGTATTCCCATCATAAAAGATGCATTTTATTAAGCAGAAAATGTGTAAATATTTTTGTAATTTACATCTAACTAAAATTATGCTCTGTTCAGAAAAATAACCATTGTTCATCCTTTGAATAGGCCTCCTGTCATGGCGTTATGTCAGTGAGTTTTATCTTTCAATCACAGGGGCTATGTTTGCTTCTTTTGTGATTGTAATGCCACTTTATTTCCTCCCTCGAAGTGCAGGCGCTGGGCAGATTTAAAACACTATTAACCTGCAGATTGACCCCATATCTGCAGGATAATAGCATTTTTTTCACATGCCAAGTTCCCTTTAACTACCTAAATGGAACAATAAAGTGAAAATGAATACAAACTACATTTCCTGAATATATGATGTCACATAGGTGAACATTTGGTGTTACTCTTATTTTATTTTAAAAAAATGTATTAAATGCATGTTCCCTTGTGTATATATAATCAGTAGAAGGCACGGCACTCCAAAACTTCAGTACGATTGAGGCAGAGGATGGCAAAGCCTGATCTGAGCTCAGTCTTGCTTGGTGCTGAAGCTTTGAAGTGCCATGTTTTTTGGTGTCAAGCCCAGTGATTGATTGGGCGAACCCGAACTGTGAAGTTCGGGGTCCATGCACAGACCTCTCAGGGAAGTTGTGTTACAGTTGGGCCATCTGGATAAAGGGCTAGGGGGCTGCTAAATGGGGATTAAAACTGGACAATTATACTTAGTTTCTGCTCGGCTGTCACACTGCTTCAGGGTCAGCTCATTAAGCCTTATGAATATTCACCATTTCCCCACCTACCCTCTATGACAGTGTCTGTGATTGGTTGGAGTCAGACTACCCCCACCCTCTGTGCCGGCGTCTGTGCTTGGTTGCAGTCTCCAGCTGTTTGCTTTATATGCGATAGGTATCAAAATACAGGGGACTCGCCGTGTGGCTTAGGCCTAATAGTCTGTTTACTCAGGCAGACCAGAGTAAGTGATATGTAGTGAGTGTTCTGGAGTAGATCGCTCAGTGCACTTAGGATGTCATGGTTCTCGGCAATGCGAGTCCGTTTTTATACTGGGCAATGCACTGCCGAGAACGATGATCTGTGCAGAAGATCCTTTCACCTGATTAATAAGTATTTTTCTCACAGGCACCTATCCTAAGGTTTCTCCATGAAACAAGCTGCCGGTTATTTTAGTCTTTTAGTGATTACGTCTATAGATAAAATCTAAAATAATTGCTAATTTAAATGTATTTAGGAATTTATAACCTTTTTTTTTTTCTATTCTTGGAGAACCCCTCTAAAGGGAAACCTGTCAGTTGCAATACACACCCAGAACCACAAGCAGTTCTGGGTACATATTGCTAATCCTTGTCTAACTGTCTTTGTATCTAGTGGCATAGATCAAGGGATCTTTAGAAAAAGTATTTTGGTCATGCGCACTACATGGGTTTGAAGCCAGGACTTGTACACTCGGCTTCATAGTGCGCATGACCACCGGGTGTATGAGTCCTGGCTTCAAACCCATGTAGTGTGCATGAACGAAAGTCCGGGATCATGCGCACTGAACTGAAATTCAGGAATCGGACGCAATGGCAGCAGAGAGGTGAGCGCGACCATCCTCTGATACTGCACATTCATTAAAGGGAAAGTGTTGCGGATTTATATATTCCAAACAATGATTACTTGTAAGATAACATGCAGTTATAATGTTATCTTGCTTTAAATAAAGATGTCTTTCAGTTTTTATAATGCTGGAAAACTGGTAATGGGGGGCTGCCATTTTACATTCCAAGTTTTAGCACGACAGTGCAGGCTCAATTTACAGCACCTCATGGACATAGGCGATAGTAGTCGGATTCCGACCCTTTTAGTTCTGTTACAACTGAAATGGTAATGCCTATGTGGGCTGCCCAATTCACAGCCGTGGGTGTGTTCAGCCGCCCTTTTTCCATAGCCCACGCTTTCGGCTGGGCTGCATTTTTCCCCTACAGCCAGGATCTGAAAGACCAAGCAGTACCATCCTAACAGATCCTAGAACAGTAACGTTGCCGACAGTTGGAGCGGCGTGCAGCAGTGGATTACCATCTCCAATGACACCCCCTCTCTCTGCTCCCCCCCCCCCCCCCGCGTCCATGCAGCAGAGCCGTGTGTGTTTGTGTGTATGCAGAGCATGTGAGTACCGGCACCCCCCCCCCCCCGCTACTGTCTCCACTGACACCCACCCGCTCCCCCCTCTAATCCTGCCCTATATTATACTGTCTGCTGAGCCGTGTATCTAATCCTCTCCTGTGTGATACAGCAACTCAGCACACAGTATCTAATCCTATCCTGTGTGATACTGCCTGCTGAGCTGTATCTAATCCTATCCTATTGTGATACTGCCTGCTGGGCTGTATCTAATCCTATCCTGTGATTCTGTCTGCTGAGCCATGTAGCTAATCCTCTCCTATATGATACTGAGTTGCTGTATCTAAACCTATCCTGTGTGATACTGTCTCC
Organism: Anomaloglossus baeobatrachus; assembly: GCF_048569485.1. NCBI lineage: Eukaryota > Metazoa > Chordata > Amphibia > Anura > Aromobatidae > Anomaloglossus > Anomaloglossus baeobatrachus. Next base: position 745,031,455 of record NC_134353.1, read on the forward strand.
AGAGCTGGGTATCTAATCCTATCCTGTGTGATACTCCTGCTGTCCTTGGTGACACTTTATACATTTCTGGTCACCAACAAAATGGCTCTGCACTGTGATCCTAAATTTCAGTCCCTGTTATCCTGTTGTAAACATCCAGATTGAGAGGGGGAGGTGACATCACACACAGGAGAGCAGACTCCGCCCACTTTACTGCAGCTGTAATGCAGGCTATTTCTACAGTGGGATTTCTGTAAGATGTCAGCAGCTACTCCCCCTAGTGTTTAACAGTGGAAAATAACAAACTTTTTTTTTTATATATATTTTGCTCAATTAAAAGCAAATAATAATATTTAAGCAAAACATTAATACTTTATATTTCTTTGTCGCTCTATTGGGAGACCCAGACAATTGGGTGTATAGGCTATGCCTCCGGAGGCCGCACAAAGTATTACACTTAAAAGTGTTAAGCCCCTCCCCTTCTGCCTATACACCCCCCGTGCTCCCACGGGCTCCTCAGTTTTTTGCTTTGTGCGAAGGAGGTCAGACACGCACGCACAGCTCCACAGATTGGTCAGCAGCAGCTGCTGACCATGTCGGATGGAAGAAAAGTGGGCCCATATAGGGCCCCCAGCATGCTCCCTTCTCACCCCACTCTTGTCGGTGGTGTTGTAAGGTTGAGGTATCCATTGCGGGTACGGAGGCTGGAGCCCACATGCTGTTTTCCTTCCCCATCCCCCTCAGGGCACTGGTGGAAGTGGGATCCTATCGATCTCCAGGCACTGAGACCGTGCTTCATCCACAACTCCTGTGGAGCCTGCTGGATAGGAGCCGGGTATCGTTCAGGGACATGGCCCTGCTACTTGGAGGTACTCTGTATCCCGGTGGGGACCGCGCACAGCAACACTCCAGCTTTGCTGGGTGTGCTAGTGCACCGGGGACCGCGGCGCTGACCGGGTTAATATGTGCCATTACACACTCAGCGTTGCTGAGTGTGTTTATGTATAGGGACTGCCGCACTGACCGCCGCTGCCATGGAAACACTGCGGCGCGGCTGGGACTTGTAGTGCGCCGGGGACTTCCACGCCGGCCGCGCTTTTACGGCGGCCGCATTTATTACTAGAGTCCCCGGCTTTTTGCGGCCTAGTTCCTTTCCTCCCACGCCCAGCCCTGACAGGCAGGGGAAGGGCGGGACGCTGCTCAGAACGAGCAGCACTGAGGGCTGGAGCATGCTTTGCATACTCCACTCCCCTCACTGTGCACAGTGCGGGCACCAGTTCCCGCTCTTTCTGGGTCACGCCCACGGCTCCCTCCTCTCCTCAGGACGCATTCCTGTCAGCTCCTCGGACGCTGCAGAGGGGGACAAAGTCTGGGAGACCCAGGCAGGGACTCTGGTGGCCTCACAACCGTTTTAAGCGGGTGGTAAGCAGCACCTGTGGTGCTAGCCCCATTGTGCAGTAGTGTAACATTATATGTTTATTTTACACTGTATAGTGCACAGTTGATTTCTGGCTATATACCCTATTGTGTTGCTCAGGGAAGATAATAGCATGGCGCCCACGAAAGGAAGGGGTGCCAAAACACAGGCTTATTATGTTGCCTGCGCCGCATGTACGACCCCGCTACCGACAGGTTCCACTGACCCTCATTGTGTGCACTGTTCGGCCCCTGTGGCACTTGCTCAGCCAGAGCCTCTGCTAGGGGGGGCCCAGGGGGAGCCACCTGCTAACACTGTTCAGGTGACAGGGACGGAGTTTGCAAAACTCTCTGAGACTATGGCTAAGATACTAGAAGCCTTGCAGTCCAGGCCGGTATCTCGGCACAGGGACTCTGTTGAATCTTTGTTCCCTGGCCCACCTCAGCTGGACCAACAATGTCCTCCCGGGGTATCTCATGGATCCCAAGCTGAGGGTTCTGACACAGACCCCAGCCCCAGACCGACTAAGCGAGCTCGCTTAGATTTTCCCTCGACATCATCATATTGCGCAGGGTCTCAGAGGGGGGAATCTCTGGTTGGTGATGCGGAGACAGCTGATCAGGATTCTGATCCTGAGGCCGCTCTCAATCTTGATACTCCGGACGGGGACGCCATAGTGAACGACCTTATTGCGTCCATCAATCGTATGTTGGATATTTCTCCCTCAGCTCCTCCGGTGGAGGAGTCAGCTTCCCAGCAGGAGAAATTCCGTTTCAGGTTTCCCAAGCGTACACCGAGTATGTTTCTGGACCACTCTGATTTCAGAGAGGCAGTCCAGAATCACCATGCTTGTCCAGATAAGCGTTTTTCTAAGCGCCTTAAGGATACACGTTATCCCTTTCCCCCTGACGTGGTCAAAAGTTGGGCTCAGTGTCCCAAAGTGGATCCTCCAATCTCCAGACTGGCAGCTAGATCCATACTTGCAGTGGAAGATGGGGCTTCACTCAAAGATGCCACTGACAGGCAGATGGAGCTCTGGTTGAAATCCATCTATGAAGCTATCGGCCCTTCTTTTGCCCCAGCATTCGGCATTTGCGTCTTACGCTATTAATGCTGTCCTGGACTCTGCGAGCCGTACGGCGGTTGCAGCCGCCAATTCGGTGGTACTCCGCAGGGCCTTGTGGCTACGGGAATGGAAGGCAGATTCTGTTTCCAAAAAGCGCTTAACCAGTTTGCCAATTTCTGGCGACCGATTGTTTGGCGAGCGTTTGGATGAAATCATCAAACAATCCAAGGGAAAGGATACATCCTTACCCCAGCCCAAACCGAACATACCCCAACAGAGGAAGGGGCAGTCGAGGTTTCGGTCCTTTCGGGGCGCGGGCAGGTCCCAATTCTCCTCGTCCAAAAGGCCTCAGAAAGATCAAAGGAACTCTGATGCATGGCGGTCTAAGTCACGTCCTAAAAAGACCACCGGAGGTGCCGCTACCAAAGCGGCTTCCTCATGACTTTCGGCATCCTCACTCCGCATCCTCGGTCGGTGGCAGGCTCTCCCGCTTTTGCGACACCTGGCTGCCACGGGTAAAAGACCGTTGGGTGAGAGACATTCTGTCTCACGGTTACAAGATAGAGTTCACCTCTCGTCCCCCGACTCGATTCTTCAGGTCATCCCCGCCTCCCGAGCGAGCCGAGGCTCTTCTGCAGGCGCTGGGCATTCTGAAGGCAGAAGGAGTGGTGGTCCCTGTTCCTCTTCAGCAACAGGGCCACGGTTTTTACTCCAACTTGTTTGTGGTCCCAAAGAAGGACGGGTCTTTTCGACCTGTCCTGGACCTGAAACTTCTCAACAAACACGTAAAGACCAGGCGGTTCCGGATGGAATCCCTCCGCTCCGTCATCGCCTCAATGTCCCAGGGAGATTTCCTTGCATCGATCGATATCAAAGATGCTTATCTCCACGTACCGATTGCTCCAGAGCACCAGCGCTTCTTGCGCTTCGCCATAGGAAACGAACACCTGCAGTTCGTGGCACTGCCGTTCGGCCTGGCAACAGCCCCACGGGTTTTCACCAAGGTTATGGCTACTGTAGTAGCGGTCCTCCACTCTCAGGGTCACTCGGTGATCCCGTACTTGGACGATCTGTTGATCAAGGCACCCTCTCTAGAGGCATGCCAACACAGCCTCGACGCTACCCTGGAGACTCTCCAGAGTTTCGGGTGGATCATCAATTTTCCAAAGTCAAATCTGACACCGGCCCAATCGCTGACATACCTTGGCATGGAGTTTCATACCCTCTCAGCGATAGTGAAGCTTCCGCTGATCAAGCAGCGGTCACTACAAACAGGGGTACAATCTCTCCTTCAAGGTCGGTCACACACCTTGAGGCGCCTCATGCACTTCCTGGGGAAGATGGTGGCAGCAATGGAGGCAGTTCCTTTCGCGCAGTTTCACCTGCGTCCTCTTCAATGGGACATCCTACGCAAATGGGACAGGAAGCCGACGTCCCTCGACAGGAACGTCTCCCTCTCGCAGGCGACCAAAGCTTCCCTTCGGTGGTGGCTTCTTCCCACTTCATTATCGAAAGGGAAATCCTTCCTACCCCCATCCTGGGAGGTGGTCACGACGGACGCGAGTCTGTCAGGGTGGGGAGCGGTTTTTCTCCACCACAGGGCTCAGGGTACGTGGACCCAGCAAGAGTCCTCGCTTCAGATCAATGTTCTGGAAATACGGGCAGTGTATCTTGCCCTGAAAGCGTTCCAGCAGTGGCTGGAAGGCAAGCAGATCAGAATTCAGTCGGACAATTCCACAGCGGTGGCATACATCAACCACCAAGGCGGCACACACAGTCGGCAAGCCTTCCAGGAAGTCCGGCGGATTTTGATGTGGGTGGAAGCCACGGCCTCCACCATCTCTGCAGTTCACATTCCAGGCGTGGAAAACTGGGAAGCAGATTATCTCAGTCGCCAGGGCATGGACGCAGGGGAATGGTCCCTTCACCCGGACGTGTTTCAGGAGATCTGTTGCCGCTGGGGGGTGCCGGACGTCGACCTCATGGCGTCCCGGCACAACAACAAGGTACCGGCGTTCATGGCACGGTCTCAAGATCCCAGAGCTCTGGCGGCAGACGCCTTAGTTCAGGATTGGTCGCAGTTTCAGCTCCCTTATGTGTTTCCTCCGCTGGCACTGTTGCCCAGAGTGTTACGCAAGATCAGGGCCGACTGCCGCCGCGTCATCCTCGTCGCTCCAGACTGGCCGAGGCGGTCGTGGTACCCGGATCTGTGGCATCTCACGGTCGGCCAACCGTGGGCACTACCAGACCGACCAGACTTGCTATCTCAAGGGCCGTTTTTCCATCTGAATTCTGCGGCCCTCAACCTGACTGTGTGGCCATTGAGTCCTGGATCCTAGCGTCTTCAGGGTTATCTCAAGACGTCATTGCCACTATGAGACAAGCTAGGAAACCAACGTCCGCCAAGATCTACCACAGGACGTGGAAAATTTTCCTGTCGTGGTGCTCTGCTCAGGGTATTTCTCCCTGGCCTTTTGCCTTGCCCACTTTTCTGTCCTTCCTTCAATCTGGACTGGAAAAGGGTTTGTCGCTCGGCTCCCTTAAGGGACAAGTCTCAGCGCTCTCTGTGTTTTTCCAGAAGCGCCTAGCCAGACTTCCACAGGTACGCACGTTCCTGCAGGGGGTTTGTCACATCGTCCCTCCTTACAAGCGGCCGTTAGAACCCTGGGATCTGAACAGGGTGCTGATGGTTCTTCAGAAACCACCATTCGAGCCAATGAGGGAAATTTCTCTCTCACGCCTTTCGCAGAAAGTGGTTTTTCTGGTAGCAGTCACTTCACTTCGGAGAGTGTCTGAGCTAGCAGCGCTGTCATGCAAAACCCCTTTCCTGGTGTTTCACCAGGACAAGGTGGTTCTGCGTCCGGTTCCGGAATTTCTCCCTAAGGTGGTATCCCCCTTTCATCTCAATCAGGATATCTCCTTACCTTCTTTTTGTCCTCATCCAGTTCACCAATGTGAAAAGGATTTGCACTTGTTAGATCTGGTGAGAGCACTCAGACTCTACATTTCTCGTACGGCGCCCCTGCGCCGCTCGGATGCACTCTTTGTCCTTGTCGCTGGCCAGCGTAAAGGGTCACAGGCTTCCAAATCAACCCTGGCTCGGTGGATCAAGGAGCCAATTATCGAAGCTTACCGTTCGACTGGGCTTCCGGTTCCCTCAGGGCTGAAGGCCCATTCTACCAGAGCCGTGGGCGCGTCCTGGGCTTTGAGGCACCAGGCTACGGCTCAGCAGGTGTGTCAGGCGGCTACCTGGTCGAGCCTGCACACTTTCACGAAGCACTATCAGGTGCATACCTATGCTTCGGCGGATGCCAGCCTAGGTAGACGAGTCCTTCAGGCGGCGGTTGCCCACCTGTAGGAAGAGGCCGTTTTACGGCTCTCTTACGAGGTATTATTTTACCCACCCAGGGACTGCATTTGGACGTCCCAATTGTCTGGGTCTCCCAATAGAGCGACAAAGAAGAAGGGAATTTTGTTTACTTACCGTAAATTCCTTTTCTTCTAGCTCTAATTGGGAGACCCAGCACCCGCCCCTGTTTTTTTGTGTACACATGTTGTTCATGTTGAATGGTTTCAGTTCTCCGATATTCCTTCGGATTGAAGTTACTTTAAACCAGTTTATAATTCTTTTTCCTCCTTCTTGCTTTTGCACCAAAACTGAGGAGCCCGTGGGAGCACGGGGGGTGTATAGGCAGAAGGGGAGGGGCTTAACACTTTTGAGTGTAATACTTTGTGCGGCCTCCGGAGGCATAGCCTATACACCCAATTGTCTGGGTCTCCCAATTAGAGCTAGAAGAAAAGGAATTTACGGTAAGTAAACAAAATTCCCTTCTTTTTCAGTTACTAAATTTTTTTTTTTTTCTTGGGCGACACCTTCCCTTTAACATGTTAGCACGCCCACAGGGGAGTACTAACATGCTAAGGGACCGACTAGCCAAGGGAAGTAACACCCTTGCGGCTAATCACTGGCCTCATTAGCATATGATAAAAAAAATCTTTAGAAATACTTTTTCTAAAAATCCCTTTATCTATGCTACTAGATGCCGGGATTAGCAATATGCACCTAGAACTGCTCGTGGTTCTGGGTGCATATTGCACCTGCCAGGTTCCCTTTAAGTCACTAGTAATGTTGTATGGACGGTATTTCTTGGCTTGCCTATTTTCATAGCTTTTTCTTATGTGCAGGTGCAGACTATGTCTCTGTAACTGTAAGAAATCACATACAGTTGGTACAAATACAAGTGCAAGAGACCCGGGAGCTTGCTGTGAAAGCAGAGTCCATGCTGGCTGCTTCTCAATCAGAGGAGATTATAAAGACCGTTACAGAGGACAAACATAATCCACCCGATGGAGGCAGTCCTTCTGAAGACGTCCCTGAAGCTTACCTGCGTGAAGACTGAACCATGTGTTATTTGTTCTATTGTAAGAAGCAAACGACTATGTGTACCGTGTACTACTGATGGGCTATTACTAATCACGAGGGCAAAGCCACTGCTGCATTCTCTGCCACAAAATCTCAAGAGAATATATCTGCTTAGGAGAATCCCTCCCTGCGTTGTGGTATATACATGGAAACAGTCCCTGGAGTAATGTGCTGTGGCCCCTGGCGCTGAAGCTATAAATATAATATTTTCTAATAATCTCCACTGTATTAAGAGTGTAAAATAGAACTATTGTCCTTGTCTTTTGTAGTCACCCACAGCACAGACTCCTACAAAGTGGGTGCAGCTTTCTGAAGACAATGGGGCACCTGCGCTAATCATTACGGTACAGCAGTGTGTCCACTCCATACATCCACCCTACCTAACAGACTATGGATTCTGTGATATTAGGAGCTAATAAGCACTTCATCTTTGTAGCCCTTCTTTGTATGGTTTGCATTTAATGTCAAGATTTGTGTTTTCATAAATTGTCAGTTTTTCAGGTTTCATAAAAACAGAAATGACCTGAATGCCAACTGCTCGAGATATTTTTGATAATTTTATTAAAATGAAATTGTGTTTGGTTCCATCTTTTGACCTGTGCTTTAACATTATACTGTCATCACGTCAATGAAGAATCGTGCAGTATACTTCATTAACACTAGGCAGCAGAACTGAGCAAACCACTTGACCATGGTTTTTGCTTGTATGGAGGGTTTTAACTTCTCGGAAACGGCGTAGCATTAACAGCATTTAGAGAACACTGATGTCTGAGCCTTTGATTTTGAGTATATACAGTATATGCATGCAGGTTAGTACAAACACAATGTTCAGTTTGTATAAAGTGTACAGCTGATTTTGTGTGATAAGAAGCTGTTCTCTAATAAAAAATAAAATATTGTAAAATAGTGAGTATATGTCATTAACATGTAGCAACATTGGAGGTTTAAGGTACATTCCCATGGGATGAATTCAAAGTGGATTTTCTGAACCAACCATGTGTAAGGGGATTTAAGCATCCACATGCTGTGGAGAAAAGCCGCTACATAAATTGTCTGGTTAAGTAGATTTGACTTTTGCAGCCTTCAATGCAAAGAATAGGTCAGCGATATATGTGCATCAAGGAAACCAAAGCAATATTTGCACAAGTTAGGCTATGTGCGCACGTTGCGTACTAGCCCTGCAGAAATTTCTGCAGCGATCTGAAGAGCACACATGCGCTTCAAATCGCTGCAGAAAATGTCCGTAGAAAGAAAAAAAAAAGCCGATTCCATGCGCTCTGCCTGCAGCTCCTGCCATAGACAGAGCAGGAGCTGCCGGCAAAGCGCACGGAAGAAGTGACATGTCACTTCTTAGAACGCAGCGCTTCGGGCAGCAGCCGAAGTGCTGCGCTCTAAGACGCCACGTGCGCACGGCCCCTGCACAATCTCCATAGACTGTGCAGAGGACGCATGCAGTTACGCTGCGCTACAAAGCGCAGCGTAACTGCATGTATTTACGCAACGTGCGCACATAGCCTTACAGTGGGTATGCCTGCTGCAGACTTCCCACTGCAACATTCTAAAGTAAATAATATGTTCCAGTGTGAGCATTCCAAATTTGATTGGATTATTGAAATTGCCTATTTTTCGGATTATAAGACTCACTTTTCCTCCCAAACATTTGGGAGGAAAATGGGGGGTGCGTCTCAAAATCCAAATATAGCTTTACCTGAAGGGTCCTGTCTGTGCGGTGATCGGGCGGCCAGGTGCCTGTGCGCGGGCAGAAGCCGGGTGCCTGTGTGCGGGAGGCAGCCGGCACCGACAGGCACCCGGCTGCCGCCCGCACACAGCCACAGGTACCTGGCTGCCACCCGCAAGCACAGGTACCCGGCCGCTTGCACGCAGGGTGGCGGGCAGCCTACTGGCTGCCACTCTGTGCGGGCGGGTCGGGCGGATGTGCAGCAGGTTACCCAGTTTGTCTGCGGTCTCAGTTTCAAATGATAGCGCTGGAAGTGTGTGCAGATGGAGCTCCATCTGCGCATGCGCCGCATCGGGAGTCAGCGTGTGCGCAGATGGAGTCCTTGGATGAGAGCTCCATCTGCTCATGTGCCGCTCCAAGCGCCATCACTTGAACCGGGACCTGGGACACTCACTGCACCGGCTTCCTGCACGACTCACCCGCCGCCGCCACCACTGACCTGCTGCGCCTGCGAGCAATAATATCTCCTTTTCTTTTTGGAGAGGAGGGAACACAATAACAATATTCTCTGAGAAGTGTAAAACGCTGTCTTCATCTAATATAGATTTTACTGGAGAACTGAAATATCAATTCAGGAGGAGAAAGAAGCAGATTTCTTGATCAGCTTTATTACAATGTTTCTTATTTTCATGTGTACTATTGGCTTATGAAATATTAAATTGACAGTCATTATGACAGTAACATGACTAATTTTACTATTTAACACCTGTCAGCAGCATGGTGCCAGCTTCATAAGCAAAAACCTGATGACTTGCTCCCTTTACAAAATTGTGTAAACCCCCTTTAATAAATGTACACTATGGTTTCCCTAGTTACACTATCTAAATGAAATGTTGATGCCCCCCACCCACCCCCAAAAAATAATTTTAAGTGAAAAGGTTGTTATTGCAGAATATCAATCTATAGCCTTATTCAGATGTGCCTGATGACACACATCTGTAAAAAAAACATGGTTCGAATTTCATTAGTGTTTTGAAGGAACGTCAGTGAGTCAGTTTATATGATTCGTGTTTTACCAGTCATTTTCACGTATAAAATAAAAAAAGCTTCTATTTATTCCAATGTTATTAATGTAAAAAATAGCAACAAAAAGAGGAGCTAAAAACTCCCCCAAAAATGTATTATAAAATGTACTCACAGCAAAAAAGGGCAACCAGTCCAGTTAGCCCAGGCCAACACATCTAATGCACAAACAGGATGCAGACAAGCCTCTCAACATGATGGACACTTCACAGGTGCAAGGTAAATTGCACACCAGTGGCGCGCATAGGGCACTGTTCACACTTGTATGCGCATGGTGTCCAGCCAGCAACCTATTACCACGCCCTTACTATTAGATTAGGAGGGTTAGGGTATGTGCGCACGTTGCTTTTTACCTGCTTTTTTGCTGCTTTTTCTTCTGCGCTGTTTAATGCCAAAATGGATGTGTTCTTCTATTCAAGCAAAGTCTATGGGAATTTGGGTTTCTTGTTCACACTATGTTGTTCAAAATGCTGCCTTTTTGTGGCAGAACTTTGGTCAAAAACTCAGCTTTGCAGTGCAAAACCCAAATGGCAAAAACAATTGACATGTTGCTTCTTTGAAAAGCTGAGTTTTTGACCAAAGTTCTGCCACAAAAAGGCAGCATTTTGAACAACATAGTGTGAACAAGAAACCCAAATTCCCATAGACTTTGCTTGAATAGAAAAACACATCCATTTTGGCATTAAACAGCGCAGAAGAAAAAGCAGTAAAAAAGCAGGTAAAAAGCAACGTGCGCACATACCCTTACCCGGACACTACTCACTGCAGCACGTAAGGGACAGAAATTCCACTATGCACGGCCGTATTAAGAGGCCCGGCTGCACCCCTCATAGTCAATGTGCAAAAAATACATATAAAATATATGTGAGGTATTAGTTTGTAAATTGGCCAATGTACGTAAGCCCACAATCCTCATCACGGATCCTCACGCTTGTGGGTCCCTACACTGATAAATATCAAAAATAGCAACAAAAAGAGGAGCTTTTGCACCTGTGAAGTGTCCATCATGTTGAGAGGCTTGTCTGCATCCTGTTGTGCATTAGATGTGTTGGCCTGGGCTAACTGGACTGGTTGCCCTTTTTTGCTGTGAGTGTGAGTACATTTTATAATACATTTTTGGGGGAGTTTTTAGCTCCTCTTTTTGTTGCTGCCCTCACGCGCGCCGGGGAGCTAAATGCGCAGGCGCGAGATTATGGGTGGGTAAGAGGATGGCGCTGGTGAGGTCATGCACAGCGCCGACCATAATCTCGAGCCTGCACAGTTAATTCACCGGCGCAAGCGAGGACAGCTATATTTTCTCGCTCTGCCCGCGATATGGCAGAGCGAACTGCGCCTGCCGACATAACTGCAGGCACGAGATTTGAAAATGCGACAAGGAGGATGACTGAGGACATCATCACGTCAATCAAGAAGGGAGGAAGGCAATCAGCGGCAGGAGGGGGAATAGGAGCATAAAATAAGCCCGCCCATCTGGCTAACACAGGTAAATATAATTAGCATACCTAACGGCCAGGTTTTATAAAGTTATTTTTGGGGTCTGATAGGGGAGTCAGGGTCAAGGTGCACATTCATAGAATGCAGCCCAGGAGCTGCAGAAGGTGATTCTTTTAGTTTAATAGGGAAAAATCTGGTGCCAGGTTCCCTTTAAGGCTTCCTTTACGCACAATTCTTGAACTACTGATTACTGTTACTGTTCTACCAGAATAAAATAACAGAATTGCTTACTGACGTGGTATTTTACAAAAACCAGAAAACTCTTGCGTCTTCCATGCAACAGCATATCGGGAGATCTGATAAGCATCTGGTTGGCTCTACCTCTCCAACGTTTTGTTAGTCAAGTTCACTTTTCTCCTATTTCAGTTTTCTCTTTCATTTCATTGGGGGACACAGGCAAAAAAAAAAAAGTTTAACTCCTCCTCCGCAGTATATACCCACCTACCGGCAGGAAGTTATTCGTTTTTTTTTTTGCTTAGTGTCGTGGGAGATAAACATGGGTATTTTCTTTGTCGCTCCATTGGGAGACCCAGACAATTGGGTGTATAGCTTCTGCCTCCGGAGGCCACACAAAGTATTACACTTTAAAAAGTGTAACCCCTCCCCTCTGCCTATACACCCTCCCGTGGACCACGGGCTCCTCAGTTTTATGCTTTGTGTGGAAGGAGGCACACATCCACTCATGCATTCTCATAACTTAGTTGTCGGTTGGAAGAAAAGAGGACCCCCACGGGGTCCCCGGCATGCTCCCTTCTCACCCCACTATGTCGGCGGTGTTGTTAAGGTTGAGGTACCCATTGCGGGTACAACGGCTGGAGCCACATGCCGTCTCCTTCACCATCCCTTATGCGGCTCTGGGAGAAGTGGGATCCTGAGCGGTCATCCATTTACTGGGACCGTGCTCCATCCGCAGCCCCTGGTGGAACCTGCCGGACCGGAGCCTTTTCAACCCCAGGGACCGGGCCCTGCTACTTAAAGGTACTCTGTGTCCCCATTGGGGACTGTACAGGAAGCGCACCTTCTTCCCGGAAGCCGCGGTAGTCGTAAAGCTGGGGAGGCACGTGGACTTCCGCGCCGACTGGGCCTGCTTGTCGGGCGCGGTCTCAAATTTAGTCCCCGGCTTCACCGCGGCCTAGTCGCGAAAATCCCGCCCCTGGGCCTGCCTGTCAGGGGTAAGGACCGGATTACCGACATGATGTCGGATGTGACGGCTGGAGCATCCTGCATGTCTTCCTCCCCCCTCACTGACCACTGTGGGGACCCCAGACGGTACCCATTGCGGGTACGGAAGCTGGAGCCACAGGCCGTCTCCTTCACCATCCCTTATGCGGCTGGGAGAAGTGGGACCTGAGCGGTCATCCATCTGCTGGGACCGTGCTCCATCCGCAGCCCCTGGTGGAACCTGCCGGACCGGAGCCTCTTCAACCCCAGGGACCGGGCCCTGCTACTTAAAGGTACTCTGTGTCCCCATTGGGGACTGTACAGGGAGCGCACCTTCTTCCCGGAAGCCGCGGTAGTTGTAAAACTGAGGAGGCAGGTGGACTTCCGCGCCGACCGGGCCTGCTGGTCGGGCGCGGCCTCAAATTTAGTCCCCGGCTTCACCGCGGCCTAGTCGCGAAAATCCCGCCCTCGGGCCTGCCTGTCAGGGGTAAGGGCGGGATTACCGACATGACGTCGGATGTGAGGGCTGGAACATCCTGCATGTCTTCCTCCCCCCTCACTGACCACTGTGGGGAACCCAGACTCCCGCTCTTTGCTGGCGCCGCCCTCGGCCCACTCCTCCCCTGAGAGCTTCGGCGGCCATTTTCTGGCATTCTGCCGGTGGGTGCTTCTCAGGGGAGCTCAGGGTGAACACAGCACCCGGTACTGGTCCCCCTAGAGTGCCGGATACATATGTATATATTATATATATTTCTGTTCGGACAGACCGTATCCCCTTTTCTTTTCACATTTACCTTCAGTGGTCACTCTCCTAGGAGACAACAGGCACAGGTTTTTCTCACGGTCTGTACCTCTTGTGGGGCTATGTTACCTGCGGGATCCACCTACCCTCACTGTGAGCAATGCTCGACTCCTGTCTCGCTTGCTCAGCCGGAGCCCCGGGCACTGGTGGGCCCCTCGGCTCATGTAGACCCCCCTGCTCCCCCTGAGCAGGCTGCAGGGACAGAGTCACAGGTGTTGGCCCTCAGTCATTTTCATATGATCAAATGGTCTTCTTAGCTCCTTGAGGCATTGCAGTCCAGACCGGACCTTTCACAGGCCCTGACCCTGTAGCTTGTCTCTCCAGGCCTCGCTTGGTTAGCGCCGCAGCGTGCTCCCAGGTTGAGCCCTAGGTCTCAGGCGGAGGACTCCTGCCCGGACCGCAGTCCAAGACCGGCTAAGCGGTCTCGCTGGGACTCTTCCCCGACTTCCTCACGCTGCTAGGGATCCCAGCTTGAGGACTCTCAGGAAGACGAGGCGGACGGGGGAGCTCAGGGCTCTGGCCCTGACTTCACCCTTATCCTTGATACTCCTAAGGGGGACGCCTTAGTAAATGATCTTATCTCGTCCATCAACCAGGTGCTGGTTCGCTCTCCTCCGCCTCCTCCTGTAGAGGAGTCGGCTTCTCAGCAGGAGAAACACCAGTTTCGGTTCCCCAAACGTACACGCAATACGTTTTTTGATCACTCTAACTTCAGGGATGCTGTCCAAAAACCCGGAGCGGTCCCGGACAAGCGCTGGGTTAAACGTCACACTGACACGCGTTACCCCTTTCCATCTGAAGTCGTTCAGAGTTGGGCTCATTCTCCCAAGATGGATCCTCCAGTCTCCAAATTGGCTACTAGGTCCGTTGTGTCTGTTGCAAATGGCTCATCACTGAAGATAGAGCTCTTGGTGAAGTCCATCTATGAGGCCACGGGCACGTCTTTCGCCCCGGCCTTTGCAGCCGTGTGGGCTCTCCAAGCAATCTAGGCTTGTCTGAAGGAGTTTAATGCTGTCACATGGAATTTTGCTCCGCATGTTCCGTCTTTGACTCTCGGGCATCAGCCTTTTCGTCCTGCGCCATGAACGCCGTCCTGGACTCCACTAGCCGCACGGCTGTAGCATATGCTAACTCCGTGGCAGTTCGCAGGGCCATGTGGCTGCGCGAATGGGAACCAGACTCGGCTTCAAAAAGGTTCTTAACTGGTTTGCTTTTTTCTGGCGACCGTTTATTTGGCGAACGATTGGATGATATTATTAGGAATCCAAGGGAAAGGTCTCCTCCTTACCCCAGTCCAAACCTAAGAGACCTCAGCAAAGAAAAATCCAATCGAGGTTTCGGTCCTTTCGTCCCTCCGCCAAGCCACATTCTTCTTCGTCCAACAGGCCGGAGAAAGGCCAGAGGAACTCATATGCGTGGCGGCCCACGTCACAACCCCAAAAGTCCGCAGGGGGCACTGCCTCCAAAACGGCCTCCTCATGACTCTCGGCCTCCCCTAGCCGCATCCCCGGTCGGTGGCAGGCTCTTCCGCTTTGGCGGCGCCTGGTGGCCACAAGTTCAAGACCGATGGGTGAGAGACATTCTGTCTCATGGTTACAGGATAGAGTTCAGTTCTCGTCCTGTGGCTCGTTTCTTCAGAACCTCTGGGCCCCTTCTCAGGCGGCGTGTCAACAAAGCCTTGCCGTCGCTCTGGCGACTCTCCAGGGACAAACAGCTTTCTCTGCAGGCGGGGGTGCAATCACTTCTTCGGAGTCAGTCACACCCCTTAAGGCGCCTCAGGCACTTCCTGGGGAAGATGGTTGCAGCTATGGAGGCAGTGCCGTTCGCGAACCAAGGCGGCACTCGCAGTCGTCAAGCCTTCCAGGAAGTCCGGCGGATTCTGCAGTGGGTGGAAACCACAGGCTCCACCATCTCCGCAGTTCACATCCCGGGCGTAGAAAACTGGGAAGCAGATTTTTTTCAGTCGTCAGGGCCGCTTAGGAACCCAGGACGTCGATCTCTCAAGGTCCCGGCCTTCATGGCACGGTCTCAGGATCACAGACCTCTGGCAGCGGACGCTTTAGTCCAGGATTGGTCGCAGTTTCGACTGCCTTATATGTTTCCCCCTCTGGCGATGCTGCCAAGGGTACTACGCAGGATCAGGTCCGACTGCTGTCGTACCATTCTCGTCGCTCCAGACTGGCCGAGACGGTCGTAGTATCCGGATCTGTGGCATCTCACGGTGGGTCAACCGTGGGTACTTCCAGACCGCCCAGACTTGCTGTCACAAGGCCCGTTTTTTCCATCTGAATTCTGTGGCCCTCGACTAGGTGGCCATGGGCCCCTGACTCCTAGAGTCTTCAGGGTTATCTCAGGATGTCATTGCCACCACGAGACAAGCCAGGAAGCCAACGTCCGCCAAGATCTATTACAGGTCTTGGCAAGTCTTTCTATCCTGGTGCGCTGATAACGGCTTTCCTCCATGGCCGTTTGCCTTACCCACATTCCTTTCATTCCTACAATTTGGAATGGACAAGGGTTTGTCCCTCGGCTCTCTCTCTAGGGCCAAGTCTCCACGCTCTCCGTGTTTTTTCTTTCAAAAGCGTCTTGCCAGGCTTCCGCAGGTCCGCACGTTCCTGCAAGGGGGCTGCCACATGGTTCCACCTTACAAACGTCCGTTGGAACCCTGGGATCTTAGCAGAGTCTTGACGACTCTTCAAAAGCCGCCTTTTGAGCTGCTGCGGGATGTCTCTCTCTCCCGTCTTTCTCAGAAGGTGGCCTTCCTGGTGACAGTCACTTCTCTTCAGAGAGTGTCTGAGCTTGTGGCGCTGTCATGCAAGGCTCCCTTCCGGGTTTTCCACCAGGATAAGGTGGTTCTTCGTCCTGTCCCGGAATTTCTCTCTAAGGTGGTATCTCCTTTTCATCTAAATCAGGATATCTCCTTGCCTTCCTGTTGCCCTAATCCAATTCACCAGGGTGAAAAGGTTGTGCACTCTTTCGATCTAGTGAGAGCACTCCGGTTCTACGTGTCTCGCATGGCGCCCCTACGCCGTTCAGATGCGCTTTTTGTCCTTGTCGCTGGCCAGCGTATGGACTCTCAGGCCTCCAAGTCGACCTTGGCTCGGTGGATCAAGGAACCGATTCTCGAGGCCTACCGTTCTTCGGAGCTTCCGCTCCCTTCAGGGCTGAAAGGCCATTCTACCAGAGCTGTAGGTGCGTCCTGGGCATTGCGGCACCGGGCAACGGTTCAGCAGGTGTGTCAGGCAGCTACGTGGTCTAGTCTGCACACTTTCACAAAGCACTATCAAGTGCATACCTATGCTTCGGCAGACGCCAGTCTAGGTAGGCGAGTCCTTCAGACGGCGGTTGTCCACCTGTAACAGGGGGCCGTTTTCGGCTCTTCTTATTGAGGTATTCTTTTACCCACCCAGGGACTGCTCTTGGACGTCCCAATTGTCTGGGTCTCCCAATGGAGCGACAAAGAAGAAGGGAATTTTGTTTACTTACCGTAAATTCCTTTTCTTCTAGCTCCTATTGGGAGACCCAGCACCCACCCCTGTGCTCTTTGGGCTGGCTGTTCTTTTGGGTTATGGTCTTCAGTTCTCCGAACATCCTTCGGATTGAATTTACCCTAGACCAATTTATAAGTTTCCTCCTTCCTGCTTTTGCACCAAAACTGAGGAGCCCGTGGTCCACGGGAGGGTGTATAGGCAGAGGGGAGGGGTTACACTTTTTAAAGTGTAATACTTTGTGTGGCCTCCGGAGGCAGAAGCTATACACCCAATTGTCTGGGTCTCCCAATAGGAGCTAGAAGAAAAGGAATTTACGGTAAGTAAACAAAATTCCCTTCTTTTCTCGGCCCCAGATTTTTCCAGGATCACTGCTTTTTTACACTAATATTTTCTCCATTTCTATTTCAGAAATCTAGCATTTTCTAAGGGCAACAGAGTGTAATGGGTCACTGCTTTCCCACACAGAGACCGAGAGAACAGGAGATAATGAGAGATGACAGTGTGATCTATCAGGTCTGGATGGCAGGATCATTTTACACTAACTCGTCGGCGTTTAGTGTTTGGACGGAGAGGCATAACGATCCTAGCCAAGCCTCCGTCCCGCTTGCTATAAAGAGAGAGAAGCGAGGCCGTTGAGACAGATGAGGGAAATATCTCCAACCCCGCTTACTATACAGAGTGAAGCGCGGCCATGAGAAAGAGGGAACCATCTCCAGCCCACTCGCCCACCAGAGTGAACCACGGCTATGAGACAAAAGGGAGGAAAGGTCCAGGTACCTCCAACCTCGTTGAAGACAAGGTAGGACTGTTACCAGCCTCCCTCCACTCAGTGTCCGCATAGGGACTCCTGCGCAGTGTCACCATAGGGACTCCACAATCCCACTTACCTCTCTCAGTGGTGGCAGCAAACGTCACTCACATCCCTTCCTAGCATGCTATAGCTGGGTAGATCCGTCACATATCCACCAGTATTTCCTCCCATGACACGAGGAAGCAGCACAGATTTAATCCTCAGGCACACAAGCCAGATCTCAGGCACGCCTTTATAGCCATTTTAGTCTCCATGTGTAGTTCTATTCCCATCCATAGACCCACACACTGGATAAAACCATGCCTCTCAGGGCCATCTTGGTTAGAACATGTTTTCTTTGTTCCTCAGTGAGTAGAGTCTGGGAACGCCCTTCTACAAGTACTGACTCTTACAATTATGCCAGCAGTACAGTCCACACCCAATCAGAGCACAGACTATGCGACTCTGTTAGGCCCAATGAGAGTACAGACCATGTGACTATTCTCAGGCCAGGAGAGGCTGCACACCTCTCCTCCAAGCAAATTCAATATACACAAATGGAAGCTCAATCACAGTACAATGTCTATTTGTTCTTCCAGCTATGCAAACTAATACAGCACCTACAATGTAAGCCTCAAAGTACAGAGCAGTCTCTGATAATCACAATGGAGCCCCCCAGTTGTTAAGTCTGCTCTACTCAGCTGATCTCCTCCACCACAGTTTTAGGCTACTTTTCACATTTGCGCTGAACGGCATCCGTCACAATGCGTTGTGTGACGCATGTGATGGATGCGTTGTAAATAGTGTAATATAAAGTCAGCGGATTCCTGTGAAATAACGCGTTGCGTTAAGCCGAGAGAGAGCATCATCACTGCACACACCCCGGCACTACCGCACCCATCATCATCACTGCACACACCCTGGCACTACTGCACCCATCATCATCACTGCACACACCCTGGCACTACCGCCATCATCATCCATTACCAACCATCAGCACACACACACCCCGGCACTACCGCACCCATCATCATCATTGCACACACCCCGGCATTACCGCACTCATCATCCCCGCACACACCCCGGCACTACCGCACCCATCATCATCCCTGCACACACCGCAACACTACCGCACTCATCACCGCACACATGCAGGCACTACCACACTCATCATCACCGCACATACACCGGCACTGCGGCACTCATCATCACCGCACACCCCCAGGCACTATCACCCCCATCATCACCGCATACACGCAGGCACTACCGCACTCATCATCACTGCACACACACGCAGACACTACCGCACCCATCATCACTGCACACACACGCAGGCACTACCGCACTCATCACCACACACACGCAGGCACTACTGCTCCCATCATCACCACGCACATTTATCTCAGTGACGTCTCCGCTGACAGTGCGGCTCACTTCAGTTGCAGCCTGGAGGTGACAGAGAGGGGCGGTGTTCTACGGCCGCTCCTGTCAGCTTCATGTAGCAGAGCTGAATGCGTCGCGGGACCTCGTGTGGATTACACCGGACCTGGAGGGGTATTTGGGGAATAATAAAGTGGTGAAAGAGGGTTGTTTTTTTTTTCTTTCTTTATCGTTCCTTTGGGAGACCCAGACCATGGGTGTTTAGCTTCTGCCTCCGGAGGACACACAAAGTACTACACTTAAAAGTGTAGCTCCTCCCTCTGAGCTTATACACCCCCTGGTGAGCAGACCCAGCCAGGTGCTGTGCTTGGGGGTCCGGGCTTCGGGATCTGGAGGGCACACAACACCGCTCCAGCGGTCTGGTAAGCCACAACCGGTCTCTGGTTGTGGACCTCTGTATATACTCTCTGGGGTTCATTCTCTTGCAGAGCCCCCACTCCAGCAGCATGTCTCACATGAGGAGCAAGTCTCCAAAGCTTTATACTATATGCGCTGCATGTAAGCTCCTGCTGCCTGAACCGAGCACCTATCCACATTGTGATGTCTGCTCTAACTTGGCGGTGCCACAGCCTGGAGTCTCACCCCCAGTGGTCTCTCAGGCTGCTCCTGCACCTGTGGCTGAACCCCCGGCTTGGGTAGAATCCTTTTCTAGGTCTATCTCCCAGTCTTTTGCTGAGTCCATGGGACTTCTGTCCAGGACTTTGATGAATATGCATCAGCCCCCTTCACAGGGTGCCTCTACTGCTAAGGGTCCCTTAGGACCGGAGCTCACAGAGGATTCATCATCAGGGCCCAGACCCCGTTCTCCTAAGAGGAGACGCAGGGTTTCCTCTCCCTCCTCCTCCCGCGGCTCTGATTCAAGAGCTGACTCGCAGGATGAGGAGGATGCCTTTACAGGGGGCTCGGAGGCTAACTCCATGTACCCCATTGATCTGTCCGAGGGTGACTCAGATCTTAGTGACTTGATTGCTTTCCATAATTCTGTACTGGATCTCAATCCGCCAGTATCACCAGTATCAGAGGAGCAACCCTCTCTGGCAGAAAAGCACCAGTTTACCTCGCCTAAGAGAGCAAAGAGTGTGTTCTTTAACCACTCCAGTTTTCAGGCCGCTGTGACCAAGCCCAGGGCCTGTCCTGACAAACGCTTCCCAAAGCGTGGTTCTGATGACCGTTTTCCCTTTCCACCTGAGGTGGTCAAGGAGTGGGCTCACTCCCCAAAGGTAGACCCCCCAGTGTCTAGGCTCTCAGCCCGGACCGTTGTGTCGGTGGCTGATGGCACCTCCCTTAAGGATTCCACTGACCGTCAGATTGACCTTCTGGCCAAATCTGTGTATGAAGCGGCGGGGGCCGCGTTTTCCCCGACTTTTGCAGCAGTGTGGGCTCTCAAAGCCATCTCTGCTTCTCTGGAGGAGATGCATTCCCTCACCAAGGAATCTATGCCCGAAATGGTTGCCTTAACTTCTCAAGCTTCAGCTTTTTCATCTTATGCCATGTCTGCCATGCTGGAGGCTTCTCACCGCACTGCGGTGGCTTTGGCTAATTCCCTCGTTATCCGCAGGATCTTGTGGCTTCGACAGTGGAAGGCAGATGCTTCTTCTAAGAAGTACCTTGCTGGGCTCCCTTTTGCTGGGTCCCGGCTGTTCGGAGAACAGCTGGATGAAATTATTAAGGAAGCTACTGGCGGGAAGAGTACTTCCATGCCACAAACCAAAACCAGGAAACCTGCCTAGGGTAGGAATCAGTCGAGGTTTCGCTCCTTTCGTTCCTCCAACTGGTCGTCCTCTAAGCTCTCAGCCTCGTCCGCTAACTCAGCCAAGGACCAGAAATCCAACTGGCGCCCAAACGCGCGTCCACAGAAGACCGCAGGAGGTGCTGCCACTAAGGCAGCCTCCTCGTGACTCTCTGCCCGCTCCGGCGACGTCCTTAGTCGGTGGCAGGCTCTCCCACTTTGGCGACGCTTGGTTTCAACACGTCTCCGATCAGTGGGTGAGAGATGTCATCTCCCATGGCTACAGGATAGAATTCTCTTCCAGCCCGCCAAACAGATTTTTTTCTCTCAACTCCCCCTTGCTCCAAGGCCGCCGCCTTCTCACAGGCCGTGGCAGCCTTGCAGGCCAACGGAGTAATTGTACCAGTTTCCGCCCAGGAACGGTTCAGAGGTTTCTACTCAAATCTCTTCCTAGTTCCCAAAAAGGACGGTACCTTCCGGCCCATCCTGGATCTCAAGCTTCTCAACAAGCATGTTCAGGTGCGGCATTTTCGCATGGAGTCTCTGCGATCAGTCATTGCCTCAATGACCCAAGGGGATTTCCTGGCATCCATCGACATCAGAGATGCCTATCTGCATGTGCCAATTGCAGTTTCACACCAGCGTTGGCTACGTTTTGCAATAGGAGAAGATCATTTATAATTCGTGGCTCTCCCCTTCGGGTTAGCCACGGCCCCTCGGGTATTCACCAAGGTCATGGCAGCAGTGATTGCGGTTCTGCACCTCCAGGGGTTGGCAGTGATTCCTTACCTGGACGACCTTCTAGTCAAGGCTTCATCCAGCGCAGACTGTCAGCGGAGTGTCTCGCTCACTCTCGCCACTCTATCCCAATTCGGGTGGCTTGTCAATCTTCCCAAATCCACTCTGACTCCGACCCAGAGTCTCACGTACCTAGGGATGCAGTTCGAGACTTTGCCGGCACTTGTGAAGTTGCCCTTAGTCAAACAGCAGTCTCTCCAGCTAGCGGTGCGCTCTCTGCTGAGACCCCGCCATTATACCCTCAGGCGTGTGATGCAGGTGCTGGGTCAAATGGTGGCGTCCATGGAGGCTGTTCCCTTTGCCCAGTTCCATCTGCGCCCCCTGCAGCTGGACATTCTCCGCTGTTGGGACAAGCGGCCTTCCTCCTTACACAGGTTAGTGGCTCTGTCGCCACGGACCAGGAGCTCTCTTCAGTGGTGGCTTCGGCCCCTCTCTCTGTCCCAAGGGCGCTCCTTCCTGGCCCCGTCCTGGGTGATTCTCACCACGGATGCCAGTCTATCCGGCTGGGGAGCGGTATGTCTCCACCACAGAGCGCAGGGCACTTGGACTCCGTCCGAGTTAGCCCTTTCAATCAATGTGCTGGAAACCAGAGCCGTGCTTCTAGCTCTCCTAGCTTTTCACCACCTGTTGGCGGGCAGGCACATTCGAGTCCAGTCAGACAACGCGACAGCGGTTGCCTACATCAATCACCAAGGCGGGACACGCAGCCGTCTAGCAATGATGGAGGTACAACGCATCCTTCAATGGGCGGAGGACTCCAAGTCCACCATATCCGCAGTCCACATCCCAGGCGTGGAAAACTGGGAGGCAGATTATCTCAGGCGTCAAACCATGGACGGTGGCGAGTGGTCCCTGCACCCGGCAGTGTTTCAGTCAATCTGCCGCAAATGGGGCACTCCGGACGTGGACCTAATGGCATCCCGTCACAACAACAAAGTTCCTGTTTACGTGGCTCGCTCCCACGATCCTCAGGCATTCGCCGCGGACGCTCTGGTTCAAGACTGGTCCCAGTTTCGTCTGTCCTACGTGTTTCCCCCTCTAGCTCTCTTGGCCAGAGTCCTGCGCAAGATCAGAATGGAGGGCCGTCGAGTCATCCTCATTGCACCGGACTGGCCCAGGCGAGCTTGGTATCCAGACCTGCTCCATCTGTCCGTAGAGATGTCGTGGCATCTCCCGGACCGTCCAGACCTACTCTCACAAGGTCCGTTTTTCCGCCCGAATTCTGCGGCTCTCAAATTGACGGCGTGGCTCTTGAGCCCTGGATTTTGACGGCTTCTGGTATCCCTCCTGAAGTCATCTCCACTATGACTCGGGCCCGTAAGTCTTCCGCTAAGATCTATCACAGGACTTGGAAAATTTTCCTGTCCTGGTGTCGCTCTACCGACCATCCTCCTTGGCCATTCTCCTTGCCAACCCTTCTGTCTTTTCTACAGTCCGGTCTGCAGCTAGGACTGTCCCTCAACTCTCTCAAGGGACAAGTCTCAGCTCTGTCAGTTCTGTTCCAGCGGCGTCTCGCTCGGCTGGCTCAGGTCCGCACCTTCATGCAAGGCGCGTCTCACATCATTCCGCCTTACCGGCGGCCCTTGGATCCCTGGGACCTTAACTTGGTTCTCACGGTTTTGCAGAAACCCCCCTTTGAGCCTCTTAGGGAGGTTTCTTTGTATCGTCTTTCTCAGAAGGTGGCCTTTCTGGTGGCCATAACTTCTCTCAGGAGAGTCTCTGATTTGGCTGCGCTCTCCTCGGAGTCACCTTTTTTAGTCTTTTATCAAGACAAGGTGGTTCTCCGTCCGACTCCGGAATTTCTTCCTAAGGTGGTCTCTCCCTTCCACCTTAACCAGGACATTACCCTACCTTCCTTCTTTCCGGCTCCTGTTCATCGCTTTGAAAAAGCGCTGCATACTCTGGATCAGGTGCGTGCTCTCCGGATCTATGTGTCTCGCACCGCTGCGCTTAGGCGGTGCATCTCTCTTTTTGTGCTAACCACAGGTCGGCGCAAGGGCCTCCCTGCTTCTAAGCCGACCTTAGCCCGTTGGATTAGATCGACCATTTCGGACGCCTACCAGAGTACTCAGGTGCCTCCCCCGCCGGGGATCAAGGCACATTCGACCAGAGCTGTCGGTGCCTCTTGGGCTTTCAGGCACCAGGCTACGGCTCAACAAGTCTGTCAGGCTGCCACTTGGGCTAGCCTGCATACCTTCTCGAAGCACTACCAAGTGCATGCTCATGCTTCGGCAGATGCGAGCTTGGGCAGACGCATCCTTCAGGCGGCTGTCGCCCATTTGTGAAGTTAGGTTCTGCCTACTTCTTAGTTTTTCTGTTTATTCCCACCCAGGGACTGCTTTGGAACGTCCCATGGTCTGGGTCTCCCAAAGGAACGATAAAGAAAAAGAGAATTTTGTTTACTTACCGTAAATTCTTTTTCTTATAGTTCCGTATTGGGAGACCCAGCACCCTCCCTGTTGCCTGTTGGCAGTTTCTTGTTCCGCGTGTTATCACTGGCTGTTGTCGTGGACAGAGTCTCCGGTTGTTCCGGTTCTTGCTCTGTTTTTACTTGTGGGTGGCTATTCTCCTTCAGCTTTTGCACTAAACTGGCTAGATCTGGTTCTCCAGGGGGTGTATAAGCTCAGAGGGAGGAGCTACACTTTTGAGTGTAGTACTTTGTGTGTCCTCCGGAGGCAGAAGCTATACACCCCAATGTCTGGGTCTCCCAATACGGAACTATAAGAAAAAGAATTTACGGTAAGTAAACAAAATTCTCTTTTTTTCTTTTATTCCAAATAAAGTATTTTTTCGGGTGTATGTGTTTATTTACTTTCACTTACAGGTTAATCATTGTGGGTGTCTCATAGACGCCTGCCATGATTAACCTAGGACTTACTGCCATTAACTCCTTATTACCTCAATTGCCACCGCACCAGGGCAATTAGGGATGAGACGGGTAGAGTCCCGGGACTGTTGCATCTAATGGATGCGGCAATTCCGGGCGGCTGCTGGCTGATATTGTTAGGCTGGGGGGCTCCCCATAATGTGGGGCTCCCCATCCTGAGAATACCAGCCTTCAGCAGTGTGATTTTACCTTGGCTGGTATAAAAATTAAGGGGGTCCACACACCGTTTTTTTAAATTTTTTTTTTTTGTACTGCATGATATAGACCCGCCCAATGGTGGCTGTGATTAGTTGCAGTGAGACAGCTGTCACTCAGCGTGGTGGCGTGGCTGACTGCAACCAATCATAGGCGGCGGGGGGAGCAGTGAATACTAGATGGAATTATGAGCAGTTGGCATTTTCAAAAGAGGAAAAGCCTCTGGAGCTTTGTGACAACTGTGCAGCGTCGCGCTCATGATCGGTGAGTATGAGAGGGGGGAGAGAGACCAGGAGTGCTTTAAACCATTTAAATCGTTCTGCTGGACATGCTGAGCATGCTCAGTAGAACGTGACGGAATCCGTCAACGGATTCCGCCGCTTAGCACATAGCAGCGGAATCCTCAACCATAGACAATCATTAGACACCTTGGTGGATTCCTCGAGCTATCGTCAAAAGATTACACCAACAGAGAAGTGGAATCTTTAGCTAAGTCCGCATTTGAGGCAGCAGACACAGTTCTAAGCCCTGCCTTCACTTTTGTCTGGGTATCTAAAACGATTTCCATTTGGTCAAGACATCTCTATGATGGCATCATTAACGGAGCTCCTCCAAAAGATCTTGCAGATCTTGGCAGTCAAATACATTATACAGGGAGATATCTTTTGTCAGTGTCTCTATACATTGTTAGCTGCTAAGCTTTAGTATTAGTCAATATGGTAGAGTCCTATGGTTCAAAACAGGGAATGCGGACTCCACGCCTAAAAAGAGCAGTTACCAGTCTACCTTTCCAATTATTCGGATAGTGTGATCTAGGCAATATCACCGAGGCCCCAGGTATAAAACTCCGGGATTCAAGAAAGAGCGTTGTGTACCAACAAAAGAAGGAACCTTCATTCAAAACAATTCCAGCCAAAAACGCATCAAATGGAAAGCGTTCATTCAGACAGACAACAAGTAAGATATATCATGAAAATGATGACTTTAACTCTTTACAAAAATGTGGTGCTCAGAAGTAAACAACTCTTAGATTCAGGTATTGTTGATTTTCAGTACAAAATAGAACTCAATTCAAGACCAAAACACAGTTTCATGCTATCCACAGACACCAAAAGTAAAACTTCTCGTACAAAGATTTTCTATTCAGCCATATCTACTCTCCAAGAAGCAGAAGCAATTATTCCGATTCCATCAGAGGAATGTTTCAAGGTTTTTTATTTTCATCTGTTAGTTGTACCAAAGAAAGACAGAACAGTACACCCTATTCTGGATCCCGTAGTGTAAGTTCAATCATCTGATACTCCACTTGAAGATGGAGCCTCTTCAAGCAGTGATATCACAGATGGATCCATAAGAATTTATAGGCTCCATAGAGATCCAAGATGAGTACTTACACATACCATCTACCACAAACATCAAAGATTCTTGCACTTTGCTGTAGACCAGAGACATTTAAAATTTATTGTAATAATCTTTGGTCTAACAACTGCTCTCGGAGTCTTCACTAAAGTAGCACCAACATGTGCCATCCTCAGAGCCAAAAGAATCATAGTCATACCTATCTAGACGACATACTCATCATAGATACGTCTCATCAATCAGGTCTTCAAAATCTGAATATCACCACAGAAAACCTAGTTTAGATGGGTGAATAATCAACATAACAAAATAGTCCATGATTCCCAAACAGCATCTAATATACTGCTGAGTATGCCATCTACAGGGTTCAAGCTACACTGTTCCTTACAGAATAGAAGACTTACTATAAGATATTCGACTACCCATACAGTACAGATCTGTTACTGTCCAAACTTGCATGTAAATATCTAGGAAGATGGGGACCATCTCCCACACACTTTAGTTCAGCCAATTTAACAGCAGAGCCTTACAATTAGCATTTATATGTGAAACAAGTCAACGTAGTCACAGGTTCATCAGTCCCTAAGGTGGTGGCTACAGTCACCACTTTTTTCTACACAGTCATTATTCCTGTTCACTAGGAAGTGATCAAGCAAGCCTCGCAGGTTGGGAAGCAGTTTTCCTGAAAACTTCATCCTTCAATGTTGTTGGGAGATTGATGAAGCCTTGCTCGGGATCATCATCATTTGCAGTCACTGCTATCAAATTGACCAATCTACATAATGTCGGACAAAGCCATAGCTGTAGAGTATGTAATTCAACAAGAACACCAGAAGCCCGAGAGTCATGGTAAAAGTATCAAGGATACTAACCTGGGCAGAGAACCATGTAACAAAGTTCAGCAGGTCACAGCCCAGGAGTAGAGATTTGGGCTACAGATTACCTAAGCCACGAAAGCCTGACATCAGAAACAGTCACTACACGTGACAGTTTTTAATCAGATAGGCCAATATTGGAATAAGCCAGATATTGACCTAATCATATCCAGAAACAACAACAAAGTCTGTTTCGTATCGGGTACACACAACTCCCTCACAGTGGTATCTAATGCCCTAGGAACATCATGGTCACAGTTAACACTGCCATACCTATTTTCTTTTTTTTTCACTATTCCCCAGAATAGTAAAGAGAATTAAGACAAATGAGGTACCAATTATACTAATAAGATATTCAATATGATAGAGGATGCGCCATTAAAAGGCTCAGATTGTCAAGACCTTCTCTTCCAAGTGTCACTCTGTCATCAGAATTCATAGTTTCTTAAACAACGGCATTGGAGCCACCGTTCTAAAGAAATTAGGTTTATCTGACTCATCAGTCATACAGATCAATCATCAAGGTCAGAACATCATTAACATAAAAAAATGTAAAAAAAATTTTTTACCACCGTAGCTGTAAAGCACTTTTTAGTTGGTGTCAATCAAACAACGTTGCTCCTCTTAGCATTCACACTACCAAGTCTCCTAGCTTTGTTCAGTCAGAGCTAGACTCCTGGTTACGCCTCAGTTTCCTCATAGGACAAATCTAATCTATGCCCTGTCTATACTTTTATCAGAAACACATAGGCTATCTCAAGTCCTAACATTCCTAAAGGAATTAGCTTATTCTAGTCCCCTGACCAACCAACAATAAAAATCTAGGATCAAAATTTAGTCTTCCATGAAAGTCATGATCCTAGCAGCCATTACTTCATAAGTCTAGGTCGGAAATTCACCTTTGCTCAGGTCATACCACGTTTCTCATTATACATACATTAAGATAAAGTCGTACTATAACCGGTAATTACCTTCCTCCCCAAGGTAGTTTTGTCAGTTCACATAAGCGAGAAAATCATCATTCTCTCGTTTTGTTCAACACCACCTCATACCATAGAAACAGCATTAAATAAACTAGACCTAGTTAGAACAATACGCACATATCTTAATTCAAACAAGGACGTTAGACGATCAGACCCTTTTAATCACGCCTAACGGAAATCGCTAGGACCTAGCTGCCTCAAGATCTACTTTCGCTAGATAGATGCGTGCTGTTATTCTATAGTCACACTGACTAAAATATAAGACAACTCTTTAAGAGTATAAGTTCGTTCTACATGAGCAGTGGAAACATCCAATGCCGTACACCATCAAGCTTCCTCCTTACAAGTTTCCAAAATGGACACCACCTGCTCTTCGGATGAAGCAAGCTGAGGCAGTAAAGTTTTATAAAGAATTTTTAATTTAAATCTATAACAGACTTCCCACCCTAAGGGACTGCTTTAGGACGTCCCATGGTTTCCTGTGTCCCTCAATGAAACGAAAGAGAAAAGAAGATTTTTGGGTACTCTCCGTAAAATCTCTTTCTCTGAGTCTTCATTGTCATTAGGGGACACTGCACCCATATATATATATATGTATATATATATATTTATTTCTGCACATTCAAAGAGATATAAATCAACTAATTACTAGAACTACTTCTCCTGCGACTGCTTTATCACTAAAGTGATTTACATACCATGAGTGGCCCCACACGTGATACGAAAATTGTTTTCTGTAGAAATTCAACTCAAGATATTCATGCCAAACTTTATTACAGCAACTGTAAACAGAGATCTCACTGTTTAGGGCAGATAGATTTCTTTAGATTGAAAGTGATGAAGAGTGCTGCGTAGGGGCAGTGGTTGCAGCTATAATACCAATATCACCACACTATCCCAAAGATCAGACTAGATTCCCCCATATTTGCAAGTGTGAACAGGATAATGTAGCCAGATATCGGGGTTGTCCTGGTCTGGCAAAATCACGCTGCTTAGGGCAAAAGGCACTGACATTAGCAGTTTTATAATAAAATAATAATAAAAACCAAATATATTCCCATCTCACTTGTTTATTTTCACCAGGTAAACCAATATAACGGCACAAAATTTAGAAATAAACATTTCTGTTATGCAAAAACCAAACCCCAAAAAATTAGTGACCAATATAGCTACCTTTCTTTATGATGACACTCAACAGCCTACCATCCATAGATTCTGTAAGTTGCTTGATCTGTTTACGATCGACATTGCGTGCAGCAGCCACCACAGCCTCCCAGACTCTGTTCCGAGAGGTGTACTGTTTTCCCTCTCTGTAGATCTCACATTTTATGAGGGACCACAGGTTCTCTTTGGGGTTCATATTAGGTGAACAAGGGGGCCATGTCATTATTGTTTTATCTTTTAGACCTTTACTGGCCAGCCACGCTGTGGAGTAGTTGGATGCATGTGATGGAGCATTGTCCTGCATGAAAATCATGTTTTTCTTGAACGATACCGACTTCTTCCTGTGCCACTGCTTGAAGAAGTTGTCTTCCAGAAACTGGAAGTAGGTCTGGGAGTTGCACTTGACTCCATCCTTAACCCGAAAAGGTCCCATAAGTTCATCATTGATGATACCAGCCCATACCAGTACCCCACCTCCACCTTGCTGGTGTCTGAGTTGGAGTGGAGCTCTCTGCCCTTTACTGATCCAGCCTCTGGCCCATCCATCTGGCCCATCAAGAGTCACTCTCATTTCATCAGTCTATAAAACTTTTGAAAAATCAGTCTTAGGATATTTCTTGACCTAGTCTTGATGTTTTATCTTATGTTTCTTGTTCAACGGTGGTCATTTTTCAGCCTTCCTTACCTTGGCCATGTCTCTGAGTATGGCACACCTTGTGCCTTTTGATACTCCAGTAACGTTGCAGCTCTGAAATATGGCCAAACTGATGGCAAATGGCATCTTGGCGGCAGCTACCACGCTTGATTTTCCTCAATTCATGGGCAGATATTTTGCGCCTTTTTTGCCCAACACGCTTCTTACGACCTTGTTGGCTATTTGCCATGACCATGGGTGTATACTACTGTTGCCAGGAGGTTGACACTAGGCAAACTAAGAAAAAAAGTTAGCTCCTCCTCCGCAGTGTACACCCTGTGACTTACCAGGAACTAAGCCAGTTTTTTTGCTTAGTGTCCTAGGAGGTCGACATGGGCCTGTTCTCAGGCCCTTTTGATTTTTTCTTTTTTGTTTTTTCTTGGGCGCGTTTTTTAGCCCTCTAATCTCTCGTCTGTTCTATTCACAGATGGGCGACAGGGTGTCCTACACTCCTGCTCTCCCCCTATACGGGAAGAGGGTATCAGGGTGGCTCCGATGCCAGGTCTCCCCTCTTCCTAAGTGGCCGGACAATTTACACTCTGCGTCACTCTGGTGCCCAGAGCTCCCATCTGTACGTCCACCCAGGCTCCCCCTCGCCGTGCTTCTAGGAAAGCTGCGCCAAGAGTGCTCCCCTTCGCCGCGCTTCTAGGCAAGCAGCGCCAAGAGTGGTGATGTTCGGCAGTTCCAAGACCGGATCAAGTCTGCCTAACTGCTGCGTGGCGCAGCCGAGCCGGAGTCTGCTACCCTCCACGTTTTTACCTGGTTGGCGTGGCTTCCAACGGACCCCCTGGACGCAGGTAGGGAGCATTATCCTCTCCAGGCTGTTCAGCGTTGGAGTGGCGTGGCAGAGTGTCTCCCTGCCTCAGTGACGGCTGCGGTGTATCGTCGCGCTATCCCCGAAGCGTGTTTTTTTTTCAGCCAGGCACTAATTTAGCCCTTGGCATCGGCCTAGCGTGGCCGTTGGCCACGCACCCTTGCTGTCATTCACAGTGCTGTTCTCACAAAGGTGAGGGCTTAAGCTGCTCCTCACTACAGCGCTGGGACAAGCTCAGTGCAGTCACGCAGATTCCCCCCACAAGAGTGGGGGCTTTATCCGCTCCACACAGCACTGCTGGGACACAGTTCTGTGAGTGCAGGTGTCCCGTCCCTACAAATGGGGGGCTCTATCTCCCTGTTAAAGTTAAAGGGAGCTAGGATTACTGCATCGCTTGCATTATGTCTAATTCAAAAGCATGATAACAGAGAGAAATTGTAGAATGGGGCTTTGTAAACCGCGCCAAAGATCACTGATGAAATCTTGGATTAATGTAAACTTTTTATTCTTGCACAGGTCTACGCGTTTCAGGAGACTCTGCTCCCTTCCTCAGGACCAAACAGGCATAAGTTACATCAGATCTGTAGAAGTGTATGTCTGCCAGACATATATACACAATGAAATGACAAAGAACCTCCCACAAAAAGAAAAAAATCGGCGGGAAAAAGTCTGAAAGAGACAAAAAAAAAAAAAAAGGGATATAGTGAAAAAAAAGGGAAGGAAGAGCAAAAAGTGTTCATGAAACCAGTGATGCGATCATGTGGAAATAGCAATAAAAATAATAAAAATCTTAAAATAAAAAATGTGTCATTATTGGGTCAAAAATAATATGTATATATGTATATATACTTAAAAAAGGTGTATGTTTAGGACAGTAAGACTGAGGTGAGAAGGTATAGAACTCACATATATATATATATATATATATATATATATATATATATATATATATATATAAAGAAAGAGGGAAGGTGGAAGGGTTGTGGGGAACCGTAACCATATAGTTAAATTTAATAAAAGTGATCCTGCAAGCGCAGTAAGCGCATGTTGCAGAAAAGACAAGACAGGGTGAAATGGGTTCAAGAGCGTGGGAAAAGGATGGGGGCGCATGCGTCAGTAAAGGCAGTGAGCGGGTAATGTGAAAAAGCTGAAAGGCAGGGGACGGGGTGAATTAAGTTCAAGAGCGTGGGAAACAGGCGAGAGCGCATGCGTCAGTGCTGGAAGTGAGCAAGTACTGTAAGAAAGGTGAAATGTCGGGGACGGGGTTAGATGAATTCACCAGCGCGAGAAAAAGAGGGGGAAGAGGCATGTATATATAAAGAACAAGTGTGTGGAAATAGGAAAATGAGTGTTATCAGTGAAATTTTTTATAAGTATGCATATACATGAATAATAAAATTCGTTTATCATAGGTGGATGTGGGAAGATCTGTATATATATATACAGTTAGGTCCAGAAATATTTGGACAGTGACACAAGTTTTGTTCTTTTAGCTGTTTACAAAAACATGTTCAGAAATACAATTATATATATAATATGGGCTGAAAGTGCACACTCCCAGCTGCAATATGAGAGTTTTCACATCCAAATCGGAGAAAGGGTTTAGGAATCATAGCTCTGTAATGCATAGCCTCCTCTTTTTCAAGGGACCAAAAGTAATTGGACAAGGGACTTTAAGGGCTGCAATTAACTCTGAAGGCGTCTCCCTCATTAACCTGTAATCAATGAAGTAGTTAAAAGGTCTGGGGTTGATTACAGGTGTGTGGTTTTGCATTTGGAAGCTGTTGCTGTGACCAGACAACATGCGGTCTAAGGAACTCTCAATTGAGGTGAAGCAGAACATCCTGAGGCTGAAAAAAAAGAAAAAATCCATCAGAGAGATAGCAGACATGCTTGGAGTAGCAAAATCAACAGTCGGGTACATTCTGAGAAAAAAGGAATTGACTGGTGAGCTTGGGAACTCAAAAAGGCCTGGGCGTCCACGGATGACAACAGTGGTGGATGATCGCCGCATACTTTCTTTGGTGAAGAAGAACCCGTTCACAACATCAACTGAAGTCCAGAACACTCTCAGTGAAGTAGGTGTATCTGTCTCTAAGTCAACTGTAAAGAGAAGACTCCATGAAAGTAAATACAAAGGGTTCACATCTAGATGCAAACCATTCATCAATTCCAAAAATAGACAGGCCAGAGTTAAATTTGCTGAAAAACACCTCATGAAGCCAGCTCAGTTCTGGAAAAGTATTCTATGGACAGATGAGACCAAGATCAACCTGTACCAGAATGATGGGAAGAAAAAAGTTTGGAGAAGAAAGGGAACGGCACATGATCCAAGGCACACCACATCCTCTGTAAAACATGGTGGAGGCAACGTGATGGCATGGGCATGCATGGCTTTCAATGGCACTGGGTCACTTGTGTTTATTGATGACATAACAGCAGACAAGAGTAGCCGGATGAATTCTGAAGTGTACAGGGATATACTTTCAGCCCAGATTCAGCCAAATGCCGCAAAGTTGATCGGACGGCGCTTCATAGTACAGATGGACAATGACCCCAAGCATCCAGCCAAAGCTACCCAGGAGTTCATGAGTGCTAAAAAAGTGGAACATTCTGCAATGGCCAAGTCAATCACCAGATCTTAACCCAATTGAGCATGCATTTCACTTGCTCAAATCCAGACTTAAGACGGAAAGACCCACAAACAAGCAAGACCTGAAGGCTGCGGCTGTAAAGGCCTGGAAAAGCATTAAGAAGGAGGAAACCCAGCGTTTGGTGATGTCCATGGGTTCCAGACTTAAGGCAGTGATTGCCTCCAAAGGATTCGCAACAAAATATTGAAAATAAAAATATTTTGTTTGGGTTTGGTTTATTTGTCCAATTACTTTTGACCTCCTAAAATGTGGAGTGTTTGTAAAGAAATGTGTACAATTCCTACAATTTCTATCAGATATTTTTGTTCAAACCTTCAAATTAAACGTTACAATCTGCACTTGAATTTTGTTGTAGAGGTTTCATTTCAAATCCAATGTGGTGGCATGCAGAGCCCAACTCGCGAACATTGTGTCACTGTCCAAATATTTCTGGACCTAACTGTATATATATATATATATATATATATATATATAAAAAATATATCTTTTGAGAATAAGTTATATATATGTATAAAACAACAATAACTATATGTATGTGTCTTTAAAAATAGAGGGTAGATTTCAATTTTTTTATATATAAAAATATATATAAAAAAATAAAAAATAAATAAAAAATAAAAAATAGAGATATAAAAAAAAAATATATATATGTATATACAACATGAAACAACAATAGAACCTGGCAGTAACAATTTCAATAAAAATATATAAAAACATTGGTAATATGGGCAAGGAAATAAATATAATGTCATATCCATAACAATAATTGATAAATAATAATTATAATAAATTTCCAAAGATTATAAATTTCCAATGAATGATAAAAGAAATAATGCTGAAAGGATAAAACATATAATTAAAAAGAGCTACTAATGAAAAATATCAGTAATCTCATTAAGACCTCGAGGTTTAAGTGTATCGAGTTTATAGATCCAAAAGGTCTCTTTTCTATTGAGGACTTCTATACGGTTAGGGACATAGGGAGGAATATGTTCGTTTGGAGTCACTCTTAATCTGGATTTTTTGTTATGGCACACGGTGATGTGTCTGGATAGACCATGCAACATAAAACCAATCTTTATATTGTGCCTATGTGAATTAATCCGATTATGAAGAGCTTGCACCGTTCTGCCCACATATCTTTTGTCGCATTTGCACTCAATTAGGTAAATGACATAGTCTGATTGGCAGGTGAGGTGGCTTTTGATGGTAAATTCAACCCCCTCTGGATTCAGGCCAAAACTTACTCTATTGTGTTGTATGGACTTACAGCATAGACATTTCTTAGCACCACATCTATATACTCCCATAGGTTTATTGGAGATGGGAGTGGAAAAAACCTCCTTCAGTCTGCTAGGGGCTAATAGGTTTTTTAGTGTAGAGGCTCTGCGGTAGATGATTCCGGGGGTTGCTGGTAGGACCCCTCTCAGAAAAGGATCATTCTGAAGAATGCTCCAATGTCTGCGGATTATGTTTTTAATCAGATCACCATCCCTACTAAAGGTAGTTAGAAAATGGGAAGAAAAATTCCTCTGATCAGTGCTGTTGTCTCTGGAATTAGGATCATTTTTTAGTATAATGAGATCGTTTTGTTTAAGATCCTTGTTCGTCTGATAAGCCTTCTTGATTAAGGTTGGGGGATACTTTTTATTTAAAAACCTTTCTTTCAGGATGTTTGCCTGTTCCCTATAATCTCTATCAAGGGTACAGTTTTTTCTTATTCTTTGAAATTGATTATTGGGAACATTTATAAGCCATTTATTATAATGATTACTCGTAAAATCAATATAGCTATTGCTATCGACCTTCTTAAAAAAGGTTTTTGTGTGAATCATCCCTTCCTTATGTGAAATGGTAAGGTCTAGGAAATTAATGGATCCTTTCTCTATAGTGGGTACAAATTTTAGGCCCCAATCATTATTTTCTATGTGTCTCAAGAAGTCTTGTAGATTATCCTCTGAATTATCCCATATAAGGAACAGGTCGTCAATGTACCTTTTATACACGACAACATGCTTGATTGGGGCCTAAAATTTGTACCCACTATAGAGAAAGGATCCATTTCCACACACTTGTTCTTTATATATACATGCCTCTTCCCCCTCTTTTTCTCGCGCTGGTGAATTCATCTAACCCCGTGTTACGGGGGGCTGTCTGATAATAACTGAAAGGAGTATCAGACAGTCAGGGTCCACCGTGCAAAGACTTTGCTGCAGACTATGGCAGAGTGCAATACCTCTGTTAACTCACAGAAGAATCTAATAAGTAAGTAAAGCAATTCCTCCCTTACTTGGAGGGTGTGTGGAATGATCTCTGTTAATAATCACAGAGACAAAGGCAATGTGTGCGAAATGGCACCTACCTAGGTCCGCTCTTCTAGTGGTGCAAAAGAGACGAACAGCAGCGTAAGCCGCACAAAGCTCCTACCTGCGTTCGCTCCACTAGTGTGCGAGGACACGAACCACTAGATATGGCACCTGCCTAGGTCCGCTCTTCTAGTGGTGCAAAAGAGACGAACAGCAGCGTAAGCCGCACAAAGCTCCTACCTCTGTTCGCTCCCCTAGTGTGCGAGGATACGAACAACTGCCAGACGCAGTATAAGGAACGTTACCCTAGCGGCAACGTCCACCTACGAGTAGAATCACAAGGCCCAGCCAGACCATGTGCCTCAGGCACCTGCCTATGTCCGCTCCCCTAAGAGGTAAGGATACGGACAGCAGCCGAAGCTGTAAGGTATAAGAACGCTACCCTGCCGGTAGCGCTCACCTAGCATAGACAGAGGAATGCCTAGAGGAACGCGCACAGAGCGTCTACTCATATGCATGAACCAAGAGGACTGAGCACCATGCGGCGTGTATCAGGGTCTTATATAGACTCTGTGCCTCATCCAAGATGGAGGACACCAGAGCCAATCCGCTGCCAGAACGACAGGAGTGACGTCATGCTGGCCTATCACGAGCAAGACGTCACAAGCACATGACCAGCGACCAATCGGCATAGAAGGTGTCAGAGACATGTGACCTCGTGTCAGCGATGATGTCACCCGCACATGTGCAATGGCTCCAAGATTGGACTTAGTCTCCGGCGCTCGCACATGTGCAGTAGCAAGAAATCTGGACTTAGTCTCCAGCGCTCGCACATGTGCAGTAGCAAGAAATCTGGACTTAGTCTCCAGCGCTCGCACATGTGCAGTAGCAAGAAATCTGGACATAGTCTCCAGTGCTCGCAGCAACCGTAACACCCCGTCCCCGACATTTCACCTTTCTTACAGTACTTGCTCTCTTCCAGCACTGACGCATGCGCTCTCGCCTGTTTCCCACGCTCCTGAACTTAATTCACCCCCGTCCCCTGCCTTTCAGCTTTTTCACATTACCCGCTCACTGCCTTTACTGACGCATGCGCCCCCATCCTTTTCCCATGCTCTTGAACCCATTTCACCCTGTCTTGTCTTTTCTGCAACATGCGCTTACTGCGCTTGCAGGATCACTTTTATTAAATTTAACTATATGGTTACGGTTCCCCACAACCCTTCCACCTTATATATATATATATACAGATTTGTTTTGCGATCATACACTGAGTTCTTCCTTGGCTGTGTGGACTAACCACACTTGTCCTCTATAGAATCTAGAGTTTGTGAGTTCTATACCTTCTCACCTCAGTCTTACTGTCCTAAACATACACCTTTTTTAAGTATATATACATATTATTTTTTACCCAATAATGACACATTTTTTATTTTAAGATTTTTATTATTTTTATTGCTATTTCCACATGATCGCATTACTGGTTTCATGAACACTTTTTGTTCTTCCTTCCCTTTTTTTTCACCATACCACTTTTTTTTGTCTCTTTCACACTTTTTCTCGCCGATTTTTTTCTTTTTGTGGGAGGTTCTTTGTCATTTCATTGTGTATATATGTCTGGCAGACATACACTTCTACAGATCTGATGTAACTTATGCCTGTTTGGTCCTGAGGAAGGGAGCAGAGTCTCCTGAAACGCGTAGACCTGTGCAAGAATAAAAAGTTTACATTAATCCAAGATTTCATCAGTGATTTTTGGCGCGGTTTACAAAGCCCCATTCTACAATTTCTCTCTGTTATCAGCCACCTGGGGTATTGCTGCCTTTGATCCGGATTTATGCTGTTACAGGAGTTGTGCCTTTCACAACCATCTTTGGTGAGTAGGATCATCTCTTTTATCACCCCCTGTCTGTCAGGGTAAGACCCTATTGCGCTTTTTTGTCTGCAGGTTCTTTTTATCTAATTCAAAAGCATGGAAGCAGGCTCCCCATACAGTGCGTTATTCAGCTTGCACGTCCTGCAATAGGAATTTCTCTTCAGGCCAGTCACCCCCCCCCCCCCGTGTCAGTACTGCGCTGTCCCAATTGTGATGGCATCCCAGGACCCGCCCACCGCCGCAGATGAGGATGTTTGCGCCCCCCTGAGTGGGCTGCCTCCCTCTCCCAATTGGTAACTAAGCTAACCAAACTCTCCAAGTCTCTGGTTTCGGTCTTACAGCACCTACCAGCTCTCCATGAGCCTCCTTCGATCAACGAGGACGAGGCTGCCTCAGAGGTCCAGATTGACCCTGCTTCCAAGGCTCAGGATAGGGTTCCTACTAGGATCCAGAAGAAATCCTCTAAGCGGGTCTAAACATGCAGCCCATCCACATCCCATAATGACTCTGAGTCCGATTCTGCGTTAGAGTCGGCCTACGAGGATATGTCTCTAGAGTTGGACTCAGACTTGGAACTGGATGCGGAGCAGGTGTCCAATATCTGGGAGATGGTCGACAGCTTAGTCTCGTTTGTTCACCAGACTCTATCGGTAGAAGAAGATGTGCCTGCGGTGGCTTCTAAGCCGGTTTCCTTCAAAAAGCCTAAGCGAGCCCCGAAGTGCTTTTCTAATAATCCTGAATTTACCACCATTCTGGTCAAGCGAAGAGCTCACCCAGAAAAACGATTTGCTGGCAAGCGATGTCTCGCCCTTCTCCATCTGTTCTCTCCGGAACTAGTGAGGATTGGGCTGAGTCCCCTGCTGTCAACCCCCCTTTGTCTCAACTGGCCAAGCACACAGTACTTTCCATTCCAGACAGTACCTCTCTCAAGGAACCCACTGACCGCACCTCTGGCTCGGTCTATTTTTGAGGCTGCGGGATCCTCTCTCTGCCCCTCATTTGCCACAGTGTAGGCTGTTAAGGCTCTTGACGTCTGGAGTAAGAGTTTACGGAGAGGTCTCCGCGCAGAAGGTTTGCCTTCCGAGTTGGTTGAGCTGATCGACCAAATATCCATGGCTGCCAAATACCTTATACAGTATCCTGTCCACTGCCAGTAACTTGAGAATGGCGGCAGCTATAGGCATTGAAGTGGTGTCTAGGTATAGTAAAGTATCCATGCGGTACGCAATAAAACCACCTATAGCGCCACCTGGTGGAAAACAACGAGTTAGCATTTTTATCTCGATAACGGAACGAGATAGAGGAAAAAGTGAATTAAAAAGTTGTAGGGCATCATCAATTCAATACGAATCGACACCTTGCATACAGAAATGCTATGATATGAAACCCATGACCCCCCCCCCAAAACATTGAATGCTGGTCACGCATATGGCGCTCATTTAACTTTGATGCTCAAAGTGGCCACCGTCAGCTGCAATGCACATCTGGACTCTGGACAGCATACTGTATCTTGCTGCATGTTGTGTAATATGGTCGGTGATACGTTTGCACAAGCATCTGTAATACATCATCGTAGGTCCTGCAAGGTTGGTGGAGTGGTCGCATATGTGACGCCCCTGACCTGGTCAGGCGCCACTGAGTACTGCACCCACGCCGGAGTGAGTACAAACAGGTAATCCCAAAGGCTAACTAGGGTGTGGACACACACAGACACATAGTAACCAGGACACGCACACAACTTAGAGGGGACCCCTGGGCAGACACAGGAAGGGGTGTAGCCCTCGTATCCCAGCTAGTGGTGGGGTGGAGAAGCTGGTTGCTAGGTTGCAGTGGCAGGCACAGAGGGGAGGAGTAGGTAACCAGTCTGAAGTGAGGAAGCGCAGTGTGCAGTCGCAGAAGAAGGACGTGTGCAGAGTCACTAGTCAGACCCTGCACGTGTAGTGGCTGTCGGCGGGGGAGAACGGCTATCAAGTAGTCAGCCTGAAAGACACCTTAGGAAGGAGCGGGGTGATTGAGTACGGGGACTTTTGAGAAGACCAGGCCCGCACGGGGAAACAGGTCCCTAGAGCAGGAACCCAGTTACTTTGTCTGCTAAACCTGCTGGTGAGGGTGCTGGATAAGCCTCACCAACCATTACAGAGTCCGCAGTATCAGTAGCAACGAGGGGCCCATAAGTGAGACGGGGCAAGAAGCCAGTTCTTTACTTGGTCCACGCTGCCAGCAAACAGGCCAGAAAGGGGAGAAAGGCAGTTGCGACATCCCTGGGTGATTCCCGCAGCACTTCAAGTCAGGGGTCATCCGAAACAAGAAGGGCTAGGAATGCGAGTTGACAGTCACCCCTGGATCAGCCTGAAGGATACCTGGTTCTCGCTGCAGTTTTTCTCAGTATCGCCCGGGTTGCCTCACAACTACCAACTGAACGAGAGTAAAAACCCTGAAAGACATTTCTGGACTGTGTGTGAGGTCTTCTGCGACCTGTGGTACTACGCACTTACACCTGAGCCCCTGGGAGGCCATAACACCAGACTGCATTTACCATCAGCCCCAGACGCTCTCTAAACTGCAGTGGCGGTCACCCCCTGACGCAATTACTGAGAGTGGCGTCACGATTCCTATTGAAGTTAACTTGACGTACCTGTTGCCGGAGGATTTCCAGCACGTGAAGACCCTGAGACGACCTGCAGGTGAGCACGAGGCTTCACACATACACCTGCTGTTTGATGTGACCTCACAATGGGGTCAGGTCAGGTGAGCGTGGAGGCAACTCCACGTAGTCACCATACCCAATGACTTGTAGGAAGGTCTCTATGAGGTATCGCTTCACGTCCGCACCCTTGTGAGTTTTCCACTCCGTTGTTTTCCACCAGGTGCCGCTATAAGAGGTTTCATTACGTAGCGCACGGATACTTTACTATACTTAGACACCACTTCTATGCCTATAGCTGCCGCCGTTCTCAAGTTAATGGCAGTGGACAGCATATGGGTGGGCACACTGTATACATTGCAATTCGGTGGTAATCCGTGGAATTCTCTGGCTTAAAACCTGGTGTGCAGACTGTGCATCTAAGAGATTCCTAACGGGGTTACCCTTTCAAGGGTTTCGCCTCTTCGGCAAAACTCTTGACAAACTCATTGCAGATACAACTGGAAGTAAGAGCACCTCTCTACCAAAATATCGCCCCAAGCAAGAGATTTCCCTGGCGTCTTCGGACCTTTTGGGACTTTACCTCTAACCCACCTGCGCAGTCTGAGCGACCCTCCCAGCGCAGGGAGCAAAAGCCTGGACCCTCTAAAACAAACACGGCCTGGCGCTCCCGTCTTAGTCAGCCCCGGTCTGGTGGGTCCCGTTCTCACCAATCAGCATGACGCCAGGCCTCCCCGGACCACCGTAGAAGGCCGACTGCTCCTCTTCCAAGATGTCTTAAGTATGAAGATAGAGAGAGGAGCGCATGTGAAGAATTGTAGATGTAGTTGTATAATTATCTGTCTGTCTATGTAGCCATCGCACAGACCTATAGCATAATTCAAAGTTGTATAATCATGAAGGAGTTAACCAAAGATGATGAAGCCAGAATGTGAAGCTGTAAAAAGTGTTATCAGTAATGTTCACATAGAAGGAATGTACGGGAGGCAGGCAATGTGATGTGAGATATTGGGGAGTGAAAAGCACTCCTTGTTAGCTTCAAGGTTATTCATGCTTACGGTATAATTGGATCTATCTAATTAAACCAGTTCAGTTGGTGACGCTGTCTGAAAAGAGAGCATGTCTGTGTTCTTTGTCTTATATACATTGATATATATATTGGCACTGATATACAGCTAATATGGCACCGTCTCTGGATATCCCAAATGAGGACTCCATTAGCAGTCTTCAATGCAAATGCGTCCCTTGACAGCAGCTCCTGCCGTGAGTCCCACAAAGGAAATTGTAGTGTGTAGAAAAGATAATATCATGGTCTGAGGGAGTGCTAAGGAGGCCAGATTAGTTGGTTACTTTAAAAATAAATCTTTATTTCCTCTCGTACCACAACGCGTTTCGATATGTGAAATTTCTTCATCAGGTGGTTCCTCTGCGGTTCGGGATGAAGATTTTGGGGAAGATGGTGGCGGCGATGGAAGCCGTCCCGTTCGCTCAATTTCATCTTTGTCCTCTTGGCTGTCCTTTCAGTGTGGGACAGGAACCTGGCGTCCCTCGATCGGCCAGTTTTTCTTTCCCAGAGAGTGATCCCACTCTCTCCTCTGGTGGACCCATCACTCCTCGCTCTCCCAAGAGACATCCTTCCTCCTGATTCACTGGTACGTAGTCACGGCAGACGCCAGCCTGATAGGTTGTTGGGGAGCCATGTTTCACCATCACACGGTTCAAGGTCGATTGTCTATCCTGGACCACTCCCTCCCAATCAGCATTCTGGAGCTAAGGGCCATATTTCTGGCTCTTCAAGAGTTCCTTCCGCTTCTCTCGGGTCTCCCGGTTCGGATTCAATCCGACAACGCCACTGCAGTGGCATACATGATTCATCAAGGAGGGACACGCAGCTTAGCAGCGATGGAAGAAGTCACCAAGATCCTTCGCTGGGCAGAGAAGCACGCCTCTGCCATCTCCACGGTTCACATCCCAGGGGTAGAACTGGGCCGCAGACTTCCTAAGCTGACAAGGTCTGGCAGCGGGAGACTGGTCCCTCCACGATGAGGTATTCCAGCAGATCTGCCACAGGTGGGGTCCTCCGGACGTGGATCTCAAGACATCTCGCCAAAATGCCAAGGTTCACCCCTTCATTGCCCGCTCCCGCAACCCGCATGCAATAGGCTCTGACGCCCTGGTCCTGCCGTGGTCCCAGTTTCGTCTCCCTTACATCTTTCCTCTGCTTCCCCTAATCCCGAGGGTGATCAATAAAGTCAAGGCGGAGGGAATCTCGGTGATACTAGTAGCTCAAATTGACCCATGAGGGCCTGGTATTCGGAACTTGTCCAGCTACTAGGCGACACTCCCTGCCAGCTTCCCGACCGCCCAGATCTTCTGTCGCAGGGTCCGATTTGCCACAGAACTCCCCTGGGCTACGTTTGATAGTGTGGCTGTTGAATCCTGGATTCTAGCCAGGACCGGTCTCCCCCCCCCACCTCATGTCCACTATGATGAATGCTAGAAAGCCCTCCTCAGCTTGCATTTATCATAGAACCTGGAGACCGTTTCTCTCCTGGTGCGAACAACAGGAATAGTCACTGCTTACCTTTTCCTTGTCCTACATCCTGTCCTTTTTGCAGGTAGGTAGGACTGGATTCTGGGCTAGCGCTCAGAACCAAGAAGCTAACAGTTCAAAATCGTTCTGGGATAGTCAAAATATATATATATAACTAGTGAAAAACAATCCCTTTAAAATTACTCTTTTATTACGGTAAATACGTCTTAAAAAAGATTCTCCCAAGTGATTCACCCGTGCAACAATTATCACAGGGTGGTATAGATATACACCAGGGATGCCAATCTTTATTAGAGGATACAAAATATAAATGGTGAAAGGCAAGGGGTATGGGGTCCCACAAGGGGGTTACACTTACCCTATAATAACC
Organism: Anomaloglossus baeobatrachus; assembly: GCF_048569485.1. Classification (NCBI taxonomy): domain Eukaryota; kingdom Metazoa; phylum Chordata; class Amphibia; order Anura; family Aromobatidae; genus Anomaloglossus; species Anomaloglossus baeobatrachus. Next base: position 745,074,181 of record NC_134353.1, read on the forward strand.
CTTTAGTTGATTCCTTCCTACCAACGGAGGTATATCGCCTTGACGTGATTGGGCGCCCCCGTTCCTCGGCGGCTATCAATCTTTATTAGAGGATACAAAATATAAATGGTGGAAGGCAAGGGGTATGGGGTCCCACAAGGGGGTAATCTTTATTAGAGGATACAAAATATAAATGGTGGAAGGCAAGGGTTATTGGGGTCCCATAAGGGGGTCAGAACCCTCAATGGACTGGTCTTCTCCCTTTTCGTTTTTTTTTCCAGAAACAGCTAGTGCCTCAAGCTCAAATTCGTACCTTTCTTCAGGGGGGTAACCCATTTGGTTCCCCCCATTGTCAGCCCCTAGATCCATTGGACCTTAATCTGGTTTTAGGAGTCCTTCTGCAAGCACCTTTTGAACCAGTGCAAGAAGTCTCGTTTTCCTTACTTTCTTGGAAAGTCGCGTTTTCAGTGGCTATCACGTCGGTGAGGCGAGTTTCAGAATTGTCGTCTCTCTCCTGCCGGGTTACCTACCTGGTTTTTCACCAGGACAAGGTTGTTCTCCGGCCCTCACCTCCCAAAGGTAGTTTTTCCCTTTCATCTAAATGAGGAGATCATCCTGCCTTCATTCTGCCCTGCTCCGGTTCATTCATTTGAGAAGTTCCTACATAATCTAGATCTTGTCAGGGCTCTGAGGATTTATATCTCTCGAACTGAGCCGTTCCGCAAGTCAGACGCACTCTTTGTTCTTCCAGAAGGGCACAAGAAGGGTGCTTCAGCCTCGAAATCCACGATTGGCTGTTGGATTAGATCAGCTATCCGAGAGGCGTACAGGGTCAAAGGCGTCACCCTCCCAGGAGGGGTGAAGGATCATTCCACCCGAGCGGTTGGAGCTTCTTTGGCTGTTCGCCATCAGGCTTCGGCAGCCCAACATTGCAAAGCCGCTACCTGGTCCAGTGTCCACACGTTCACCAGGTTCTACAGAGTACATACGCAGGCTTCTGCGGATGCTGCCCTGGGGAGACAAGTTTTGTAGGTGGCGGTAGCTCACCTCTGACTCCCCGCTTTTCAGTTGCTACCTACCTTTATAAGTTAATGGTCAGTTAGTTTGTCTGACCTTATCAGCTGTTAATTGTTTTATTCCCACCCAGAGACTGGTTTGGGATGTCCCATGGTCATGTGTTCCCGAATAAGGCGAGATAGATAGGAAGATTTTTCTGTACTCATCGTAAAATCTTTTTCTCTGAGCCTTCATTGGGGGACACAACACCTGCCCTGTTTGGATTAGACATTTTTCTCATGCTTTGCACAATCTAAAGCTACAGCTTTTCCTACTATTTTTAGGGTATGTGCGCACTAGGCGTTTGTGCACATTTTTTGGGTGCGTTTTTGTTCAGAAAACTGCATGACTTTGCTTCACCAGCAAAGTCTATGAGTTTTCATTTTTGCAGTCTGCACACAACGTTTTTTAGCTGCATTTTTGTGGGCACCATGTCAATTATTCCTGCGTTTTTCACTGCGTTTTCCACCCATTGAGTTCAATGAGATGTTCAAAACGCAATGAAAAACGCAAATTGCAAATATAGCTGCATTTTAGTGCGTTTCTATGACTAAAAACGCAGCTATAAACGCAAGTGGTGGGTAGTACAGAGACGTGTACGGGAAGAGGATTCCTTGTGTTAGTAAACACAGAAGATTGAATCCTCCCGGTACCGCCACCGCTGCTTCCACCTTCCGTCCTGCGCCATGTCCGGACGGGAGCTGGAAGCAATTGCGAAATCAAAAGTGAGCAGTAGAAAAAAAAATAAATCTCATACTCACATATCTGCAGACTCCCGGTGCATGTTCGCTTCCAGCTCCTCTTCGGTGCCGCCACCCCTGTTCCGGCTGTGTGCAGACTCCCAGGACACGTCCGATAGCTGCAGGACCTGCCGCTGATCAGCTGATGCGGTCACCTGACGGACTCAGCTGACAGTATAAGTCCAGCGGTGAGGCCGGCTTTTTACCGCCCGACCGGCTTAAACTATCAGCTGATGCGGTCACCTGACGGCATCAGCTGACAGTATAAGTCCAGCGGTGAGGCCCGCTTTTTGCCGCCCGGCCAGCTTAAACTATCATCAGCTGATTACCGCTGGCTCCTGCAGCGATCGGATGGGAGTCTGCACAGAAGTGAGTAGTTTGTTGGTTTTTTTTTGCACTGATGCATCAGCTGATTATATAAACGGCATTTATACAATCAGCTGATGTGTCATGTGATTCACGTCCTTGAACCTGACACATCATCAGATCACTTTGCCTTCCAGCAAACCGATCAGATGATATTGGATCCAAATTGGAAGCGGCAGGACCCTTGACCCAGGATTACAGCAGAGGGAGGGAGGGGGTTCTTTATTTCAATGAAGATGGAGTCACTAATTGTGTTTGTGTTTTATTTCAAATAAAAATATTTTTCTGTGTGTTGTGTTTTTTCTTATCTTTACTAGAAGTTCATGGTGGCCATGTCTAATATTGGCATGACACCATGAATTTTGGGCTTAGGGCCAGTTGATAATATACAGCTAGCCCTAACCCCATTATTACCCAGCGAGCCACCCGTCACCAGGGCAGCTGAAAGAGTTGATACAGAGCCAGAAGATGGCGCTTCTATGAAAGCGCCATTTTTTGGGGCGGCTGCGGACTGCAATTCGCAGCGGGGTGCCCATAAAGCTTGGGCACCCTGCGATACAGGTTCCAATCCCCAGCTGCCTAGTTGTACCTGGCTGGACTCAAAAATTGGGCAAAGCCCACGTAATTTTTTTTTTTTTAAATATTTCATTAAATTTATGAAATAATTAAAAAAAAGAGCTTCCCTATATTTTTGGTTCCCAGCTGGGTACAAATAGGCAGCTGGGGGTTGGGGGCAGCCCGCACCTGCCTGCTGTACCTGGCTACCATACAAAAATATGGCAAAGCCCACGTCATTTTTTTGGGGGGCAAAAACTGCATACAGTCCTGGATGGAGAATGCTGAGCCTTGTAGTTCTGCAGCTGCTATCTGCTCTCCTGCATACACTAGTGGATGGAGCATGCTGAGCCTTGAAGTTCTGCAGCTGCTGTCTGCTCTACTGCATACACTAGTGGATGGAGCATGCTGAGCCTTGTACTTCTGCTCTCCCTGCCTCTCCCTCCAGCATACAGTCCTGGATGGGGCATGCTGAGCCTTGTACTTCTGCTCTCCCTGCCTCTCCCTCCAGCATACAGTCCTGGATGGAGCATGCTGAGCCTTGTAGTTCTGCAGCCGTCTGCTCTCCTGCATACACTAGTGGAGAATGAAGAACATATTGAAGAAGGAAATGACATCAGGCCTTTTTCAACAATCTTTAATGGCATTGTTCACAGATAAAAAAACCGCATAAAAATGCAGTGAGCAAAACCGCAGCAAAACACATCCAAAAGTGCACTAATTCGCATGCATTTTTTGATTCGTTTTGCGTGTTTGTGGGTTTTTTAGCGGCCAGAAACGCAGCATTTTTGATGCCACAAAAAAACGCATAGTCACTATTTTTTGTTGCATCAAAAACACTGCGTTTCTGGCCTCTAAAAACGCACAAAAAACGCATCCACGGCAAAAAAACACGTTTTGTTCACTGCGTTTTTATGCGTTTTTTTATCATTGAACAATGCTATTAAAGATTGGTCAAGAAAAAAAAAAGATCTGATGTCATATCCTTCAATGTGTTCTTCTTCATTCTCCACTAGTGTATGCAGGAGAGCAGACAGCTGCAGAACTATAAGGCTCAGCATGCTCCATCCAGGACTGTATGCTGGAGGGAGAGGCAGGGGGAGCAGAAATACAAGGCTCAGCATACTCCATCCACTAGTGTATGCAGGAGAGCAGACAGCAGCTGCAGAACTATAAGGCTCAGCATCCTCCATCCAGGACTGTATGTAGGAGGGTTTTTTTTTACCAAAAATGTAAAACGTAAAAAAAAAATGACGTGGACTTTGCCATATTTTTGTATGCTAGCCATGTACAGCAGGCAGGTACGGCTGCCCCCACCCCCAGCTGCCTATTTGTACCTGACTGGAAACTAAAAAAAACCAAAAAGACGTGGGCTTCACCCAATTTTTGTGTCCAGCCAGGTACAACTAGGCAGCTGGGGATTGGAATCCTCAGCGCAGGGTGCCCAAGCTTTCTGGGCACCCCTGCTGCGAATTGCAGTTCGCAGCCGCCCCAGAAAATGGCGCTTTCATAGAAGGGCCATCTTCTGGTGCTGTATCCAAATCCTCCTGTGGCCCTGGTGCCGGGTGGCTCACTTGGTAATAATGGGGTTAGGACCAGCTGTGTATTATCAGTTAGTCCTAAGCCCGAAATTCATGGTGTCACACCAATATTAGACATGGCCACCATGAATTTCTAGTACAGATAAAAAAAACACAACACACAGAAAAATATTTTTATTTGAAATAAAACACAACACAATTAGTGAGTCCATCTTTATTGAAATAAAGAACCCCCCTCCGCAGTAATCATGGGTCAAGGGTCCCACGCTGTCCAATCCGGATCCGATATCATCTGATCGGTTTTCTGGAAGGCAAAGCAATCAGATGTATCAGGTTCAAAGACCTGAATCACATGACACATCAGCTGATCGTTTAAAAGCCATTTATACAATCAGCTGATGCATCAGAAGAAAAAAACCAACATACTCCTCTGTGTAGACTGCCGTCGGATTGCTGCAGGAGCTGCCGGTGATCAGCTGATGCAGTCAGCTGACAGCATCAGCTGATCGTTTAAATCGGCTGTGTGGTAAAAAGCCGGCCTCACCGCTGGACTTATACGATCAGCTGATGCTGTCAGGTGACTGCATCAGCTGATCACCAGCAGGTCCTGGAGCCGATCGGATGTGTTTCGGGAGTCTGCAGACAGCCGGAGCAGGGGTGGCGGTACCGAGAGAGGAGCTGGGAGCAAACATGGCGCAGGACGGGAGGTGGAACCAGAGGTGGCGGTACCGGGAGGATTCACAAGGAATGCTGGGTGAGTACAATCCTCTTCCTGTACACGTGACTGTACTACCCACCCTATGCGTTTATAGCTGAGTTTTTAGTCATAGAAACGCAGTTATATTTGCAATTTGCGTTTTTCATTGCGTTTTTTAACATCTCATTGAACTCCATGGGTGCAAAACGCAGTGAAAAACGCAGGAATAATTGACATGCTGCGTTTTTGTGTGCAAACAGCAAAAATGAAAACTCATAGATTTTGCTAGTGAAGCAAAGTCATGCAGTTTTCTGAACAAAAACGCACCTGAAAAACGCGCAAAAATGCCTAGTGCGCACATAGCCTTACACTAAACTGGCTTAGTTCCTGGTCAGTCACAAGGGTGAACACTGCGGAGGAGGAGCTAACTTTTTTCTTAGTTTCCCTAGTGTCAACCTCCTGGCAACAGCAGCATACACCCATGATGCTGTGTCCCCCAATGAAGGCTCAGAGAAAAAGATTTTACGGTGAGTACACAAAAATTTTCCTTTCAAGGTTATATACTTGGTGATAGGTAGTTTTCACCAGTTTCAGTATGTTAAATTGGCCATAGTGGTATGTTACATTGGAATAGTGGTTACAGAGCTGAGTAACATGCAGATGTTATTTTTTTAAATTTCTCCTCTCTGTTGCGGAAATATTGACTTGTAAAGTTTAGGCTATAATTTATGCTAAATTCAACTAAGTGTAACCAGACATTTGTCTTAGGGGTCGTGTACTTTTCCTGCATGAGGTTGACCAATGATAAGCAAGAGGCGTCATGCAGGGGAAGAAATAACACTCCCCCAGAAGGTCAGAATAATATGCTTTCTTCTGTATGATATGTAATGACAGTTCTATTGACAAGGGGGTCCCCTTGAACCAGCTTCTCTAGTTTGCAAGTGCCTAAACATCAACTTATTTTTTTACTTCCTGACTGATTAGTCTACTCCTATTGGTGGATAAATATTGAATGAGCAATGCCTCTACGGCACAAGCAGGAGCGTTGACTAAATGGTTAACTAACCTATTGTATAGATATAATGCCGCCTTATCAGCTCCAATCCCCCTTAAGACGATAGCTAGAGTGTGGGTGTTGCGGACAGGGGCCAGACCACTGCAAGGGGGTGCTCGGATCCGGGTTCGTTACTGTGGCTTGAGTGACAGTCGGACCCGGGCTCGTGCAGCCGTCCGTCCTCACAACCGTAGGAAGGGTGTATTTACAGGGGAAATGTTTGTCAGTGATGCCACCCGTGGGTTGCGGTGAGAGTTGGTAGCACCGCCGCTGCCTCAATATGGGACGCCCAAGGCTGATTAGTGGGGCAGGATGGTATCCCCTCCACGGGTAGGGGAGGTGTTGTCCCGGGGCCCTGGTGTACGGGGTTGTATGCTGCAGAGAGTGTCATGCAGGGCTGGACCGGGCAAGGATGGTGTACTCACAGTTCCAAGGAAATTCACACAGAGTCCAGTAGAAAACCAAATTGCCAGTGATCGGTAACCTTCGGCGGTTGTATTCGGGTCCCACACCCTGGTACAGCAAACAGGGGTCCCTTCCTCCTGCACTCAGTGTTTGTGTCTTCAACAGGACAACTCCGCTTCAAACGATGGAAGTCCACTCCCAGTAACTTTGTATGTTGGGAGCTGAGGCCTGTGAAATCTGACCCTTGGGATCTCTGTGGGTTCTGGCGGACACCCTATCCCCCGCGTTGGGCTTCCGTTTCGCTCTCTGGGCTTGCTCGTGGGACAAGACATAGAATCTTGTATAACAAAAATATATCCGGCACACCACTATGTAAAAGAGGAATTTTAGAATTGGTTTGAAAAAAACATGGATTTATTGTGTATGTACAGGAAAAGTCCGTCCAACGTTTCGATCCAATAGGATCTTTCACAGGGACAATGGGACTAGTGTGAAAAAACAAAAAACATACATAGAATTAAAAAACAAAAACAAAATATCATCAGTGGTACACTGTTGTGATTATGTTTAGGTAATTTACAGATATTATGAAAACAGCAGATACTGCAGCGACAAGAGAAACAATATGAACATTTAAATCCATAGATTTCATAGGCACCAATTGATGAAACATGTAGATCTCCATTAAGATGTAAAATAAATGACAATCTGTTGAAACATGAAAGAGTTTGTTAGAGAAGTGACCATACATGATAATAAGACACGTACCCTGAAGTATAAAAGGGTTGTCAAATCGTATCGGTACAGGTAATGATGGTCATCAAAGTATACCAGAAGGATGCGTAAGCGGTCTATGAAAAAGGTAAATGAGGAAATAAGATGATGATTTGAATAAAAAAAGGTCTGATTACACAAGTCAAAAAGGAGAAAGGGAACATAGGGAACATACCTCAGTAATTCTACTTAGTGATATAGTGCTAGGGGAGTGTCCAACAAGAACGTGCTGTGGTCTTGTGTATAACAAGGAAGAATCCTAAAGGGGATACATCGGAAAAGAAGAGAGGTGAGGGGTAATATTATGGTCCTATATATAGAAAGAAAAAAGGTCTTTTTTACAAAGTCTTTTGTATAAAAGTGCAATAGGGCATGTATGTATCAACCTACCGGATCAATGGGACTAATAAATGTTAGTCACACAATGTCAGATGGGGAAACCGATCATGCCACTGGGGGGGTCACATTAATGTAATTCTTTTATATAACGTGATCTGTATAGGCAATAAAATGTACACTGTGAGTAACCGAAGAGAGCAGACAGAGAGGAAAAAAGAAGCAGAAGAAATCACGGTAAGAGGGTGAACATACCGGAGAAAGAGAAACCTTGCTGGTAGATAGGGCATTAATATTGGGCGTGGAGTGGCACTCTGACGGTCACTAAGATAAGAGCGAATAATAAATAATAGGTAGTATGTGATACATGACCATATATCTCAATAAATGTCACAGAAAGAAACAGTTGGGAGTAGGTAATTCACATATACCTGTTAAGTGCGTATCACTGGGTATATGACTGGTTTGTAGGTAATGGTTTTTATAGAAAAAACATATAACAGTTCCCTACAGAAGAGGGATCCAATTTGTCTGAAGGAAATTCCCTTATAGCAAGCAGAGCAGGAATGCTAGATAAGGGAGAAAAAAGAGGGGAGACCTGTAATTACTATACAATATCCCACTGGTGCATATAGGCTCATCAGATGGAAAAGAAGTGTGAAGTAGTAATAGTATACCTTCCAGAGAGGAGGAATAGCAATGCTGCCGGCTGGGATTAGGTGAACGGAAGCCTGCAACTAAGGTAATATAATTGTAAATGATAAGCAAGCAAACAAGCATAAAGGAATATGAATGCACCATGCGGTGCCATTCATGCTGTACCTGCGTTGGTGGGAATGTGGGTCTCCAGTGATGGCGTCAGCACTGTGTGTGCACCTCTGGGGGATCTTTATACACGTCTGTGCCGGACGCTGCGTCCACTTCCTGTATCGGAGTGGAACGCAGTGTGGTGTGTGAAACGCACGCCTGCGCATGCGCATTGGTCTCGTAACCCGCGCATGCGCAGAGCGAATGTGAAACTGCGTTTGTCTCTAGATGAGGGAGGTGTGGCGCTGTGATAGTATGTTAGGTGCTTGCTGTCAGCTACCTTGAAAAAATGAATGAATGATATGCGCAAATAGCGTCAGGGGCATATGTGAACGTAATGCTTTGTATTTATGATATAAAGATCATAATGATCAGATGGGTCATATGATTATGAAAACGTAGGATATGTGCAGGGAAACGAGGGGGCAGGCCGCATGGGATTAAAAAGTGAGAATAGTGTGGATGTTAGAAAAGTAAAAAAAAGTATAAAAGAAGAGGAAGGAAAGAGAGGAAAGAGAGAGAGGAAAAAAGGAAAGAAAGGGGGAAAAAAATATATAATATAATAAAATGACTAGGGAAAGAGGGGGTGGTGTGAGTAACATAAAAGTGTTTGGGGAAAAAATGTAAATGGGTGCTGTTAGCTGTGCAGTGGTGGTATGTGGTGGTTTAGCTGTGCAGTGGTGGTGTGTGGTGGTTTAGCTGTGCAGTGGTGGTATACGTGTAGAGGAGAGAGTAGGGATAGTGGGACGTATATGGTACATATATGCTAACAGAACCAAATGAAAACAGTTGGATGGATAGCCCCTGACGCTATTTGCGCATATCATTCATTCATTTTTTCAAGGTAGCTGACAGCAAGCACCTAACATACTATCACAACGCCACACCTCCCTCATCTAGAGACAAACGCAGTTTCACATTCGCTCTGCGCATGCGCGGGTTACGAGACCAATGCACATGCGCAGGCGTGCGTTTCACACACCACACTGCGTTCCACTCCGATACAGGAAGTGGACGCAGCGTCCGGCACAGACGTGTATAAAGATCCCCCAGAGGTGCACACACAGTGCTGACGCCATCACTGGAGACCCACATTCCCACCAACGCAGGTACAGCATGAATGGCACCGCATGGTGCATTCATATTCCTTTATGCTTGTTTGCTTGCTTATCATTTACAATTATATTACCTTAGTTGCAGGCTTCCGTTCACCTAATCCCAGCCGGCAGCATTGCTATTCCTTCTCTCTGGAAGGTATACTATTACTACTTCACACTTCTTTTCCATCTGATGAGCCTATATGCACCAGTGGGATATTGTATAGTAATTACAGGTCTCCCCTCTTTTTTCTCCCTTATCTAGCATTCCTGCTCTGCTTGCTATAAGGGAATTTCCTTCAGACAAATTGGATCCCTCTTCTGTAGGGAACTGTTATATGTTTTTTCTATAAAAACCATTACCTACAAACCAGTCATATACCCAGTGATACGCACTTAACAGGTATATGTGAATTACCTACTCCCAACTGTTTCTTTCTGTGACATTTATTGAGATATATGGTCATGTATCACATACTACCTATTATTTATTATTCGCTCTTATCTTAGTGACCGTCAGAGTGCCACTCCACGCCCAATATTAATGCCCTATCTACCAGCAAGGTTTCTCTTTCTCCGGTATGTTCACCCTCTTACCGTGATTTCTTCTGCTTCTTTTTTCCTCTCTGTCTGCTCTCTTCGGTTACTCACAGTGTACATTTTATTGCCTATACAGATCACGTTATATAAAAGAATTACATTAATGTGACCCCCCCAGTGGCATGATCGGTTTCCCCATCTGACATTGTGTGACTAACATTTATTAGTCCCATTGATCCGGTAGGTTGATACATACATGCCCTATTGCACTTTTATACAAAAGACTTTGTAAAAAAGACCTTTTTTCTTTCTATATATAGGACCATAATATTACCCCTCACCTCTCTTCTTTTCCGATGTATCCCCTTTAGGATTCTTCCTTGTTATACACAAGACCACAGCACGTTCTTGTTGGACACTCCCCTAGCACTATATCACTAAGTAGAATTACTGAGGTATGTTCCCTATGTTCCCTTTCTCCTTTTTGACTTGTGTAATCAGACCTTTTTTTATTCAAATCATCATCTTATTTCCTCATTTACCTTTTTCATAGACCGCTTACGCATCCTTCTGGTATACTTTGATGACCATCATTACCTGTACCGATACGATTTGACAACCCTTTTATACTTCAGGGTACGTGTCTTATTATCATGTATGGTCACTTCTCTAACAAACTCTTTCATGTTTCAACAGATTGTCATTTATTTTACATCTTAATGGAGATCTACATGTTTCATCAATTGGTGCCTATGAAATCTATGGATTTAAATGTTCATATTGTTTCTCTTGTCTCTGCAGTATCTGCTGTTTTCATAATATCTGTAAATTACCTAAACATAATCACAACAGTGTACCACTGATGATATTTTGTTTTTGTTTTTTAATTCTATGTATGTTTTTTGTTTTTTCACACTAGTCCCATTGTCCCTGTGAAAGATCCTATTGGATCGAAACGTTGGACGGACTTTTCCTGTACATACACAATAAATCCATGTTTTTTTCAAACCAATTCTAAAATTCCTCTTTTACATAGTGGTGTGCCGGATATATTTTTGTTATACTGGACTTATTTTTCCAGAGCACCCCCACGTTGAGTGAGCCAGGTCTATCTCTACACTATTGACCTTTTTTTTCCTGAGCTCCTCTGCTCCATTGATAATTTTTGGACGAATGTCTCTTCCAACCTTCTCCTATGATCAAGATCAAGTGACCAACATCCTCTCGAAGGTAACAGTCCCAGTTTCCTTCCTAACAGTACCATCAGAGGAATTGCGCAGTCGGGACTATGAAAAAGAGCTGAGAAAACAAACAGCTCTAGAGCTACATTGTGGAACCCTTGCGGAATACCACAAAGCCCAAAGAATTCCCAGAGGCCTACGAGTTTCATTACGCCCCACGGTTTTTTCTGATAACCCAGAATACTGTACAAAATACGAAAGTATTCTAAACAAGTGTTCGATGGACATTATTGTTCTCACCATAGAATATCTCCAAAAAGAAATCACCGAATTAACACCTAAGATTCACTCCATAGAAGATCAACTTTCCAACACCCTATCCACCACAGAATGGGATAAGCTGAAATTGAAGACAAGGGAAACAATTGCAGGATTTCAGAAAACCCTACAAGAAAGGAAAAGACTGAAGTTTATACGAGATCAAGAAGACTACGCCAAGGATCGGGGTTACCGCTGGCACTTTATGGACTTTAACTCTACGCGTCGTCCCAATTATAACAGATATTCAGCCTCATCCAGCTCCAATAGCGAGTCCTATTCTTCCAATTCTTCTCGTTTTTTAGATACACGACAGCATCCAGGCGGAAGACAAGGAGGAGTAAGAGGAAGGCCAAACCCATCCTATCGCATACAAACGAGATCCCAGGTAGGACCAATTTAGTTTATAATATTTCCTCCCACAATTTAACACACTTAGAATCTCAGGTTTTACAGAAAGGCTTATCGTTCTGCCCTACTCCAGCCTTCAACTCATTCCAGTTAGATCAAGAGATGAGACGCTTTTTCAGGACTTTGAGACTCAAGGCCCATTTCGCAGCCCAGGATGACCTTGGTTCACGCACCAGAGAGGATGACAATTCTGGCACCCTATCCTTGCGTGACCTTAACCTAAGGCTAACTAGCACTTTCAACCCTCCCAAAACTTACCACCCGGTTGAGACTTATATTTCACTGGTCACTCATGATATCAACAAAACACTTAGAAGTATTGAGAGTGGTGAATATAGGGTTAAACATAACATGACAGTTGAGGAAAACAGGGCGATTTATGATCTCAAAAACAATAAACAAATTGTAATTAAACCTGCTGACAAAGGAGGCTCCATTGTAGTACTGGACAAGACTTACTATCTGGCCGAGATACATAGACAATTGGGAGATAGATCCACATACCTGCCCATCTCCCGGGACACCACGTCTCAGATCCAAAATCTTATTAAGGACAAAGTCGATTACCATTTACACCTTGGCACTATTGACACTAAATTGGCAGAGTTTCTCATAAAACCTAATCCCGTCAAACCGGTCTTCTACATCCTACCAAAAATCCACAAGAATCTCCAGTCTCCCCCAGGGCGACCTATAGTGGCTTCTACAGAGTCAATTCTCTCACCCCTTGCAATTACCATTGATAAGATCCTTACGCCTCTTATACCCAGAATTCCGTCATATTTAAAAGACACTTCTGACTTCCTGACACAAGTGACACAATTGGGCACGCTTCCACCTGATTGTTTACTCGTCACGTTTGATGTAAACAGTCTGTATACGAGCATCGAGCACAGTGATGGTATTCGTGCCGTAGACTGGTTTCTTGATTTACATAAGACACTAACACCGTCACAACAGTCTTTCTGTATGGACCTATTACACCTTGTCCTAGGTCATAATTACTTTCTGTTTGAAGATCAATTTTACTTACAACAAAGGGGTACAGCCATGGGATCAAATATGGCACCACCGTACGCCAATATCTACATGGCGCATTTCGAGGCGGTATACATTTATGACCATCCCCGGTGGGTACAGCACACTTTAATGTGGAAAAGATATATAGACGACATATTTGTCGTCTGGCATGGCAATCTTGACTCCCTGAATGAATTTTATCAGGACATTAATTCCTATAGACCAGGGCTCACGTTCACGATCCACAGTGATTCAACACAAATTAATTTTTTAGACACCATGGTTCTTTTATCTTCCAACGGCATAATCAGCACAGATCTTTTTGTGAAGCCAACAGACAGAAATAGTCTTCTGCATTTTTCAAGCTGCCATCCTTCTCACACTAAGAAAGCATTGCCATTCTCCCAATTTAAGAGAATTGAACGTATTGTCTCCGATCCCGTGCAGCGCCAAACCCGACTGCAAGAAATGGGAGACAAGTTTGCCTCCAGAGGCTACCCAAGTAAAATTGCCCACAACTATACACAGAAACCACGATCTAGACAGGACAACAACCCACGTGTCACCTGTGTCCAAACATACCATCCGTTCTCATCTCTTTTCAAAGGCATAATTTCCAAACATTGGTCCCTCCTTCAAACAGCTTACCCCTCGATTACTGAATTTTCAGCTTTACCTCTATTCTGTCACAAAAGGCCTAAGAATCTGAAGGACAACCTCGTTAAAGCTGACATAGGGTCTGCACAGGCAGAATTACGACAGACCTTTCTTGGGACTCCGAAAGTTGGAAATTTTCCATGCTTACATTGCTTCCAATGTAATAACCTCACTCGGGGCAGTATGTTTACACATCCACATACAGGTAAAACTTATCCCATCAGAGTTTTTTTCACATGCGATTCGTCCTTTGTCATTTACCTGATTAAATGTCCTTGCGGTCTCGGATATGTTGGGGAGACTACCCAACATATCCGAGACCGGATTAGTAAGCATAAGTCCACTATACAATGTCAACAAATTCTATTACCCGTTCCACATCATTTTGTGACACATAAACATACAGTGGCCCAACTTAGATTCCAGGTCATTGAACATGTTCCTCCAATACGTAGAGGTGGTGACAGAATCAAGAAACGTAAGGAAAGGGAGTCCTTTTGGATTTACACTTTAGGTACTTTGGAACCAAAGGGCCTTAACCGGGAATACGAGGTACAGGCTTGAGTCCTGTACCCTATCAGTATATATCACGTCCTGCCAACACGCAAGCAGTCTCCTTTTGATACATCTCTCATTTTATTTTTCTACGAGTTTTTATGTACCTTTTTTGACTTAATATATACATTTTGTCTGATTACCCTGTCTAATTGTGATTTTGTTTACCTTCCAGGTTCCCTTAGCCACGTGAATTCCCTCGATGCACTCCATCACGTTCCACTTCTCACCACAGTAGTCACGTACCCCACTTCCTATCTGTCAGCACTATATAGGTTTGTATTAGGAACACACCTGTTCTTGTTCTTTAATCGTTCCTTCATCCATCCAACTGTTTTCATTTGGTTCTGTTAGCATATATGTACCATATACGTCCCACTATCCCTACTCTCTCCTCTACACGTATACCACCACTGCACAGCTAAACCACCACATACCACCACTGCACAGCTAAACCACCACATACCACCACTGCACAGCTAACAGCACCCATTTACATTTTTTCCCCAAACACTTTTATGTTACTCACACCACCCCCTCTTTCCCTAGTCATTTTATTATATTATATATTTTTTCCCCCTTTCTTTCCTTTTTTCCTCTCTCTCTTTCCTCTCTTTCCTTCCTCTTCTTTTATACTTTTTTTACTTTTCTAACATCCACACTATTCTCACTTTTTAATCCCATGCGGCCTGCCCCCTCGTTTCCCTGCACATATCCTACGTTTTCATAATCATATGACCCATCTGATCATTATGATCTTTATATCATAAATACAAAGCATTACGTTCACATATGCCCCTGACGCTATTTGCGCATATCATTCATTCATTTTTTCAAGGTAGCTGACAGCAAGCACCTAACATACTATCACAACGCCACACCTCCCTCATCTAGAGACAAACGCAGTTTCACATTCGCTCTGCGCATGCGCGGGTTACGAGACCAATGCGCATGCGCAGGCGTGCGTTTCACACACCACACTGCGTTCCACTCCGATACAGGAAGTGGACGCAGCGTCCGGCACAGACGTGTATAAAGATCCCCCAGAGGTGCACACACAGTGCTGACGCCATCACTGGAGACCCACATTCCCACCAACGCAGGTACAGCAGGAATGGCACCGCATGGTGCATTCATATTCCTTTATGCTTGTTTGCTTGCTTATCATTTACAATTATATTACCTTAGTTGCAGGCTTCCGTTCACCTAATCCCAGCCGGCAGCATTGCTATTCCTCCTCTCTGGAAGGTATACTATTACTACTTCACACTTCTTTTCCATCTGATGAGCCTATATGCACCAGTGGGATATTGTATAGTAATTACAGGTCTCCCCTCTTTTTTCTCCCTTATCTAGCATTCCTGCTCTGCTTGCTATAAGGGAATTTCCTTCAGACAAATTGGATCCCTCTTCTGTAGGGAACTGTTATATGTTTTTTCTATAAAAACCATTACCTACAAACCAGTCATATACCCAGTGATACGCACTTAACAGGTATATGTGAATTACCTACTCCCAACTGTTTCTTTCTGTGACATTTATTGAGATATATGGTCATGTATCACATACTACCTATTATTTATTATTCGCTCTTATCTTAGTGACCGTCAGAGTGCCACTCCACGCCCAATATTAATGCCCTATCTACCAGCAAGGTTTCTCTTTCTCCGGTATGTTCACCCTCTTACCGTGATTTCTTCTGCTTCTTTTTTCCTCTCTGTCTGCTCTCTTCGGTTACTCACAGTGTACATTTTATTGCCTATACAGATCACGTTATATAAAAGAATTACATTAATGTGACCCCCCCAGTGGCATGATCGGTTTCCCCATCTGACATTGTGTGACTAACATTTATTAGTCCCATTGATCCGGTAGGTTGATACATACATGCCCTATTGCACTTTTATACAAAAGACTTTGTAAAAAAGACCTTTTTTCTTTCTATATATAGGACCATAATATTACCCCTCACCTCTCTTCTTTTCCGATGTATCCCCTTTAGGATTCTTCCTTGTTATACACAAGACCACAGCACGTTCTTGTTGGACACTCCCCTTGCACTATATCACTAAGTAGAATTACTGAGGTATGTTCCCTATGTTCCCTTTCTCCTTTTTGACTTGTGTAATCAGACCTTTTTTTATTCAAATCATCATCTTATTTCCTCATTTACCTTTTTCATAGACCGCTTACGCATCCTTCTGGTATACTTTGATGACCATCATTACCTGTACCGATACGATTTGACAACCCTTTTATACTTCAGGGTACGTGTCTTATTATCATGTATGGTCACTTCTCTAACAAACTCTTTCATGTTTCAACAGATTGTCATTTATTTTACATCTTAATGGAGATCTACATGTTTCATCAATTGGTGCCTATGAAATCTATGGATTTAAATGTTCATATTGTTTCTCTTGTCGCTGCAGTATCTGCTGTTTTCATAATATCTGTAAATTACCTAAACATAATCACAACAGTGTACCACTGATGATATTTTGTTTTTGTTTTTTAATTCTATGTATGTTTTTTGTTTTTTCACACTAGTCCCATTGTCCCTGTGAAAGATCCTATTGGATCGAAACGTTGGACGGACTTTTCCTGTACATACACAATAAATCCATGTTTTTTTCAAACCAATTCTAAAATTCCTCTTTTACATAGTGGTGTGCCGGATATATTTTTGTTATACTGGACTTATTTTTCCAGAGCACCCCCACGTTGAGTGAGCCAGGTCTATCTCTACACTAAAGACATAGAATCTTGTCCCCAGCTGGCTAATTGACAAGGGGCTTGAAACCTTCCTCACCCTAGGGTCCAGGCACCCCGTTTGTGCACAGCCTCTGGACCGGATTCCCGCTGTCGTCACCGGCGGGCTACAACCCTGCCCGGGCCACTTAAGGTCTCCCGCGACCGGATCTCCGTCGCCTATGGTCCTGGTTCCCGTCTGCCACCTAGTCAGTAGTCCGGTAGTCCAGGGGCCCCAACCCCTGACTCCGCTGTCGCTCCACACTCCTTTCACTTCAACGGTCAGTACTCAACTGTTGTGTTCCCTCCCCTGACACCTCAGGACCCCTAGGTGGGTGCTCCCATCTGCCTGGTCCCGCCCACTGGTGTGCCCCTATTGTCATGGGGGGTGACTAGGCTTTGCTGGCTGGTGTTATGTACCTGGGCGTGGGTTGGTGGTATGCCAAGGACGATGGAGTCCTGCACCTTGAAGATCTGTGCAGTCTCTGTGACAACCTGGTTTTGCCAGGGCGTCACACTGGCAGTAGCACAGAATATATTGAAGGACTTGAATACCTTGGGGCCACTCTGGTTTAATCCTCTCCTTCGACATATATAACTTTGAGTGATGTGGTCCTCAGGTTGAGATATAGTAATCAAATTCACTTGTTATATTTTCCCAGTCACATCTGAATTGTTTACCTTCAAGGATTTGTAATTAGATATGGGTTCTTGATACCACTAACTTCCTATACATACAACTCCATCATCAAATGCGCGAACAGTTGAAGTAGCACCAGTGTTCCTAGGCTTTTCTAATTTGGAAGGCGCTCCTAGAGATCTCTGATTTACCTAAAACTTTCACACAAGCATATTCTATTCTTATGTCATTTGTTGCCAAGTCTTATGTCAAGGCTTACGCGAAATGGGTGGCCAATATACCACACTTAACAATGGAGGAATGGGGAGAGGAGGAAGAGGCATGTAATTCCTTGGTGGATAGTGCTAGGAACGGTTTCAGACAAAGTTTCTAAATAAAGTTTGTTATACCCCAAAAAGGTTGAGGGGGTTTGGGATAGTTCCAAATGAATTGTGTTTTCATTGTCAAGCGGTGGTAGGCTCCTTTCTGCACACAAATTGGTCTTGTCTGAAAATTCATCCATTTTGGTCTGAACTACTTCTGTTTCTTCATGAACACTAAAGGCCACGTCACACTAAGCAACATCGCTAGCAACATCGCTGCTGAGGCACGACTTTTGTGACGTAGCAGCGATGTTGCTAGTGATGTCGCTGTGTGTGACATCCAGCAACAACCTGGCCCCTGCTGTGAGGTCGTTGGTTGTTGCTGAATGTCCTGGACCATTTTTTAGTTGTTGCTCTCCCGCTGTGAAGCACACATCGCTGTGTGTGACAGCGAGATAGCAACAACTGAATGTGCAGGCAGCAGGAGCCGGCTTCTGCGGACGCTGGTAACCACAGTAAACATCGGGTAACCAAGAAGCCCTTACCTTGGTTACCCGATATTTACCTTCATTACCAGCGTCCGCCGCTCTCACACTGCCAGTGCCGGCTCCCTGCTCTCTGCACACGTAGCCAGAGTACACATCGGGTAATTAACCCGATATGTACTGTGGCTAGGAGTGCAGGGAACAGGGAGTCGGCACTGGCAGCGTGAGAGCGGCGGACGCTGGTAACGAAGGTAAATATCGGGTAACCAAGGTAAGGGCTTCTTGGTTACCCGATGTTTACCGTGGTTACCAGCATCCGCAGAAGCCGGCTCCCTGCTGCCTGCACACGTAGCAGAGTACACATCGGGTAATTAACCCGATGTATACTGTGGCTAGGTGTGCAGGGAGCCAGCGCTAAGTGGTGTGCGCTGGTAACCAAGGTAAATATCGGGTTGGTTACCCGATATTTACCTTAGTTACCAAGCGCAGCATGCTTCCACGCGGCGCTGCTGGCTGGGGGCTGGTCACTGGTTGCTGGTGAGATTTGCCTGTGTGACAGCTCACCAGCAACCCATGTAGCGACGCTCCAGCGATCCCTGCCAGGTCAGGTTGATGGTGGGATCGCTGGAGCGTTGCTTAGTGTGACGGTACCATTAGGATCCCTATGTGTCCCTGCTCGATGTTATAAATGAGTTTACTGATGGGTATACGATAAGTCTCTTTGTTTAGATTCCTGTTCTTCTGTGCTAGGAAAGTCAGTATAACGGCATGAAAATCTACGGACGTCCCCTGTAAGCTTCCTTGGCTTTAATTAGTCAATAAATATATTCTATTATATAAAGTCCTCTATACAATTAGGATATATGATTTTAAATTTGATAAGCTATGGGGATGCTGGTTAGCAATTGCAGACTCTGCTTAATAGAATTCCCAGAGCAGCTCTCTGCATCTTTAGGTCTATCATATCTCTCCATAAGGTGTTACTTAAAGGGAATCTGTCACTTGCAAAAATGCTATTAACCTGCAGATATGAGGTTACATAGTAGTTACTGTTAGGTCCAGAAATATTTGGACAGTGTCCAACTGTTTGTGATTTGGGCTCTGCATGACACTATTTTTATTTAAAATGAAACAACTGAGATGAAATTGAAGTGGAGATTTTCAAGTTTAATTAAAGGGGTTGAACAAAAATATCCTGTGAAACGTTTAGGAATTGCTGCCATTTTTCTACAAAGCTTTCTCATTTCAGGGGCTCAAAAATAATTGGACTAATTTACATTACCATAAATAAAATATTCATTTTTAATACTTTGCAGAGAATCCTTTGCAAGCAATGACTGCCTGAAGTCTGGAAGCCATGGATGTCATCAATGCTGGTTTCCTCCTTTGTGATGCTTGCAGGCCTTTACTGCAGCAGACATCAGTTGTTGCTTGTTTGTGAGTCTTTCTGCCGTATCTAATGCAGCTCGATGGGGTTGAGATCTGGTGATTGACTCGACCATTTCAGAATATTCAACTTCACTACCCTAAATTACTCCTAGATTTCTTTTGCAGTAAGTTTTGGGGTTTTATCCATCTGTACTGTGAAGTACCATCCAATCACCTTTGCTGCATTTGGTTGAATCTGATCAGAATTCATCCGGCTGCTTGTCTTCAGTCACATCATCAATAAACACTAGTGACTCAGTGTCATTGGAAGCCATGCATGCCGGGCCATCACACTGCCTCCATCATATTTTACGGAAGATGTGCTGTGCTGTGGATCATGAGCCATTCCAAGCCTTCTCAATACTTTCTTCCTCTCATTATTTTGGTACAGAATGTTTCATCTGTCCAAAGAATGCTTTTCCAGGACTGGTTGGCTTCTTTTGACGTTTTTGTTGAAGTCTACTCTGGCCTTTATACTTTTAAGGCTGATTAATTGTTTGTGGTGAAACCTCTGTATTTGCTCTCATGAAATCTTCACTTTATAGTAGACTTAGATACTGAAATACCTACTTCCTGGAGAGTGTTCTTCATTTGGGTGAATATTTTGAAAAGGTTTTTATTCAACATGGAAAGCATTTTTCCATCATCCACCATAGTTGTATTCTGTGGACGTAGAGGATTTTGGGAGTTTCAAAGCTCACCAGTGTGCTCTTTTTTTTCAGAATGTACCAAACTGTTGATTTGACTACTCCTAACATTTCTTCTACCTCTCTAATTTTTTTTTTGTAGCCTAATGATGGTCTGTTTCTTTCCCATTGAGAGCTCACTTGACCACATGTTGTGGGTTCACAGTAGCTTCCAAAGGCACATTTCACACCAAGAATCAGCTCCAGAAATTTTACCTGCTTACTTGATGATGGATTAACGAGAGACTAGCCCATGGAGCCCAATAAAGAGCTTTTGAGATAATTGTTTAATCACTTTTTGGTTCATTAAAAAAGTGGCAGCTATAAATTAAAGAGCTGTAATTCCTGGACTGTTAATCCAATTAGGATGTGAATACTCTCATTTTAAAGCCGAGAGCCTGCATTTTAAGCCCATATTGTTTATATAACTGTATCTTGAATATGTTTTTTTAAACAGTTAAAATGCCAAAACTTGTGTCCCTGTCCAAATATTTCTGGACCTAACTGTATATAGGTTGACATAAGACCATCAAGTTCAACCTTTTTCAACCAATTTAAATTATTTATCACTAAATTATCTATAACCCACAATGTCATCCAGCCCTTTTTTTAAAGCTGTTATAGTGTCTACTATCACTACCTCTTGAAGTAGGACAATCTACAGTCTGACTGCTCTAACTGTAAAGAACCCATCCTTTTCTGATTTAGCTGCTGGAATCACCTTTCTTCCACTCCATGGTCCTTAGTATTGATTTTGGAAGGAATAAGTCATGTACTAATCATTTGTATTAACCACATATATATTTATACATATAAATGAGATCTCCTCTGAGACATTTTTTTTCTAAGCTAAACAAACCCAACTCTTCCAACCTCTCGTCATATAGGAGGCCTTCCATTCCTTATACTAATCTAGTTGACTGCCTTTGAACTGACTCTATCTTCTGAATAGCCTTCTTAAAATGTGTATTCCAAAATTTTATCCCATATTCTAGATGTGGCTTTACAAGTGATTTCTAGAGGGATAACAATACGTTGGGATCACGGGATTTAATCTCTCTTTTTTTTATACATCCTTAAATCTTGTTTGCTTTTGCAACTGCTGCTTGTTATTGCATACTATTGCTTACTTGTACCAAGAATATCCAAGTCATCCTCCTGTTCTGCAGTCCTGAGTTTACTTCCAATTAATGTATGCACAGCAATCGGATTACTGTAGGTGTATTACTCTACATTTATCTACATTAAATTTCATTTGTCAAGTGTTTGTTCACTCAGACATCTTTTCCAGATCGTTTTTAAATATTGTACTATCAAGGTCAGATTTAAATATCCTACATAGTTTGGTGTCATCAGCAAAAACTGACCCTTTACTCTCAATCTCATCCACAAGGTCATTAATATGGAGTTTAAAAAGAATCAGTCCTTCCTGAAGGGAGGAAGGTTCCCTTTGCGCCTCGCTAAGGAACTCTTCCTGTGAAGGTCCTCGACCTAGGAGCGAGAACTTGGCCTAGTTTTGTTT
The DNA here is from genome assembly GCF_048569485.1 of Anomaloglossus baeobatrachus. NCBI lineage: Eukaryota > Metazoa > Chordata > Amphibia > Anura > Aromobatidae > Anomaloglossus > Anomaloglossus baeobatrachus. The sequence continues at coordinate 745,096,084 of NC_134353.1, forward strand.
ATAGGCTTTAACCTTTTTCTGTTTCCTTCTTTCTTTTCTGTCTCTTCCCCCTTCCCCTTTCTCTTTTTTTTTTTTTATTCCCCCTCTCCTGGGGTGCCACAACCCTAACCGTTTGTAGTCCTCTTGCTCTTGGTCTCCCTTGCTGTGGGCGCTAAAAATGGCCTCCATAAAAGTAGCATCTTTCAATGTCCGAGGTTTCAACATCCCACAAAAGCGCTCCCAGATTCTTTATGGGATGTACAAGATGGGAGTTCAAATACCTTTTCAACAAGAAACTCATTTCAAAACCGGCCACTTTCACGCATCAAATCCTAATTCCAAATCCAAAGGAGTCAGTATCGCACTTCACAAAAATTTTCAGGGCACAGTGCTGGACACGGAGATAGATATAAATGGTCGATTTTTGCTGCTGAAACTCTCAATTTTAAATCAAATCTATACTCTAGCTAACATTTATCTCCAAAATAAGAGTCAAACTGAAGCTGGACAGCGTTACCTGAGGAGGCTGGAGGGATTCAAACAGGGCAGGGTCTGCTGATTATCGGAGGTGATCTGAACATGGTCATGGACAGGTTATCTGACTCATCCACTGGTAAGTCATCTGTAACCCCAAAACAGATTGCTTCTTTCAAAAGATCACTTTTTCAAGAGAGGGTAGTAGATATTTGGCGCATACTACACCCCAAAGATAGAGACTATACACACTTCTCCGCAGTACACAATTCCTATAGCAGGATCGACTACTTTATGATAGACCACCGGTTGTTAAGTTGGGCTCCGTCCGCCTCGATCGGACTGATGACCTGGTCGGATCATGCCCCTATTTTTCTTACCTTTCAGCCCCCAAACTCTTTCCCCCGTGTCTGGCAGTGGCGTTTGAACCCCAATTTATTAGCTGATTATATTGCATTGCAAACAGTTGAGACCACAATTGCGGATTTCCTCTACAATCATCAGGGGGATGAGACCTCGATGCCAGTCCAATGGGAAGCTCTTAAATGCGTTATCAGAGGGACTCTTATATGGGAGGGTTCCAGAATGAAAAGAGAGAAAGCTCTCCAAATTGACCGGCTCCTCCACCAAATTCACAAACTAGAGCACAAACACAAACAAAATGCAACTCCTGAAATTCTCATTAATCTTAACAAATAGAGGGAAGATCTTAAACTTTTGCTTGATCAGGCCTACTTGCACCAAAGAGAAAGGATAAAGCAATTCTTTTACGAATTTTCAGGTAAATGTGAGGGGTCCCTATCCAAAAGTATACATCCTAGGCTACTCCACACTTGTATCCCTAAAATTCAATCGGGGACAAATGAGTTAGTACATGATCCTCAGCAGATTTCAAACGCTTTCAAAGAATATTATGAGACTTTATACAATATTGATGGGCAACAAGCTAATACTCGCTGCTTGCGACACCAGGCAAAAATTGATAAATACATACAAGACACGGCCTTACCTGTTCTCGCTGATGATATATCCTCTTCTGTTGGGCAAGTGTTCTCAGAAGAGGAAGTTCTTCAAATTATAAAAGATGCCCCGAATAACAAAAGTGCAGGACCCGACGGACATACGGCCAAATTTTACAAAATATTTGCGTCCCAACTTGTACCCTTCCTGACCAATGTTTTTACTGCAATCTCAGTATTTAATCCTTTCCCCAAACAATCACTCGAAGCACACATTACAGTCATTCTAAAAGCAGGAAAGGACCCAGAACGTTGTCAAAGCTACCGACCAATTTCGCTCATCAATCTGGATATTAAGTTTTTTTCCAAGCTTATCGCCACAAGACTCGCGCCTCTTCTGCCTCGACTGATATGTAACGATCAAGTTGGGTTTGTCCCGCAAAGAGAAGCGAGGGATAACACTCTAAAAACTATGCTTCTTATATTACATGCGCATAAGACGAAAACACCTTCTTGTATTTTATAGGTCAATGCAGAAAAAAGGCCTTTGATAGTCAGCTGGCCTTTCCTCAAAAGTGCCTTTCAGCAAACTAACTTGAACCCTGACCTAATAAGCAAAATCCTAGCACTCTATCAAAACCCCTCGGCTAAAGTGCGTTGCAACGGAAATTATTCAGACCCATTTAACATAAAGAACGGCACTAGACAGGGATGTCCGCTCTCCCCTCTACTATACCTCACCGTGATGGAACACCTTGCCATAGCGTTAAGGCAAAACCCCAATATTCATGGTATTCAGGTCGGAAATAGCATGCATAAGCTTGCACTTTATGCCGACGACTTACTAATATATATCACAGATCCTGAGTCTTCTCTTCCATCCATACTTAAAGAATTTGATATGTATAGCATAGTCAGTAACTTCAAGGTAAACCTTGCAAAATCTGAAATTTTGAATATCACTATTCCTGAGGAAAGGAGGCGACATTTACAAAGCTCTTTCCCGTTCAAATGGTGCCTTTCATCACTAAAGTACTTAGGGATTAATCTTTCGTTGGATTTGACCCAGATATACTCACAAAACCATAAACCATTATTAAATCGTATCATAGCAGATCTCAAGGTCTTCAACAGGGTCAGATTATCATGGTTCGGACGACTCAACGTCCTGAAAATGGACATTTTACCAAAGCTACTTTATCTATTGCAAGCGGTACCAGTTGTCCTTCCTAGCACATTTTTCAAAGTTCTAAACAAAGCATGTAATCGGTTTATTTGGAGAACGAGCAAACCGCGATTGGCGAACAGATTTTTTGCCAGACCCAAAAGTAGAGGAGGAACGGGGTGTTCAAACATCAACCTGTACTATATCGCCACTGTTTTGGCTAGGGTGGTAGATTGGTTCCACAGATCGGACCAAAAGGGATGGGTGGCTGTACAGTCCTCTTTGTCCGATTTGAGCCTATCATCCTTGCCATGGATCCCAAGAAACACGCGCCCGGCTAGAGATTCTATCTCCTTTTTGACAAGGGATCTCCTTCGGGTATGGGATAAAGAAGTAGCTAAATATAAGCTCTCGGACAAACTTGGACCGATGACACCCTTATTTGATAACCCTGCCTTTCCTCCAGTAGTGGGAGTTGATAAATTTCTAATCTGGTCCCAAATTGTCTCTCCAGGAAAGGAGACAAACTCTAGTGCAGTGCCACCTATTGGAAGTAGCGATCCTAAAAGTCAAATGTGTATTTTTAACAATCCTTTGCATATGACTTAGGATATATATGCCAGATCAGAATCCCAACTTGCAGATGCGGTGTTTCGGGGTGCTTGCCCCTCGTCAGTGCAAAGTATGGGGTGTCTGATCTGGCTCATGATAAGCTTTGTGGGGACCACGGGGGAACACTATTCTCCTTAAGGAGACTTTGCAAGCTAGTCTGGCTGCCAGTAAGAGGACTTATAGCTGCCACGCCCCTCTGGGAAATATTCAAATTGTCTCTCCAGGAAAGGAGACAAACTCTAGTGCAGCGCCACCTATTGGAAGTAGCGATCCTAAAAGTCAAATGTGGATTTTTAACAATCCTTTGCATATGACTTAGGATATATATGCCAGATCAGAATCCCAATTTGCAGACACGGTGTTTCGGGGTGCTTGCCCCTCGTCAGTGCAAAGTATGGGGTGTCTGATCTGGCTCATGAGAACCCCGTAACTCCAAAACGGGACTTCAGTAGACCCTCGTTGGCTCTCTAGCTGTCCCCTCTTTCCAAGAGTTGAGAACGTTATGTCCGGATTGCCCTGTTTCATGGTTCTCCTACCTACAATTTAGATCCATTCTTTCATCTTTCCTGTTGATCGCCAGAATCAGAGTTCCGCATTCTGCCTTTGAGAAACTACTGATCCAAACCTCGACCCCTGAACACACGATTTCCCAAATTTACAATATCCTCATATCTATACCTGATCTTAAAGATTTGTGGTTTGTCAGGGAATGGGAAAAAGAGTTGAATGTTTCCCTTTCCAGAGCGCGAATGGGAGCAGGCCTTCTTATGTGCACATAAATTCACGATGGCTTTTAAACTTCAGGAAAGGAACTACAAAATTCTCACTAGATGGTATAGGTGCCCCGCCAATCTAATGAGGTTCTATCCCACCACATTAGACAAATGGAGATGTGAGACAGCCAAGGGTACTATGTTGCACATATGGTGGGAATGCCCTTCGATTCACCAACTATGGGGTAAGGTGTTCGAGAACTTTAGTCATATCTCAAGTGAGCGACCTCCCATTTCTCCTCAAACTGCCCTTTTGTCGATGCTCCCAGAGTCCTTTAAGACTATCAAAAGGGGTCTACTTAAACATTGTCTTTCTGCCACCAAGTCTATTATCCCCAGGCGTTGCAGATCTAGGGAAGCCCCAACTATAGCGGACTGGTCTCTGGAGATGGATTATATCTGTAGAATGGAGAGATTATCGGCTCACAGTGAGTCTGAATCTGAACAGTTTTTCCACACGTGGCAGAATTGAATTATGTTTAGAGAGTCCTCTGATTTCTCAATGGTCCTCGGAAGTGACATTCCATTCATGAACAAATAATACATGGCACCATCCTCGCCCCTTCGCCCCCCCTTTTTTTTTTTGTTTTTCTTCTCTCTTCTTTTCTTTGTCCTTCCATCTCTCTTCTCTCTCCTTTCTCTATAATTCTTACTACACTATTCTGTGATTTTAGATTTACGCATACGGTAGCAAATACTGGGATTGTTATGTTCACATTATATGAGACACTTATGTTCCTATGTTCGCCCTTGAGTTTAGTTCTGCAGGATACTTAAAGACACGTGTTGTCGAGCTTGGGCGGTCTATTTTGAGTGATTTACTGTCTATATAGTAATGGTGCAATTGCACTTACTTTGTATGTATCCTGTCTCGTTGATACACTTCAATACAATTTTTTAAAAAAAAAAAAAAGAATCGGTCCTAACACAGATCTCTGTGGTACCCCACTCCTCACTATAGCCCAGTTAGAGAATGTATCATTTATGACTAGTGATCAGTGGACCCAAACTGTAAAAGTCTGGATCCGCAGGGTTTCAAAATATCTGGGTGCCATATCCCGGCCCGGAGTTCCCAGGGAGCTCTGGCTAATGATCCGGATCCGACAACTTAGAAACTAAAAAAAAAAACAAAAAGGAAAACTAAATATAAAGCAAGTGAACTGTACTTACTGAGTATCTGACGCGGATGTAACTGCTTCCGGGCCGCTCACTCTTCTTCCTGGGCCACTCATTTACCTTCATGCATATTCACCACTTCCCCCTACCACCGGAGGCTTGGCGTCTGTGATTGGTTGCAGTCAGACAGTGCCCCCAGACTGTGTAACAGATTGTCTGACTGCTTGCAATCACAGGCAATGTCTCTAGGTCACTGTAGATTGGAATAAAAATAAATAAAAAAAAATTTGTAGGGTCCCCCATATTATAATAGCCAGCACATATAAAGAATAAGGCTAGAAGCTGCAGCCCCCAACAGGCGCTTATCTTGGCGTGTATCAAAATAAGAGGAACCGCATGCTGATTTTTTTGTTATTTAAATAAATAATTTTCAAAACGGCTTGCGGTCGCCCCTATTTTGATACCCATCCATGATAAAGCCGACAGCTGGGAGCTGGTATTCTCAGGCTAGAGAGACCAATGTTTATTGGCCCCCCAGCCTAAAAATAGCAGTCTGCAGTGGGGGCGTGGCTGACCATGGAGGGGTGAGGTTGCACATTCTGGAGCTCCTGGTACACTGAACGAAAATCCACCGGCATCCAGCTTATATCATGGGCAAATCCACCAGGAAAACCAGAGCCTCCTCCCAACCCCCGACCTCTAAGGGGGATATTGCTGTGCTCCTGACTCGCCCAGGCCCTTCTCACCGAGAGTCCCCGGCCTTCCCGGCAGTAAAGCCTGCAATGGACCCTCCACATGTCCTGCAGAAGATGAATGCTCTGGCCGCTGGGACCGAGAGTCAGATCCTCCCGCAGCCCCTGACACATGGAGGACCACAGACCCCTCACGACCGGGAGATCCCTCCACGGGGGCCTGCAGGAGCGGAGGACAGCGGGGCCTCAGCGACCCAAGATGGCGGCTCCCCACAGGGCGACATGGAAGTGGACCCGCCGGCACCCGTGCCCCAGCCGACAGAAGCCACAAGCGGCGGCCTGCTGGGAGATCCCCGGGTGCGGGACGGCACCCGACAGTCGGAGGATCACACATGCAGGCTGGAGGACGCGGAGGAGCGGCGGGACACGGCGACGCTGCAGGAGGTGAGGCCCGGGGGGGGGAGGGGTGGCGGCGCTTCTCTCGCCCACAACGCAGGGGGCTGCCTGGGAACGCAGGGCACACTCACCGCTCCTGCGTCCTTATCTGGGGCGGAGTGGATGGCTGTGCAACTGCGAGAGACGGGGGTACTTCCACAGGCGGCCCCCCCCGCCTGGTAAGCGACAGGACGGGTCCCAGGTGGGAGACGGGGCGGGAGGAGGGTTGCTGTCCCTCTCTGTCCGGCGCCCAGCAGCAGATCAGAGTGTAAGCAAGGCAGCTACAGTCTCAGCTGCACTGATGCCTGATATGATGATTGGGGACCCTGGGGCACCATCCCATGAACCCTTGACACAAGGACTGTGGTCGGACCCCTCATATCTAATGTCAGTCGACTCTCCAACCCGACGGTCCACGGGGTCCTCAGGGTCATCTGCCTCCCCGAAAGATAGAGGAGAGGGTGAGATAGGAAAACAGACAGAGACACTGCTGTGGGAGAGAACACCGGCAGCTGCACTCTCAGCCCAACAAAGTGCCCCCGTGAACGCAATAAGAGGCATCTCACCTTCTGCCAAGCGTGACCACCGAAGCACTACTGATGTTGGGATGTCCAGCCATACATCCCGGGGTGAGGACAGACCGGCTACCCTAGCGGACCTCCGTACATTACTACACTCAATGCCCACAAAACAAGATATAACTAATTTGACCGCTCAGATTGTTTCTCAATGCAAACAGGAGTTTGCACAGTTCGGCTCTGAACTCACAGAACTCTCATCAAAGGTGGACTCCCTAACTCAGTCACGAGACTCTTCGGGTAAAACTATACAATTACTGACGGAAACAGTTAGCCGTCACTCTTCCCAAATACAGAACCTCCAATCGAATATAGACGATCTCGAAAATAGAAATAGGAGGAACAATTTGCGTGTTAGAGGCTTACCAGAATCCATTTCCATCGCAGACATACCAGCCACTCTGACTTCCATCTTTAATGGTCTGCTGTGACGCCCACCTGGGACTTTCATCGAAATGGATAGGGCCCATTGAGCTCTCCGGCCTCCAGACCCAAATAATCCCCAACCAAGAGACATAATTTGCCGGGTTCATTTCTTCCAGCTTAAAGAAATGATTCTACAAGCTGCACGTAAAAAACAACCACTCTCCTATCAAGGTCACCCTATTCGAATTATGCCGGACTTATCTCGCTACACATTGGCTCAGAGAACGGCTCTCAAACCCTTGCTCAACATCTTACAAGAAAAGGAGATCCCCTTCAGGTGGGGGTTTCCCTTCACCCTATCGGTCAGGAAAGGCTCCCAGACCTATACCATACGAGCACCTGGGGATTTGCCAGGCTTCTTATCTAACCTGGGGTTACCCAGTATTCAGCTGCCCGAATGGATGTCGATAGTGGAGACTAGAGTAAGCTTGGTGGGGAGACCTCCCGGTGCCTTGGGTCGTCCCCCAATGGGCCCCCCTCCTAGAGAAAGGGTGAAAGGAGGCGAAAAAAGAGGACCGACTGCGGGTCGCCGCACCACTTCATAATGTTCATATACAACAGACTGATGCTGTCGTTGTCGCATTGAGAGACGCTGCTCCTGTCGGCTCGCCCGCTCAGACTGATCGGGGGGACTGGGTGGAGGGAGGGTGGAAAAAAACGACATGGAGGCCCATATGCAATAACAAATTCTGTAAAAGGTTATCCCTCTTTGAGGTGTACCAGACTCATGACAAGTATCCAACAATAGCGGGATAGGAGTGACTTGCTTAACTATCTCATGTATTGAAGAGTAGAGTCAGATATATACCCAAAGCTATAACCTCCTCTTGCCCACAGAATGCATACTACTATAATTAGCCGGTGGATGATAGGTTATGTTATGTTTTTACATTTGAATTGCTTATAGTGTTTTACAGGCTCCTGTGCGGCCTTGCTACTTGCCTGACCAGACTCCGCCCCACATAGGGTGCGAGCCTCTGTCCGGCCTATCAAGGTTGCACAAGCTCCGGTTTTACGTTAGTACCTTCTTAGTTTGTATTTTTGAACAGAGGCTATACCTCTGATTCGTAGCTTGCTCTGAATCTCTTTTTCTTTGTATCCTTTAAAAGCTTTAATCTTTTGTCTCTCATTTCTTTCCCGGCACCGCACGACTCTCCTCATACACCCGAATAAATCCGACGCTCAGACAAAATGACAGAGTTGAGAATTGCTTCCCTTAACGCCAAAGGCCTGAATACCCCGGAAAAGCGGACGCAAATCCTACAACATTTTCACCGGCAAAAGGTACAGATAATCTGTTTTCAAGAAACTCACTTCAAAGAAAATAACACACCTAACATCAAACACAAACACTACACTACTTGGCACTTTGCCAATAACCCTAACAACAAATCTAAAGGAGTGGCCATTGCCATACACAAATCCCTCCCCCACCAAATTGTTAGATGTACGATAGATAGAGATGCTAGATATATCATTCTCTCCTTATCAATCGAAGGCCAAATACTAACTCTCTTAAATGTCTATGCCCCTACCCAGGACCAGGCCAACTTCATTGCAAATTTGGTGGACCTCGCCTCCCCCTTGATACAGGGCACAATAATCCTGTGTGCAGATCTCAACCTCACCCTAGACCCGGTACTAGACAATTCAAAGAAAAAGTCACATTTATCATACAGAGCCATCAAGTACGCTAAGGCTACTTTCACACATCCGGCTTGAGCTCTGCGGCTCAATCCGGCTGTGCAAGCTATGCAACGGATGCGGTGAAAACACCGCATCCTTTGCATAAGTTTTTCCTTTGCGGCCAGTCCGGTTTTTGCCGCTTGCGGCATGCTACTGAGCATGCGCAGTGTCAAAAACCGCATGCGGTTATTGCCGCATCGCGCCACATCCGGCCGCCATAGGCATGCATTGAAAAATGCGCCGCATCGGCCGAATGTGGCGCGATGCGGTTTTTTTTGCCGCACGAAAAAACGTGCCAGGCAACGTTCCATCCGGCCGCCGCATCGGCTAAATCTGCCACATGCGGCAAAAAACGGACGGAACGCAAGGCCATGCGGCACAATGAGGCACTAATTAAAGTCTATGCAGGAAAATCGCAACCGGCAGCAAAAAAAAACGGTTGCGATTTTCCTGCAAAGTGCCGGATTGTGCCGCATAGCAAAAACCGGAGGTGTGAAAGCAGCCTAAGAAAGCCCTGCTCAAACTACATGTGACGCCTGGAGGTTGCAACACCCTGCTGTTAGAGATTACACTTTTTATTCTCCACCGCATGATTCTTATAGTAGGATCGACAATATCATGGTCCAACATTCAGCTCTCCCCTGGGTGTCCTCAACCTCTATTGGTAACATACTGTGGTCTGACCACGCCCCAATCTATTGCTCCCTTATGATTCCCTCCCTCTCTAAAGTGGTGAGACCATGGCGCCTGTATGAGAGCTTGCTTTCTGATCCTATGTGTGTGTCGGATATTCAGGATTCTATACGACACTTCCTCTCAGATCACTCCTCAGACACGACGGCCCCTATTTTCAAATGGGAAGCCCTTAAATGCGTCCTGAGAGGGGTCTTTATTAAACATGGCTCTCGTCTGAAAAAAATTAAAGCCCAGACCCTAAGTACCGCTATCCAAGCCGTTACCAAACTAGAATTAGCTCATAAAAATGCGCTCTCCACAGAAACACTTAGAGATCTCCTCAAAGCAAGGTTGGAGGTGAAGAAGTTGTTAGACGAATCATACAGACGATATCTCCAGGTGGGACGCAGCAGTTTTTATGAGTTTGGTAACAAACCCGGGAGGATGCTTGCTAGAGCTTTACGCTCACAGTGCACTCAGAACTTCGTTCCCTGTGTCAAGAACCCCAAAGATTTCATGCTCCACACTACCGCTGAGATCTCGGAAACTTTCCGTACATATTATTCAAAACTGTATAATCTCCCCAGCCCGGCAAACCCCCCTCCCCCCATTGCATCCCCTTTTAACTCCCTGGGTTCAGAATTGGCGACTGAGTTGGAAGCCCCTTTTGACCCCACGGAGTTGCAGGGAGTAATAAAAGACCTTCCTGGTAACAAGAGCCCGGGCCCGGACGGATTCACGGGGAAATTTTACAAAGCGTATGCTGACCTCTTAGGTCCGTTAATGCTGGTAGCATTTAACTCAATTTCTGCTACATGTCCGTTTCCCTCTCAATCCACAGCAGCACACGTTACCGTGATTCCTAAACCGGGAAAAGACCCACATATCTGCAAGAGCTACCGCCCAATCTCTTTACTTAACATTGACCTAAAAGTTTTTGCAAAACTAATGGCAAACAGGCTGGGTCCGCTGCTCCCGTCCCTAATCCACCTCGACCAGGTGGGCTTTGTGCCGGGTAGGGAAGCAAGGGACAACACCCTGAAGACTATAGACATCATACATCATGCTAAGACACGTAAAATACCAATGATGATTCTGTCCCTTGATGCCGAAAAGGCTTTCGATAGAATCTCATGGTCATCCCTTTCCCAAACACTTACGCACATTGGCCTAGGTCCCTCTTTTTCAGCTAAAATCCTTTCACTATATAAATCCCCAACAGCTAACCTAAAGATAAATGGCTCAATATCTGACCCCTTCACCATTCACAACGGCACTCGCCAAGGCTGCCCACTCTCCCCCCTCTTATACATACTAATTATGGAACATCTTCTATCCTCTATTCGTAACAACCCAGAAATCCGAGGAATTAAATTGGCCGGAAAAGAATACAAATGCTCAGCGTTCGCAGATGACTTGTTAATTTATATAACCAACCCCCTGATCTCTCTTCCTAACCTCTTGACCCTTTTGGAAAAATTTGGTAGGTGGTCTAATTTCAAGATCAATATGGACAAATCGGAAGCCCTTAATATATCCCTCCCTAATGAAACGGTTAATGACTTGAAGAAGCATTACCCGTTCAAATGGCCTCCAGGCAATACCATTACTTACCTGGGTATTCGTGTACCCTCGGATCTTTCTAGATTGTTCTCTTTGAACTTCCAGCCATTTTTAGCCAGACTTGACACCAACTTAACTACATGGGAAAAGAAGAGTTTCTCCTGGTTTGGACGCATCAATATACTGAAAATGACTATCCTCCCCAGGTTACTATACCTTTTGCACACAATTCCCTCTTATATTCCTGCTTCTTTTTGGGTGGGCATACGACAACAATTTAGGAAGTTCGTTTGGGCGTTGAAACACCCAAGACTGCGTTGGGAAACATTAATTCGCTCTAAAGAGGCGGGCGGGACAGGCTTGCCAGATTGTCGCCGATACTACCTAGCGGCTGCACATGCTCGTATCTTGGACCTTGTCCATAACTACTCCTCAAAAATATGGGTACGCTTGGCAACGGATCTATGTCAGAGCGCGGTTGGAGCTATGCCGTGGCTATGCCCCTCTCCACTCCCAAATAACCCAGACATCTCCTATACAACAGCTAATACACTAAAATCCTTGAATGTCCCCTCTATGAAAAATGTGCTGTTGGACAGAAATGGCCCCTTGTTTCCCATATCGGGAAACCCTAAGTTTGGCCCGGGCTATACCTCTGCGACGTTTCTAGGCTACCCCAAAGCTCGCCCTCTACGTCTACACCATGTGGCCCCCGATGGGGTTTTACTACCACTCAACACGATCCTGGGAGACACCCCCCCTCCACCCCACGCCACGAATATGAATACACTCAGCTCCAGCATTTTTTCGCGTCCATTCCTGATAAAAAGACATTAATACGCCCCCTGTCAACCTTTGAGACGTTATGCCTGTCACAGCCGGTTATACCACATGCAACCTCAGTCATCTACAAAATGCTTTCTGAAAAGGATCTCCTCTCTCTTCCCCCATACTGTAAAGCGTGGGAGTCAGAATTACACAAAACCTTTACGAAAACCCAGTGGGACAAATGTTTCTCTCTCACATCGATCAGTTATAGCATCTAAATCACAAGAGACAAGCTATAAGATAGTATCGAGGTGGTATAGGGTCCCTGTCACTATAAACAAATGGTTCCCAGGGGTACCGGACACGTGCTGGCGGTGTGGAGCGTAAGCAGGAACGATGTCGCATATTTGGTGGTCATGCCCAACCCTGTTTGCTTTCTGGAGTGGGGTACTTAGGGTAGTTCTGGAAGTAACAGGGATTGCAGTCCCCCCATCCCCGGAAGCAATCTTGCTTTATATGTTTCCCTTGTCCACGTCCAAATACAAAAAAATCGCTGCTCAGACACCTATTGCAGGCCGCAAAAACAGTGATACCTAGACGCTGGAGAGCCATGGATCCCCCGACCCTGGAAGAATGGTTCACTGAGGTTCACCGTATGGAGTCGCTGATTGCAGGTTCCCAGCATGAAAAGGACATTGTCACTAAAACATGGTTTCACTGGGAAGCGTTCTTCTCTTCTCCCCTTTATCGTCATGTTCTGAAGTAATGTGAAGTGTGGTGCCTCGTTTGTCTTTTTGCCCCTCTCTATTCTTTATTTTCTTTTCTCTTTTTCTCTCTCTCCTTATTGTTCGCACTTCTTCTCTCATAGTTAAGAATTTCCCTACCTGGGGAGTATAGGATGGTGACTCATATACTTTAGGAAATATCACAACAGGGATTCCCTTGTCATGTATTTAGTTTGAGTGTTCATATTACTGCTAATTGAATCAAATGTACCCTGTATTTCTACGGTAGACACCATTTGGCTGCAAACTTGAATTATACCCCTTATGTTATGTTCCATTCTGTATATTGAAAAATTTGAAACCTAATAAAAATTTATTGATAAAAAAAAAAAAAAAAAAATAGCAGTCTGCAGCCAGCCAAGATTTTCGCATCCATTAGATGTTACAATCCTGGCACTTTACCCAGCTCATCCCGACTGCCCTGGTGCGATGACAATTGGGGTAATAAGGGGTTAATAATAGCTCACGGCTGCCACTAAGCCCTAGATTAGTATTGGGGAGGATCTATGAGACCCCCACATTACTAATCTGTAAGAAAAGAACCACAAACACCGAAAAATACTTTATTTTAAATAAAATAAAAAAATAACCCACCCTCTTTCACCAATTTATTAACCCCAAAAACACCCAGGTCCGACGTAATCTACACAAGCTCCCACAAGGATTCCAGCCAGCTCTACTACATCTGAAGTGACAGCATCTGGCCATAGAATGTGACCACCCGCTGTGAGCTTCAGGCAGAGAATGAGCCACGGCGATGAGCAGTGATGTCACTCAGATTATTTGTGGTCACAGCTGGAGGTTTCCATGGCACTCCACCTGTGATCACAGGTAACCTAACTTCAGGTGACCTAAATAAACTCAGTGACCTCACCTCAGATGAGGTTACTAAGTTCACAAACCTGCATCTCCTGGCAGAAAACCGCATGTTTTTTTATCAAGAGATGAAGATTTGGTGCTGAAATTTCAACAGCATATTCACCCAATCTACACTTCCTGGCAAAAAAAACGCATTACTACCGCATCATACTGCATGTGGTTTTGATGCCTAAAACAATTTTTTATTTATTTACTTATTTTACACCATTCTACAGTGGCCCGCAGACAGGGTCTGTGATTGCAAGCAGCCATACACGCTGTCACACAGGCTGGGGGTGCTGTCTGACTGCAACCTATCACAGACACCAGGATTGCCAGTGGGCAGGGGAAGCGGTGAATATGTATGAAGGTAAATGAGCGGCACCAGAAGAAAAGTGAGTGGCCCGGAAACAATTACAGCTGCGCTTGCTCTAATCTTGCTATACATTCTACCACCATTTTTAAGTACCGGGTTTTGATCCCCATAGCCTTATATGGGGACTGGCATCCAACAAGATGTACAGGATCAATCGGGCCGGAACCGATTTTTTTTTTTTAATACGGTTAGACCTGCCAATCCCGAATATCTGTGGGTTCACCCATCGCTAGCAACAACTCTTTAATTCCTGTCTCTTAGCCAATTTCTTACCCATCTGCATGTAGTTTCCCCTAGTTCTTGCTTCTGGAGCTTCAGTATAAAGCTGTTATGTGGTAGAGCATCAAACGCCTTTGCAAAGTCCAGATAAATCACATCAGCTGCATTAGCAACATTTAGATTTGCACTTACCTCCTCATAGAAATCCAACATGTTGATTAGACATACCTTACCATAGCTCATGAATAACCCTGGTCTTGTGGCCCTCCTCCCTCCACCCAGGAGAGTGCCAGGACAGGAGTGATTAATCCCAGACAAATAGACGGGGTGAGACCAAAACTCAAACTCACAGCAATCACTCACAGAGGTATAGATAATACGTGATCAGGAGGAAACTATAGGAAGGGAGGAAATAATCAGACAAAAGTATTTCCACAACACACCAAACAGCACATAGAAGTTCACCAGTAACAAGATATCAAAGCAAAGGACTGGGATCGCAAAAGCTATCATCGGCATGGGAGAACAGGCTCTACCATCTTAAAAAAAGGTGTAGGCAACTGTGATAGATCTTCTGCAACATGTGACTCAAGCAGTAATTCACAAGCTAACAGATATTAACTCCTGTAATCCTGATTACTAACAAGAGCATAGCTGGTCAACACCCAAGCCTGTCTTTGCAACTCAAAAGCAGCATCATGTCGAATGTCTGACTCTGCTGTGGGAATAGTATCATAAGTAGTCCTGACACTCAGTGGGTTTTGAGACAGACACCATGTGAAAGGAAAGATATGGAGGGGGTAGTGTTGATGGTCTATGGTTGTGCTCGTTTCTTAGGCGGGCTTTGCACACTACGACATCGCAGGTGCGATGTTGGTGGGGTCAAATCGAAAGTGACGCACATCCGGCGTCGCAGTCGATATCGTAGTGTGCAAATCCTTTTTGATACGATTAACAAGCGCAAAAGCGTCGTTATCGTATCACCGGTGTAGGGTCCAACATTTCCATAATGCCGGTGCAGCGACAGGTACGATGTAGTTTCTCGTTCCTGCGGCAGCACACATCGCTGTGTGTGAAGCCGCAGGAGCGAGGAACATCTCCTACCTGCGTCCCGGCTGCTATGCTGAAGGAAGGAGGTGGGCGGGATGTTTACGTCCCGCTGATCTCCGCCCCTCCGCTGCTATTGGCCGCCTGCCGTGTGACGTCGCTGTGACGCCGCACGACCCGCCCCCTTAGGAAGGAGGCGGATCGCCGGCCAGACCGACGTCGCAGGACAGGTGAGTGCATGTGAAGCTTGCGTAGCGATAATATTCGCTACGCCAGCAATCACAAGATATCGCTGCTGCGATGGGGGTGGGGACTATCGAGCTCGACATCGCAGCATCAGCTTGCGATGTCGCAGCGTGCAAAATACCCCTTAGAGTTCTAGGGTAGAAGAGGAAGGTAGTGATTTATTAAACAGTAGTAAAAGTACAGTATATTAGGAGGGTTGTACCAATAAAATTACATTATATAGTGTCCCAAAAGTGACATAACAAGGTCCCAATACACTTTACTTTCATTATTTTGTACCAAACTTCATAAAAAGCACAAACACATTTATTGTGGAATCACCTATGAAGCCACTTAAATTCTTCATACACAATTTAGCCAACTGTACACTTTAGTAGACATTATTCTGATTTCCGCACTATAAAGGATGCCAAAGGCAGATTTTATACCAAGTAGTCCGGTGATTTACTGATTTTCCCTGCTAATGATGACCCCCATATAAATGTGAGCAAATACAAACAGTATGTATCCTATATATTGCACACACAGAGAATGGGAATGCAGAGATCGTCTTGTATCTGGGAGATCAAGACTCTTCTCCTAAGTGTAAATCAACTTCTTATCTCCATATGACAGTTATATTTTTCCTTCAGCCTGACCATCAAAGCTCCATCTATTAAATATCCTGTGGACACAAGCTTTCACTAACCAAGCTCAGCTCAGTCTCTCCAGCGCAAGCTCAGCTCAGTCTCTCCAGTGCAAGCTCAGCTCAGTCTCTCCAACGCAAGCTCAGCTCAGTCTCTCCAGCTCCGCATTAATCACACAGATCGAAAGAGAACTAAGCGGCCACGTATTTATCTCAGCGATGGGAGCACAGTTCTTGTGAATGCTCTTCCACCCTATAATTTAGGCTATGTGCCCACGTTGCGTTGTCCCTGGAGAAATTTCTGCAGCGATTTGAACAGCACACGTGCGCTTCAAATCGCTGCAGAAACACTGCGTAATGAAAAGCCGATTTCATGCGCTCTGGATGCAGCCCCCACTATAGACAGAGTGGGACCTGCATCCAAAGCGCACGGAATTAGTGACATGTTGCTTTTTAAAATGCAGCGATTTGGCAGCATGCAAATCGCTGCGTTCTAAAAAGCAACGTGCACATGGATTATGCACAATCTTCATAGACTGTGCTGGGGACGCAGGACGCATGCAGTTACGCTGCGGTGCAGAACGCAGCGTAACTGCATGCAATACGCACACGTGGGCACAGAGCCTAAAACTGAATCAACCACCAGGTTTTACTATATAAAGTAAAGGCAGTGCCATACTGGCACTAGGATGCTCTATTCAAGCATACCTGTTGTAGAAAGATGGGTTGTTTGATGAAATATCTGTAATCAAAGCTGCAGAAATGCACAGCACTTTGATTAACTTGTGCATTGTGAGTGTGTCTTTGTGGGTCGGATCCTGCTGTTCACCTGTCCCTGTCTGCTGTCCATACCTTTCTCCCCCGCCCACCCCCCAGGACAGCAGACAGGGGCGGGTGAACAGAGCACGACGTGACTCACAAAGGCCCACCCACAATGCACAAGATGAAAGTGTGCAGGCGCAGCACAGGTTTCAAACATTATTAACCTGCACATTAACTCATATCTGCAGGTTAATAACGTTTTTACATGTGACAGGTTCCCTTTAATGACATATAGGGGGAGGGGTGACGGACATAGGGATCGGTATTATTGGGTGTTGTGTATTAGGTTGTATGTATTCAAGTTATAGATATAATTCTTTCATTGTTATTTTGTTTCTATGCTAATACATAATAATGATCTAGAGTCATAAATATGTTTTAATCATTATACTCAGGTCTTGATGTAAACCCAAGATGAAAATAACATGGACATAAATCCTGCTGTAAATAAATAAAAGCATAGTGCATATAAATACACATAGGGTGCTTAGTAAACACTATTTTTGATCAAAAAGCATAGAGCCATCCCACTATGACAAGTTGTACCTAAATCGAGACAGTACCTACACTCTCCAACATTAAAACCTTACCATGTGTCGAAACAGACCTCAAAATGAATAAGGGCAGAGACTGACTGGGTCCCGACTATGGACACACAGCCATGGGAAGCACTATAGATGAAATGTCCAGCACAGTGAAAAGGGAGCCACATCCTATTTGTACTGAGTTCAAGAGACTACAAAAAAATGAGCTGGAGTGTGAGTTGGCATACATGCAACTTATAAGCGCCATAAGATAAAAGAAAACTCAAGATGAAAATAATATGGACATATACCCTGCTGTAAATAGGTAAAAGCAATAGTACATATAAATAAACATAGGGTACTTAGTACACACTATTTTTGATCAAAAAAGCGTAAAGCCATCCCACTACAACAAGGTGTGAACATGCTGTCACGCTCTCCGGGTCCCCTGCTCTGCTCCCCGGCTCACCTGCCACGCTCCCCGGCTTCCCTGCTTCGCTCCCCGGCTCCTCTGTCCGGCGTCCCCCGCTCCCCGGTCTCCAGCCTCCATCGCCTGCGGTCCCCAGGCGGCCCGGTCCCCGCTCCCAGCGCCCGTCGGCTACTCAGCCCCAGCCCGGCTCTCCTGCTTCCTGCTCACCGCTCCCTGCCCTGGCTTCTGGCACCCGGGCCTCGTGCATGCGCATTAGGGCGCGCGCGCGGTCATTGACCCTCTCTTAATGGGCCAGCGTCCACTGACAGGAAATTGAACACACAGGTACAGGGTATAAAGGGGTTTAATGTCCAAGTGGGCGGGGCCTGTTCTTCATGTTTCCTAAGCTAGGAGTCAGGTCTCCTTGTGTCTCTGTGATATACTTACCTATCTCTCTTCTAGAGCCGCTCCTGCCTCGCCATCCAGTCCTGCCGATTCCCGAACCCCGAACGCTGACTATCTGCCATCCCGTCAGTCCGTTCCATCTCTGATCCCTGTGGTGACCCGTCCTCCCGCTCCATCGGTTCCGGACTCTGCCTGACAACATCTCGGCCTCCGAACCTGAGCTCCGTCACCCGGACTACCATCAGTGACTCCGTGGTCCCAGGGACTTCTACACTCCACTCTTTTGCACGGACTGTCCTGCTACCCGTAGTGCTCCGGCTACCGGACCCCTTGCCTTCATTAAGGAGTTCGGCCCAGTGGATCCACCTCCTGGGTCTTCCCGTCCACCTGGCCCTAACACATGCACTTATAAGTTGCATGTATGCCAACTCATGTTCCAACTAATTTTTTTGGTATCTTTCAGGTCTTGAAGTGTCGAAATGATCTCCAATCTTCTTATTAAGTTAGCAGTATTTGTATGATTCAAATAGTTGCTATTGTTAATATTTGTATAGTGTTAAAAATGGAAAATAAAGCTCTTAAAAAAAAAACAACCAATGCAATGACAGAGAACCCTGTTCTCTCCATGAAGATTAGAAAGAAAACAACTACATTGTACTTAGCTCTGCAACCACTATTCCATGATGTGGCCAGTTTAACATTCTCAAACTGGTGAAAGATCCCCTTTCAGCTTAATAATGATGATTTACACTGGCACAATTACCTACCAGGCTGGCTGCCTCAGTCTCTCTCGCCCTCAGTTTGAGCAAAGATGCCACCAGGACCCTTATTTCACTGGGACCATGTGATTGCTATATGTTATTTGGACTTCTACAAACAGTAACGTGTTCATGTCATATTTATATTGGGATTGGGATCGTGTCAATTTCCAGATTAGAAAAACAAAATCATTTGGGATAAAATTCAAGTAAATGAAAATAATAATGAATCCCAGGGAGGCCTGTATGGCTACCTATGGGATATTGCACAACTACTAATTAAAGGGAGCCTGTCAGGTGCAATATGCACCCAGAACCACAAGCAGTTCTGGGAGCATATTGCTAATCCCTGCCTAACCGTCCCTGTATACACTAGCATAGATAAAGAGATCTTTAGAAAAAGATCTCACTACTCATGCTCACTACTTCAGTTTGAAGTCAGGACGCGTACACCCAGATCCATAGTGCGCATGACCCAAACTCTGGGGTCATGCGCACTGAGTCGAAATCCCCTGTCGGACGCTATGGCGGCAAAGAGGTCAGTGAGATCATCCTGTGATGCTGCGTATTCATTAGCATGCTAGCATGCCCACAGGAACGTACTAACGTGCTAATGGGGCGAACTAGCCAGGGGAACGAACGTCCAGGGGACTAGTCCTCTCACTTATTAGCATACGGTAAAAGATCTTTAGAAATACATTTTCTAAAGATCTCTTTATCTATGCTAGTGTATACAGGGACGGTTAGGCAGGGATTAGCAATATGCACCCAGAACTGCTCATGGTTCTGGGTGCATAATGGACCTAACAGGTTCCCTTTAAATATGGAAAACCAGAGAAACAAGTGGGGTATAGTACAAATAGGATAACAAATATTTATTAACAATTGAAAACTTATAGAATATGCAATCACTACAAAAACTGATTTACTGAAAGGGATAACAGAAAAACTAAAATACTGGCAAGTAAAGAACCTGTAAGATCATACAGGTAATCAATTTGGTACAAGGGATACATCTATGTCCCCCTGAGAGTATATCGCCTAATTTTTCGCCATTCATGGTTATAAGTGGCAATGAATCTAACCTCTCCAGCACCCTCTCTCTCACTACCCTCACCAAATAACTGAAAAAGTTGGTTCCTCTGTGCACTGTGAGCTCTAATATAGCCCTTTTGAATTCATCTATGGCTGTAGCCTCTTGCGATAAGTCTAGATGTTAAATCATCAGCTTGTTTATGGAAGTTCTTAGGTGTGGCACAAATACGCTTCATTCTGATGAATTGTGCAACCGGGATGGCCTGAATGGTGCTAAAATTATGGGCAGATGACGCATGGAGAAGGGGCTTGACTGCTGTCAAATTTCTATATACTTCAGTTTGTAATTGTCGATGCGAGTCAATGTCCAAAAAGCCAATTTTCTGCAGATCAGAATCATAAATGAGCTTAATATTAATTGAATTCTGATTAAGTGAGTGCATGAATCCACTGAGTTGCTCCGCCATGCCCTGCCACAAAATAAACACATCATCGATGTATCTTAACTAGCACTGCACATAGGCAGCAGACACGACGCCTTTAACACCAAAGATATCTCTCTCCCGGTGGCCTAAGAAGAGATTGGAGTATGAGGGCGTGCAGGCCACGCCCATTATAGTGCCGCATGTTTATATAAAAACGATCTTTAAAAACAAAAAAGTTATGTGTGAGGATAACATGGAGCAGTTCAAGGATAAGCTGACATACATGGCCATCCGAGTCGCTGTTACTCAGGAAGAAGTGGACGGCTTCCAACCCCTCTCAATGTGCAATACTGGTATAGAGGGCTTCAATTATTAGCCATGACCAAAAAGGTGTCAGTATCCACAAAGATCCCGTCAACCCATTTCAGGACATCTGTCTTGTCCCTGACATATGATGGTAAAGTTTCAACCAATGGCTTGCGATAATAGTCAATAAATCAACATACTGGATCACATAACCCGGCAATGCTCTAGACGATAGGACACCGCAGGGGGCTGACCGGGTCCTTGTGCATTTTGGGCAAAAGATATAATTTTTTTAGTCCTTATTTATTTTTCATGTTTTTCATTTATTATTTTTTTTTTTTAACATACATTTTGTACATTCCTTTTAATTTTTTTCAGCATCTTCCCTCCTCTTTTTGGACCATACATGTCAACCTGGACATGTAATCAAGCTGTGGAGGGATCCTTATTATACAACTCTTGGCGAATATCCTTGTTCTGGTGGCCATTTTATATAAGAGATGGTTAATCCGTCCAAAACTTTCTTAAGGCCCAGTCACACTAAACAACTTACCAGCGATCCCAACAACGATCCAACCTGATAGGGATCGCTGGTAAGTTGCTAGGAGGTTGCTGGTGAGATGTCACACTGCGCCGCTCCAGCGATCCCACCAGCAACCTGACCTGGCAGGGATCGCTGGAGCGTCGCTACACGAGTTGCTGGTGAGCTCACCAGCAACCAGTGTCCCAGCCCCCAGCAAGCAGCGCCGCAAGGAAGCGATGCTGCACTTGGTAACTAAGGTAAATATCGGGTAACCAACCCGATATTTACCTTGGTTACCAGCGCACACCGCTTAGCGCTGGCTCCCTGCACACCTAGCCACAGTACACATCGGGTTAATTACCCGATGTGTACTCTGCTACGTGTGCAGGCAGCAGGAGCCGGCTTCTTCGGACGCTGGTAACCACAGTAAACATCGGGTAACCAAGAAGCCCTTACCTTGGTTACCCGATATTTAACTTCGTTACCAGCGTCCCCGCTTTCAGCTGTCAGTGCCGGCTCCCTGCTCTCTGCACTCCTAGCCACAGTACACATCGGGTTAATTACCCGATGTGTAGTCTGGCTACATGTGCAGAGAGCAGGGAGCCGGCACTAACAGCGTGAGAGTGGGGACGCTGGTAACGAAGGTAAATATCGGGTAACCAAGGTAAGGGCTTCTTGGTTACCCGATGTTTACTGTGGTTACCAGCGTCCGCAGAAGCCGGCTCCTGCTGCCTGCACATTCAGCTGTTGCTCTCTCTCTGTCACACACAGCGATGTGTGCTTCACAGCGGGAGACCAACAACTAAAAAATGGCCCAGGACATTCAGCAACAACCAACGACCTCACAGCAGGGGCCAGGTTGTTGCTGGATGTCACACACAGCAGCATCGCTAGCAACATCGCTGCTACGTCACAAAAGTTGTTCGTTAGCAGCGATGTTGCTAGCTATGTTGCTTAGTGTGACATGGCCTTTAGTGATGATCGCCTCTTCGAATGCACTATATAGAATCCGGTGGAGTAAATCGGAGTAGGGGGCTAAATGGCTAGATACTAATTTCCGATAGGTGTTTTGTCTCTTAACTGCGTGAAGGCCTCTTTCTCATCTAGACCATTTGGCCACATCACTATGTTTCCTCCCTTGTCTGCTGGTTTGATTCGGATATCATTCATGGACTGTAAGTCCTGTAATGCTAATCTTTGTTTATGATTCAAGTTATCAAATCTCCATGTTGTGGAGATAGCTTTAAACTCCACAGTCACCAACTGTAACGGGTATGTCACATGTGACAGACAGTCATGTTGTTTCTGGTTCGAAGTCACAGCATGTAGCTGCGCAGAATGCTCAATGACTTTCCATTGTTCCTGCTGTCAGTATTCATTGTTATAGGTAGCTTTCATGTTGTATTCATCTCTCCCTTTTGGACCCAGCAGGAGCTCGCCTTCCGCCCAGCTGTTGATTGTCAGTATTCCATTGGTGGTTAAATACTCCTTCCTTTGGACTATGCAGGTGATATTTTGAGTTACTTCAAGCCGAGATTGCAAGCAGGTGGTTTGTACTCCTTTGTGGTACAGTCCCTGACAGAAGTTCTGTCGCTTATCCATGTTATGTAAATAAAAGCTTATAACCTGACTTTAAATTCATCCATTGGTTTCATAAATTACTCTTTTGAAGGCTGAAACCCTCCCAAAATTGATTTAGGTTATGAAAATAAAGTTCATGCAAAGCTGAAATATTGATTATTTAATGAACACAGAAAGGTCAGATTTTGGCAAGGCAAAAGTTTTGTCGCCCACAGAAAGTAATGTGAATGTCAAACAAATAATTAACTTCTAATACAAAGATATGTTGCATAACATTGATGAATGAAGTTTTGGTGCGATTAGAGCCATATTTAATATTTTGTGTGACTTCATATAATTTTTTGTCGCCTTGTCATATAATGCACCCAATCCTAGTTTACATCCTCACCTGTGCTCACTAAATGATTGGTTAATTAGTGGGTGTGATTAACAAAAACCCAGCACCCCAGACTTTCACTTGAACTGCAACTTGACCTCTGACAACATGCCAAAAATCCACCCTGTGACCAAAGCCTTGACTATCAAGAGGCTTAAGACCAGATCCACTGCAGAGGTGGCTAGCACCTTTAATGTGTCTCAGCATCAAGTACAAAGAATTAAAAAAAGATTTGAAGAGACTGAAGATGTTTTTGACAAGCCCAGGTCTGGTAGACCCCGCAAAACAACTGCTCAGGAGGAACGTTTGTTGGTTAGAAAATCCAAAATTAGCCCCTCTTCCACTGCAGCAGAGCTCCAAAAGGCCTGGTCACCTCAAGTCCCTGTATCAACTAGAACAGTGTTTAGGAGTCTGTCTTGAAATGGCCTCCATGGTCAAATCAGTGTCCAGAAGCCAGCACTAAACAAAAGGCAATTAAAAAAAGTGTGGCATTTGCTAAGTCCCACAGCCTGCTAAGCAGATGGATGCTTGAAAAGTGGCAGAAGGTGGATTTCTCTGATGAATCTTCAGGTGAATTACACCACAGCCACCGCAAATACTGCAAGAGACCTACTGGAACCCGTTGGATACAAAAAAACAGTTACGTTTGGTTGTGGAAAGATCATGGTCTGGGGATACATTCAGTATGGGGGTGTGCAAAACATTTGCAAGGTGGAAGGCAATATCAATAGCCTAAGATGTCAAAAAGTAATAGCTATCTCTTACATTCCCAATCATAAAAGGGGTCAAATTCTGCAGCAGGATGGTGCTCCATCTCGTACATCCATCTCTACAACAATGTTCCTCCTGGCAAAGAAGATCAAGGTGCTCAAGGACTGGCCAGCCCAGTCACCAGACATGAACATCATTGAGCATGTTTAGGGTAGGATGAAAGAGGAAGCTTGGAAGACAAAACCAAAGAATCTAGATGAACTCTGGGAAGCATGTAAGACTGCATTCTTTGCTATTCCTGATGACTTCATCAATAGATTGTATGAATCACTGTTGAACCGCATGGATGCAGTCCTTCAAGCTCATGGAAGTCACACAAAATATTAAATATGGCTCTAATAGCACCACAACGTCATTCACCAATGTTATGCAACATATCTTTGTATTAGAAGTTAATTATTTGTTTGAATTTCACATTACTTTCTGTGGGCGACAAAATCTTGCCAAAATCTGACCTTTCTGTGTTCATTAAATGATCAATGCTTTGCAGCAACTTTATTTTCATAACCTAAACCAAATTTGGGAGGATTTCAGCTTTCAAAAGAGTAATTTATGAAAGCAATGGATGAATTTAAAGTCGGGTTATAAGTAGTGATGAGCGAGTACTAAAAAGCTCGGGTGCTCGAAGCTCGGGCCGAGCCTCCCAAGATACTCGTGTACTCGGGCCGAGCAACGAGCCCAATGTTATCCTATGGGAGACCCGAGTATTTTTGTGAAATGACCCCCCGGCAGCATGGAGAAACCCTAAAAATGTCACAAAAGTCTCAGAAGAGTGCTCAAATGACATGGCAACAGCATGGGGAAGACCCCTTGAAGCATTTATCACTGAAAAGTCACAGCTGTGAACAATTTTGTCCGCGTTTTACGCCATTTTTACGGACTCACCAGAAAACCTTCCAAAATGACCCCAAAATGATTTTTCATGGCGGAAATGTTAAGGGCACATACCCAATAGTGAGATAGAGCTGGTGTATGTTACTTTTTGAGATTAATACATGAAAGATTTTACGTGAAAACATTGTGTGGCACTCCGATGTCCCTGAGAAGAGACGTACATGAAGGCCTCTTGATTCTAATGTGCCCATTTTGAGGAAGTGAGTCTTTGTAGTATTTTCCTTTGCCAGGGCAGTCCAAAATTGTGAGGTTCACCAATGCCCCTGCATACAGACGTGCATGAGGGCCTGTAAACCTGAAGTGCCCATTGTAAGGAAGTGGGTCTATTGTAGTATAGCCCTTAGGCAGGGCAGCCAAAAATTGGGAGGCTCCACGTTGTCCCTGGGTAGAGACGTGCATGAGGGCCTCAAAACATTAAGTGTCCATTGTCAGGAAGTGGGTGTATTATAGTATAGCCCTTAGGCAGGGCAGCCAAAAATTGGGAGGCTCCACATTGTCCCTGGATAGAGACGTGCATGATGGCCTGTAAACCTGAAGTGCCCATTGTAAGGAAGTTGGTCTATTGTAGTATAGCCCTTAGGCAGGGCAGCCAAAAATTGGGAGGCTCCACATTGTCCCTGGATAGAGACGTGCATGATGGCCTGTAAACCTGAAGTGCCCATTGTCAGGAAGTGGGTGTATTATAGTATAGCCCTTAGGCAGGGCAGCCAAAAATTGGGAGGCTCCACATTGTCCCTGGATAGAGACGTGCATGATGGCCTGTAAACCTGAAGTGCCCATTGTAAGGAAGTGGGTCTATTGTAGTATAGCCCTTAGGCAGGGCAGCCAAAAATTGGGAGGCTCCACATTGTCCCTGGATAGAGACGTGCATGATGGCCTGTAAACCTGAAGTGCCCATTGTAAGGAAGTGGGTCTATTGTAGTATAGCCCTTAGGCAGGGCAGCCAAAAATTGGGAGGCTCCACATTGTCCCTGGATAGAGATGTGCATGATGGCCTGTAAACCTGAAGTGCCCATTGTAAGGAAGTGGGTCTATTTTAGTATAGCCCTTTGCCAGGGCAGCCAAAAATTGGGAGGCTCCACGTTGTCCCTGGATAGAGACGTGCATGATGGCCTGTAAACCTGAAGTGCCCATTGTAAGGAAGTGGGTCTATTGTAGTATAGCCCTTAGGCAGGGCAGCCAAAAATTGGGAGGCTCCACGTTGTCCCTGGGTAGAGACGTGCATGAGGGCCTCAAAACATTAAGTGTCCATTGTCAGGAAGTGGGTGTATTATAGTATAGCCCTTAGGCAGGGCAGCCAAAAATTGGGAGGCTCCACATTGTCCCTGGATAGAGACGTGCATGATGGCCTGTAAACCTGAAGTGCCCATTGTAAGGAAGTGGGTCTATTGTAGTATAGCCCTTAGGCAGGGCAGCCAAAAATTGGGAGGCTCCACGTTGTCCCTGGGTAGAGACGTGCATGAGGGCCTCAAAACATTAAGTGTCCATTGTCAGGAAGTGGGTGTATTATAGTATAGCCCTTAGGCAGGGCAGCCAAAAATTGGGAGGCTCCACGTTGTCCCTGGGTAGAGACGTGCATGAGGGCCTCAAAACATTGTTCCCATTGCAAAGGAGCGGGTCTCCTGTCGTTGTAATGTCCATTCTGCAAAGAATGGGCGAAAAAATTTACCACTGGGGGTATACCTGAAACAAAGGCCTAAGTATTGCAATTTGTAACGGTCATCATCATGGTGGCGCATGAGGAGAAGGAGGAGCAGTCCAGCGATTATCCAAAGTCCAGAAGTGTGTACCCATGGGTGAGTGGAGGTACATGGCAAACTTTAAATTCCGCTCTCATTTGCTGGTGGTGTGGTGAAGTCTGGCCCAATCCAACCCTTGTTCATCTTGATCAGAGTCAGCCTGTCAGCATTTTCAGTTGACAGGCGGGTGCGTTTATCTGTAATGATTCCACCTGCGGCACTAAAAACACGCTCTGACAAAACGCTAGCAGCAGGGCAGGCCAGGACTTCCAAGGCGTAGAGAGCCAATTCATGCCACGTGTCCAGCTTGGATACCCAATAATTGTAAGGCACAGAGGAATGTCGGAGTACAGTTGTTCGATCTGCAAGGTACTCCTTCAGCATCTGGGCAAACTTAGGATTTCTTGTGGCACTACCCCGCACCTCAGGGGCTGTGGTACGTGAGGGGCTGAGAAAACTGTCCCACATCTTAAAGACTGTTCCCCTACCTCTGGCGGATTGGACTTGTGCCTCTCTCGGCTGTACGCCTCGGTTGTCCACTGATTCCTGACCTATGCCGCTAGCGTTTTGTGAGGGGAATGCTTTGCCTACTTCCGTGACTATGGCCTTCCGGAACTGCTGCATTTTGGTTGACCTCTCCTCCACGGGAATAAGAGACAAAAAGTTCTCCTTGTAGCGTGGGTCTAACAGTGTTACCAACCAGTAATGATTGTCGGCCAAGATGTTCTTAACGCGAGGGTCACGAGACAGGCAGCTTACCATAAAGTCAGCCATGTGCGCCAGACTCTTAACAGCCAGGACTTCAGTAGCCTGACCAACAAGATGACTGAACATGCTGTCCTCCTCCTCCTCCTCCTCCTCCTCCTCATCTACCCTGTCCTCTGGCCAGCCACGCTGAACCGAGGATATGACTGGTGTGCATGTCATATCCTCAATTTGGCCGGAGAGTTGCTCCATGTCTTCATCCTCCTCCTCGTCATAGTCCTCCACTGCACGTTGTGATGAGACGAGGCTGGGCTGTGTGTTATCACCCACACCCACTACTGTTTCTTGCTGCAACTCATCGCGCTCCGCCTGCAATGCATCATGTTTGTTTTTCAGCAGAGACCGTTTTAGAAGGCAGAGTAGCGGTATGGTGACGCTAATAATGGCGTCATCACCACTCACCATCTTGGTGGAGTCCTCAAAGTTTTGGAGGATGGTACATAGGTCTGACATCCATCTCCACTCCTCAGGTGTTATGTGTGGAGTTTGACCCATTTCCCGACGGCTTAGGTGATGCAGGTACTCAACAACTGCCCTCTTCTGCTCACATATCCTGACCAACATGTGCAGAGTTGAATTCCAACGCGTGGGGACATCACACACCAGTCTGTGAGCCGGAAGATGCAAACTGCGCTGAAAGCCGGCAAGGCCGGCTGAAGCAGTAGGTGACTTTCGAAAATGTGCAGACAGGCGGCGAACTTTTACCAGCAGATCAGACAGCTCTGGGTATGACTTTAGAAACCGCTGAACCACGAGGTTGAGCACATGGGCCACGCATGGAACATGTGTCAGCTGGCCTCGCCTCAAAGCCGCCACCAGGTTCCGGCCATTGTCACACACGACCTTTCCTGGCTTTAGGTTCAGAGGTGTGAGCCAGTGATCTGCCTGCTGTTTCAGAGCTGTCCACAGCTCTTCTGCATTGTGGGGTTTGTCACCTATGCAGATTAGCTTCAGCACAGCCTGTTGCCGCTTCGCCGAGGCAGTGCTGCAGTGCTTCCAGCTTGTGACTGGTGTGGAGGGTACAGTGGATGAGGATGCGCAGGAGGAGGAGGAGGCTGAAGAGCATGACATTCCGGAGCTGTAGAGTGTGGGTGAAACACTGACTGAGGTAGGGCCTGCAAACCTTGGTGTGGGAAGGACGTGTTCCGTCCCTCGCTCAGACTGGGTCCCAGCTTCCACAATATTAACCCAGTGTGCCGTCAACGAGATGTAGCGGCCTTGCCCACAAGCACTTGTCCACGTGTCTGTGGTTAGGTGGACCTTGGGTGAAACAGCGTTGTTCAGGGCACGTGTGATGTTTTGTGACACGTGGTTATGCAACGCGGGGACGGCACACCGGGAGAAATAGTGGCGGCTGGGGACCGAGTAACGTGGGACAGCTGCCGCCATCAGGTCACGGAATGCTTCTGTCTCCACCAGCCTAAAAGGCAACATTTCCAGCGCAAGCAGTCGCGAAATGTTAGCATTTAGAACTGTGGCATGTGGGGTGTTGGCAGTGTATTTGCGCCTGCGTTCAAAGGTTTGCTGAATGGATAACTGAACGCTGCGCTGGGACAAGGACGTGCTTGATGATGGTGTTCTTTCTGCGTAGGCAACTGCAGGTGCAGGAGTGGAGGAGGCTTGTTCGCAGGCAGCATGGACAGGGGATCGGCTCGCATGCACAACCAGCGAAGACGTAGCAGTGACATCAGCAAGCACTGCTCCTCGACTCTGTTGTACTTCCCACAAAGTCGGGTGCTTGGCTGACATGTGCCTGATCATGCTGGTGGTGGTCAGGCTGCTAGTTTTGGTACCCCTGCTGATGCTGGCACGGCAGGTGTTGCAAATGGCCTTTTTTGAATCATCTGGATCCAACTTAAAAAACTGCCAGACTCGGGAAGACCTAACATTTGTACAGGCACCTTGTGTCGTCGTGTTGTTCCGGGGAACGGTTGCCTGACTTCTGCCTGGGGCCACCACCCTGCTTCTTACTGCCTGTTGTGATGCTACGCCTCCCTCCCCCTGTGCACTGCTGTCCTCGCTCTGCATATCCTCCTGCCAGGTTGGGTCAGTTACTGGATCATCCACCACGTCGTCTTCCTCTTCCGCACCCTGCTCCTCCTCCTGACTTCCTGACAATTGTGTCTCATCATCGTCCACCACTTGTTGAGACACGTTGCCAACTTCGTGAGAACGTGGCTGCTCAAATATTTGGCCATCTGTACAGACGATCTCCTCATGACCCACTTCAATATGAGCTGGCGAGAGGCCAGAATGTGTGAATGGAAACGTGAACAGCTCTTCCGAGTGTCCAAGTGTGGGATCATTAATGTCCGAGGAGGACGTGTACTCAGCCTGGTGGTAGGAAGGAGGATCAGGTTCAGAAATGTGCGGTGCAGTATCACGGCTACTGACACTTGACCGTGTGGAAGACAGAGTGTTTGTGGTGGTGCCAATCTGACTGGAAGCATTATCTGCTATCCAACTAACAACCTGTTGACACTGGTCTTGGTTCAAGAGCGGTGTACTGCTGCGGTCCCCAAGAATTTGGGACAGGACGTGCGAGCGACTAGATGTGGCCCTTTGTTGTGGCGAAATTAGAGCTTGCCCACGACCTCGGCCTCTGCCTGCACCACCATCACGTCCACTTCCTTGTTCCTTGCCAATGCCCTTGTGCATTTTGCAATGCTGTGCACTGCTGACGTGTATATTCACTACTTGTGCGTTATATCAAAGTTTGTGGAAATTGCACACAAGTGCACCTGTACGCTGCCACCAACAGGCACACACGTGCGGTTTTAAAAACCAAGCACGGACGCAATAAGAACCTAACAGGTTTTTTTGGGGAGCGACAATTACAGACAAGTCAGACACTATCTGGACTGTTTTACACTGTGTACACCAGCCCCAGATATGATGAAGGCTGGTATACGGTCACCACTACCCTGCCTGCCTGCCTGCCTGTATACTGGTACAATAGTCCTGACAAGGACTCTTCTGGTCACTAGCCTGTATTCAGACCTGGCTATACCCTGCCTGTATATAGCAACAATAGTCCTGAGAAGGACTCTGCTACTGTACTCCGACCTGGCTATACCCTGCCTGCCTGTATACAACTAGAATAGTCCTGAGAAGGACTTTTGGTCACACTGTTTGCAGCCCTGCAACTGAAAAAGCTATAAAGGGCCGCAAAGCTTTCCCTGAATCAGCGACACTCTCCCTGCACTGAC
The DNA here is from genome assembly GCF_048569485.1 of Anomaloglossus baeobatrachus. NCBI lineage: Eukaryota > Metazoa > Chordata > Amphibia > Anura > Aromobatidae > Anomaloglossus > Anomaloglossus baeobatrachus. The sequence continues at coordinate 745,126,683 of NC_134353.1, forward strand.
TGTCTGGATAGCTGTGAGCAGAGCACAGCGCGCCGGCCGGTATAAAGGCTCGGTCACGCTGTGCAGGCCGGCCAATCACTGCAATTCCACAACTAACAGGGCTGTGGCATTGCAGTGGTCTGCCAGCCAATCCCTGCATGAGGGCTGGCTCTCAAAAGAGCGCCAACATGCAGAAATGAAGACCACGAGTACAGCACGAGTATCGCGAGATTACTCGGTCCCCGCCGAGCAGCCCGAGTACAGCGATACTCGTGCGAGTACCGAGTAGTTACAAGCATGCTCGCTCATCACTAGTTATAAGCTTTTCTTTACATAACATGGATAAGCAACAGAACTTCTGTCAGGAACTGTATTGTTGCTGAAAGCTCTGCTGAACTCCTATCTGAGTCATCTAATGATAAGTAGTTCATGCTTTTCCCCTGTGTGTCCCCCTTGTGTCTTCTATAGTTGTTTAGTGGGGTTGATGAAGAGCTCATCTCATTTGTTCCCTATTTAGGGTCCAGCATTAGGGTACCTAGGGTCAGGTATCCGGCTCGGCACATAGGTGCGGAACTTATCTAGGGTAATGAGGGATCCCAGGGACCAGCAGAAGGTTCAGTCAGGGGTCACCATCTTCCTTCTCCCTAGACACAGGGTTTCCCTTCCCCTTCGCTGTGCACTTGGTACTTCGCCGTACCTAGCGTGACACCAACCTAGTAATTATCTATATTGAGGAACAGAGGGACAAGGGAGGAAAACAAGTGAATCTAGGCAAAATGGATGATGGAAAACCACCTTGTCGTTCAGGTAGTTGCTTATTAAGAAGATCCTCCAGGGCCATAAGCGCTTCCATTTCAGCACAATCGGTTGAATTATGGGATGCAGTATTTTTAGAATGTAATTTTTTCAATAAAATTTTGCGGGAAAAAATGTGCAGATCTTTTAATGCTAAAAAGAAATTAAATGAATTAGTGGGTGAGAAACTGAGGCCTTTACATAGAAGCTCAATCTGGGTGTCAATTAATACTCATGAGGAAAGGTGGATTACCTGCAGGAATCAACCTGTCTTTTCTGATTTCTCCTAGGGAGATTAACTACCACGCCTCCCATGTTGTTCAAATCAGGGAGGTCGGTACTAGATTCTTCACCCAAGGTATAAGATAGTATAGAAGTACACCTTGATTGTGATCGAACATCAGATCAATAAAGAGATTTAGATCTATCATTAGGCATTTTCTATTTTTAAACTCTATTAGACTGTAGTTAATTTAGATCTCTATGGAATTTTCTTAAATTCACAACTTTAGTTTCTTTTTCTCATTTTGTCAATTTAGCATCATTGCAATTTTGGAACGTTTTTAAGAATTCCTTAATAGTCCTTTAATAATCATCGTTGTAATTCATCCATTTCTTGTTCAATGGTAGAGATGTGTACTATTTAGATACCGAAGAAATTGAATAAAGCCTCTGGAACAGTTATTAACACATTCTTCCCACTTGTTTTTGAAGACATCATCCTTAATATTGAATGAGAGAAATACTTGGACCACTAAGGGGGCTTTACACGCTGCAATATCGCTAATGATTATCATCGGGGTCACGTCGTTAGTGACGCACATCTGGCGTCCTTAGCGACATTGCAGCGTGTGACATGTACGAGCGATCTTAAACGATCGCAAAACAGGCAAAAATCGTTGGTTTTGAAGAGGTCGTCCTAAAACCAAATATCGTTGCCTGTTTATTAGCGATGTTGTTCCTCGTTCCTGTGGTGTGTGACACCGCAGGAGCAACGAACATCTCCTTACCTCCGTCCACCAGCAGTGAGGAAGGAAAGAGGTGGGTGGCATGTTAAGCTCATCTCCGCCCCTCCTCTGCTATTGCACAGCTGCCGTGTGACGTCGCTGTGACGCCGCACGAACCGCCCCCTTAGAAAGGAGGCAGATCGGCGGCCAGAGCGACGTCGCTGACGAGGTATGTGCGTGTGACGATGCCGTAGCGAACATAATGTTCGCTACGGCAGCGATCACACAATATCGCACGTACGACGGGGGCGGGTGCTATCGCGCTCGACATCGCTAGCCGATGCTAGCAATGTCGCAGCGTGTAAAGCCCGCTTTAGCCCTCTAGGAATAAGTCCTTTTTGAAGGTACTTATCCAGAAAGGCCCTGTTCCACCAAATTATGGTTCATTTATGAATGAGTGTCTTATATCTCGCTGTCTCATCTTGCAGAGCTCCCTCACCAGAACCCAGGTTGGTGCCACTGTCATCCCTAAACACGTCATTAAGCTGTGAAAGCCACGTTTCCTCACGTGTTCTGAAGTCAATATCCACTCTTGGATCAACTGTGAATAACACAGGAAACAAGATTAGAAAAACAAAATCCATTTGGGATAAAATTCAAATAAATGAAAATAATAATGAATCCCAGGGAGGCCTGTATCGCTACCCATGGGATATTGCACAACCACTAATTAAATGTGGAAAACAAGAGAAACAAGTGGGGTATATTGCAAACAGGATAACAAATATTTATTTATAATTGAAAACATATAGAATATGCAATCACTACAAAAATTGATTTACTGAAAGGGATAACAGAAAAAAACAAAATGCTGGCAAGTAAAGAACCTGCAAGATCATAAAGATCATCAATTTGGTACAAGGAATATATCTATGTTACCCTACAGTGTATATAACAGTAGTAAGAAGTATAAGCATAGGCATAAATTGCCACAGTGTAATAAAATGTCGAAGCATACAGGAATAGCATACCACGAAATCTTAAGTACAGGGAATAAGGTGTCAGTGACACGCCCAGCTCCAGGGCTGGGGGTACTCGTTACCGGGCCGGACTAGTTCGGTGATGTCGTGGTGGCGTGGCCCAATTCCGTGACCCTGGCGGTGTCTTTCAATAATAAAGGGATGATGATTATGATGATGGGAGTTGCAGTTAAAAGTAAAGGTTTGTAACGCCACCTGTGGTACTGCGGCTATGTGGGCCGCCACTGCACTGTGTATTCCCCGGGGCAGATGATGATGGCGCAGCTGAGGTGATATTGCTCTCCACAGGTGGAGCAGGACCCTGGGGCAACCGTTGGAGAGTCTATTTTTGGTCAACTGGTGGTCTTCAGGGTGCAGGGCCAGGAATGTGGACAATAATGGACAAAGACTGCAGTTTCGTTAACTTTCACTTTACTTGGTAACTGGTGAGAAAGTCTTGGGAGACTGGTAGAGGTGGTGATGATGGTGGTCCCATTAGCCTGGAAGCAGTCGGGGAAGCCTCCCTGGCCAGGTGGATGTGAGGCCTACCTGTTACGCTCTTTCCTGGTTTTCAGGGCCCCCGCTGCGTTAGCTAGGCTGAGGCCCTTTCCTCTGTCACTTGTGGTAATTCTCTCGCCTGTATGGCAGGCTGCACTGGCCGTTGCAGGTACCGCTTTGCTGACAGCGGCTCCCGGTCCCTAATCTGCAGCTTTGCCTTCAGGTGGTCTGTGGGGGCCAGGAGACTTGTAATCCTCCTGCCCACCGGATTTAGATACCGGGGCTTGAGCACCCGAGCAGCCACGGACTCCGGTGTCCAGTTTCTAGCGTGCCCTTCTGCGGTGAGCCGGCTTAGCTCCACTCCCCAAAGTCTTCCTTTTTTACCTCTTTGTCAGACTCCGTACCCCTAGGCCAAGCTTCTCTTAGCTCCCCGACCTCAGGAAAAACCGGTCTGCTCTCCTCAAACTCCTGGCTCAAATTCCCTTTCTCCAACGGTCAACTCCAAACTGTCGCTCCTCTAACTTCTCCCCCAGGTCAGAGCTTCTGGGAAGCTCCCCAGAACACCAGGTTTAGAGCACCCTCTGCTGGCCCGGAGTAGGAACTGTGTTGAATGTAGGTACTTACTCACCAAGGGACCCCTCGCTTGCTTCCAGGCTTAGTATTAACCCCTCTGTGGGGGCAACACTACTGTGTTAACCAGGCCACTGGGGTGCCACATTAGCAGTGCAGGGGTCTGGAACCCCCCAACAGGGTAACGCGCGTTTTAAGTGTAAAACAGCACGCTTCATCAGACCAAGGTAGGGGGAGTGATAAATCCACCACTCAAGGACCTTCATATTGACAGAGTGACTAATCACATGGTCTGTGTCTGTCCAATCATTGATGGTGTCAGGGGCACATGTGTGGCCGGTGCGGGCACCCATGATCTGTGTGCACGGCATCAGGCATAGTGTGCATGAATGGGGTCCAAGGACGCATCACTAACGCCCACAATCATGTGTAGAAACACCCTAGAGACGCCACTGAGCGAACCCGGACGCTGGCAACAGACCTCGCTGGCACACAACACATCACACTAGACTGGAGAGTAACAAGTACAGAGCAACTCTCACAACATATATATATATATATATATATATATATATATATATATATAGTACAGACCAAAAGTTTGGACTTATATTCTAGGTTCTTCAAAGTAGCCACCTTTTGCTTTGTTTACTGCTTTGCACACTCTTGGCATTCTCTTGAAGAGTTTCAAGAGGTCGTCACCGGAAATGGTTTTCACTTCCCAGGTATGACCTGTCAGGTTTAATAAGTGGGATTTCTTGCCTTATAAATGTTGGGACCATCAGTTGTGTTGTGTAGAAGTCTGGTGGATACAGAGCTGATAGTCCTACTGAATAGACTGTTAGCTTCTTTTTTATTGCCATAATACAAATTCTAAGTAAAGAAAAACGAGTGGCCATCATTACTTTAAGAAATGAAGGTCAGTCAGCCTGAAAAATTGGGAAAACTTTGAAAGTGTAACCAATTGCAGTGGCAAAAAAACATCAAATGCTACAAAGAAACTGGCTCACATGAGGACCGCCCCAGGAAAGGAAGACCAATATTTACCTTTGCTGCGGAGGATAAGTTTATCCGAGTCACCAGCCTCAGAAATCGCAGGTTAACAGCAGCTCAGATTAGAGACCAGGTCAATGCAACACAGAGTTCTAGCAGCAGACACATCTCTAGAACAACTGTTAAGAGAAGACTTTGTGCAGCAGGCCTTCATGGTAAAATAGCTGCTAGCAAACCACTGCTAAGGACAGGCAACAAGCAGAAAAGACTTGTTTGGGCTAAAGAACACAAGGAATGGACATTAGACCAGTGGAAATCTGTGCTTTGGTCCGATGAGTCCAAATTTGAGATCTTTGGATCTAACCACCGTGTCTTTGTGCAACGCAGAAAAGGTGAACTGATGGACTCTACATGCCTCGTTCCCACTGTGAAGCATGGAGGAGGAGGTGTGATGGTGTGAGGGTGCTTTGCTGGTGACACTGTTGGGGATTTATTCAAAATTGAAGGCATACTGAACCAGCATGGCTACCACAGCATCTTGGAGTGGCATGCTATTCCATCTGGTTTGCATTTAGTTGGACCATCATTTATTTTTCAACAGGACAATGACCCCAAACATACCTCCAGGCTGTGTAAGGGCTATTTGACTAAGAAGGAGAGTGATGGGGTGCTACACTAGATGACCTGGCCTCCACAGTCACCAGACCTGAACCCAATCAAGATGATTGGGGTGAGCTGGACCGCAGAGTGAAGACAAAAGGGCCAACAAGTGCTAAGCATCTCTATACCCCACTTGTTTCTCTTGTTTTCCACAATTTACAGATTAGTAGGCCTTATGTGTTTTACCTTTCACTGCCTAAAGAACGTTTTTCTTTTAATTCCACCCCCTCCACCACCTAATGTAAGTAGTGTATTACTTAGTATGTACCACAAAATGGTACCCTAAAAATACAGCTCATCCTACAACCTTTTGAATTTTCTAAAAGTTAAAGGAGTTTTCCGACATAAACTCAACAATTTTTGATAAGCTAATCTGTGCTGTATTGTCATATAAAACACCCCTACATTGTTATTTTTTGTTTCCTAACTTTTGTTCCTCTTGAATTATGACTTTATTCTCTGCAGCTCTTTGTTTACCTTCAGCTCCAGCAAACTGACCACTTCCTGTGCTAAACCTCCCAGTCACAGCTGGCACCGCCCGGCCTCAGTGTCCAGCCCCGCCCTCTGCACACACATTCCCTGTCAGTACTCTGCCCCAGCACTGACCTGTTATCACTCTAGCATTAGAAATAACAGCCCCACATAGGGCTCTGCACCCCCACACACATATCGGGCTCTGCACCACACACACACATAGGGCTCTGCACCCCCCACCACATCGGGCTCTGCACTCCCCATACACACACATCAGGCTCTGCACCGCACACACACATAGGGCTCTGCACCGTCCACCACATCGGGCTCTGCACTCCCCACACACACATCGGGCTCTGCACCGCACACACATAGAGGGCTCTGCACCGCCCACCACATCGGGCTCTGCACTCCCCACACACATCGGGCTCTGCACCACACACACACATAGGGTTCTGCACCGCACACACATATGGCTCTGCACCGCACACACACAGAGCTTTGCACCCCACACCACATAGGGCTCTGCACCGCACACACCATAGGGCTTTGCACCGCACACACACATAGGGCTCTGCACCCCCCACCACATCGGGCTCTGCACTCCCCATACACACATCAGGCTCTGCACCGCACACACACATAGGGCTCTGCACCGCTCACCACATCGGGCTCTGCACTCCCCACACACACATCGGGCTCTGCACCGCCCACCACATCGGGCTCTGCACTCCCCACACACATCGGGCTCTGCACCGCACACACACATATGGCTCTGCACCACACACACATATGGCTCTGCACCGCACACACATATGGCTCTGCACCGCACACACACATAGAGCTCTGCACCGCACACACACACAGAGCTTTGCACCCCACACCACATAGGGCTCTGCACCGCACACACACATAGGGCTCTGCACCGCACACACACATAGGGCTCTGCACCCCCACACACACATAGGCCTCTGCATCCCACACACATCGGGCTGTGCACCGCACACACACGTCGGGCTCTGCACCGCACACACACATAGGGCTCTGCACCCCACACACACATCGGGCTATGCACCCCACACACACATCGGGCTCTGCAACCCTCCCCCCCACACACACACACACGGCGCTCTGTACCGACCCCCCCCTCTACCCCCATAGGGAACACATGTAGGGAACACATACCTAACCCTCCTCGGTCCCCGCCGCTCCTGCACGTTCGTCCGCTGTCTGGTTTGGACATATCAGCACAGTAGTGACGTCACCGCTGTCCTGAACTGTCAGACACAGACACCGGGACAGTGATGAGAAGCAGCGCTGCGCTCCCTCTCTTCGATGCTTTCAAATGTATCAGCATCACAGAAGCTGCTGATACATTTGAATGTGCGATCCTGAGCAGGGACCCGATGCTGGCGGTGACACCACGGCAGCCGCAGGCAGGCCCCTCCCCTTAGCTCACGGATCCCACAGCAGTGCTGGGGAAGGTTGCGGGGAAAGTATGGGGTGCGAGGGAATGTGTGGGAGGGTGCAGGGAAGGGGGCAGGGACTCACGCACTGCACCCGCCCAGCAGGGCGGCAACATGCTGTTCACAGATTTGCATGTCAACATGGTCCTGCCCATGTTGACATGAAATGACCGGAAGCAGCAAAATCGCGGCAGGAGCGGTCACATGACCACTCTGAGCCGGGGGAGAGGGGCTGACAGCAGGGCAGGTAAGTGGTCACTATCTACTTACCTGCCCCAATGTATCCCAATAGGGAAATAATAAAAAAAGTCAAAATAAGCCGGATAACCCGTTTAACTGTATAAAAGTCATGATTTTCAAAATGTAGAGATGAAACAAAAACCTGTTACAAAACAAGATAAAAATGGGTCTCTAATTCCAAAAACATCATTCAATACGTCTATAGACTGTTTTGATATTACATTTAAAGAGAATGTCCAACTCCAAAATCCATTTTTTTTAAAAAAAAAAAAATGATAATCTGCGCTGTATTGTGATATTAAACACCCCTATACATTTAGTTATTTCTTTCTACTTTTTGTTTCTCATGAATTTCACATTGTCTGACCAAGAGGTAAGGGGGCCCATTTCCACCTCCAAACCAAGAGGAATTGTGCATTATGATGAGCTGTTGGCTGCAATAGGCCTATATATTATTGTTGCACAGGAGCCCTTTTCTGTCTGTGTCCGCAAGTCTGTGGATGCTGCTTATACAGGCCAAGCAGGTTGCTGTGCTTTTTTTTCTAACTTCACAGCCAGTGGTAGCCCAACCTAACATACCAGCACCCTCCTCTGCCCAACAATTGTTAGGTAAGTGCATACCATCAGGACACGCTGCATTCGCTCCTACGGCGCTGCAAGTGCTCTCCACAGGAGACTGCAGCTGCCCTTGCCCACGATCAGGATTTGGACCTGTGGAGAACACAAATGGCTCTGCAGCAATAAATTGACATATTGCAGCTCAGGAAGCCGCACCACAATGTCAGTTTAAGATGCGGCAAAAACAACCACAGTAGTCATGAAATTTCTAGAAATCCCATCCACTATGCTTGTACTGTACAACGCAGTGTTTTGGACGCAGCAAAAACACGCTGCATCCAAAACACTGTGAAACCTGATTGTGGGCACGTACCCATAGGAATCTTCCCCTGCAATTAACCTGTATCCATTGAAACACTGGAATTAACAAAGTAGTGATCGTCTGTGCCCTCATCTGTGCAAGTGAAGCACCAATCACCTCCACCTCACATCACATCCACAGAGGTACATACATTACCCATGACATATAAATACTGTGATGTGAAAAGTCTATAATCATGTGTATAGTCCAATAACAGTACTAAGGCTACTACTGTATATGTGTCTGTGACGGGAGCAGCTTGCTGCTTTGGAGGTGGAAGTGGTCCCGTTATTTCTTGGATCAGCCGCACAGGTTGCACCAATGATCTCTCCGCCCTTTATTATATACACATACTAGCTGTTCCCAGCTAACGCTCGGCACGCCCATTCCTATGTAATTAATGCTGCTGGTGATTAATTAAACTAAAGTTAATAATGACAACATTCAGTAGCGTTGAAGTGGTTGAATTACGTGTAAAGAAAGTTTATAATTGTTGACTTGCAACGAAAACCAGACGTGAAAAATGCTGGGAGTTGCAATTTAGCATTATGCAGCCTTTTTCTGTCATTGGCTGAATCAGTTCAGCTTGAGATCTGTGTGTGTGTGGAATTACAGCTCTTTAATATGTAACAGCCTCTTTTTCAAGGGACCAAAAGTAATTGGACAATCCCAAAAGTTCTTTACTGGGCTATTCCCTCATTAATTCATCACCATTTATGCAGGTAAAATGTCTGGAGCTGATTCCAGGTGTGGTTTTGCATTTTAAAGCAGTTGCTGTTAATCCACAACATGTGGTCAAAGGAGCTCTCAAAGGAAGATTAACAGACTGTGATTAGGCTAAAAAAAAAAAGTAGAAATTTATCAGAGATAGCAGAAATGTTAGCTTTTACCAAATCAACAGTTTTGGTACATTTCGTGAAAAAAAAAAAAAAGCTTGGGAACTCAAAAAGGCCTGGATGTCCATGGAAGACAAAAGTGGTAGATGATTAAAGAGCTGTTTTCATAGTGAAAAAAAACATTTCTCAACATCCACCCAAGTGAAGAACACTCTCCAGGAAGTAGGTGTTTCAGGATCTAAGTCTACCATAAACAGAAGAAGACTTCATAAGAGCAAATACAGAGCAGCACAAAGTGCAAACCTTTAATTAGGCTTCAACCTATCACACCTTGGTCATTTTCCAGTTTTGTGCTTTCCTTTTTTTCTTCTCCTTCTTTTTTTTTTATATATCATTTTCACTTTATGCTAAAACAGACCTGGCAATATGATTCTCCAGGTCAATAAGAGTATGTACTGTAGATACCAAACATGGATAGATTTTTTTTCTTCAAATGGTGAAAAAATGAAATGTGCCCCCCTCAATTTCTCTTTATGCCTTTGGCACTATTTTCCGAGAGCCAACATTTTATTTTTCGGGTTCTAGGGCTAGGTGATGGCTTATTTTTGCACGCTGAACTGACATTTTTACTTATACCATTTTGGGGTAGATATATTTTGTTCACCTCTTATTGTATTTTATTGCAATGTGCGGTTGGCAAAAAAAAAAAATGGCATTTTTCTTTTCGTTACGCTGTTTTATGGATCGGATTAATTTTTTTAAAATATTTTTATAGATCGGACATTTCTGAATGCAGCGTTAGCCAATTTTTGTTTTTTATTATTTTATATTCAACTAGCTGTACTACCCGGCTTCGCCCGGGTTAATAACTGTTGTTAACAAAATAGAATGTATTAACAAAAATTTATTCTGCACACAAAAAAGACAAAACAAATAGATAGAAATGTAATTATTAAAAGGCAAAAACTAAGCTAATAGAAGCATTTCACAACATATATTTCAACAAAACAGATATTCCACACAGATTTAACTAAATTGGCCAAGTAATGTGCTCCGTCTGTCTCTTTCCAGGTCTGTCTCTTTCCAGGTCTGTCTCTTTCCCCATCTGTCTCTTTCCCCGTCTGCCTGTCTCTGTCTGTCTCTTTTTTTTGTCTGTCTCTATTTCTCTGTTTCTTTCCCCATCTGTCTCTTTCTAGGTCTGTCTCTTTCCCAGGTCTGTCTCTTTCCCATTCTGTCTCCCTGTCTCTTTGTCTGTCTTTTCCTGTCTGTCTCTTTCCCTGTCTGCCTGTCTGTCTCTTTCCTTGCCTGTCTCTATTTCTCTGTCTCTTTCCCCGTCTGTCTCTATCAAGGTCTGTGTCTTTCCCCATCTATCTTTGTCTATCTCTCTGGTTGTCTCCTCCTTCCCTGTCTGCCTGTCTCTGTCTCTGTCTGCATGTCTGTCTGTCTCTTTCCCCATCTGTCTCTTTCCCCATCTGTCTCTTTCCAGGTCAGTCTTTTTCCAGGTCTGTCTCTTTCCAGGTCTGTCTCTGTCTGTCTCTTTCACCGTCTGTCTGTCTGTCTCTCTCACGTCTGTCTCTGTATGTCTCGTTCACCGTTTGTCTCTGTCTGTCTCTTTCACTGTTTGTCTCTGTCTCTTTCCCTGTCTGTCTCTTTCCCTGTCTGTCTCTATCTTTCTGTCTCTTTCCCTGTCTGTCTCTCTGTCTGTCTCTCTCTATCCGTTTCCCCACCGACATCTTATTACCTCACATATAAGCTTCTTTTCTATGAATGTCTTTTGTTCCTATAGCAACCAATCACAGCTCCTACTAATAACCTGTAGTTCCAGGCTCCATTTACTTTAATGGAGCCATGTGTTTTAGAGAGTAACTGTAAAGCGCGGGGTTACATTTTTCTGTCAAAACATAGTCTACGATGTTACCTGGGTTACATAAGGTATCTGTGCAAAATTTCGTGATTGTAAATGCGACGGTGCGGATACACTTTTTGTTTCACTTTTTCGCCATTATGTAGATAGGGGCAAAATTGATTGGTAAATTAGAATGTGCAGGGTTAAAATTTTACAACATAGCCTATGACGCTCTCGGGGTCCAGAAGTGTGAGTGTGCAAAATTTTGTGGCTGTAGCTGCGACGGTGCAGATGCCAATCCTGGACATACACACACACATTCATAAACACATACATACACAGATTCAGCTTTATATATTAGACAATGGGGCAAAAAGGGTGATTTGAACTTTTTTTTGTTTTTGTTTTTTTTTTCTCCTATATTTAAAACTTTTTAAAAAAAAATAAAAATGTTTTACTGTTTTTACTAGTCCCCTTAGGGGACTTGAAACTACAATTGTCCGATCACATCTGCTATACAGAGCAATACATTAGCATCAGTACTGCTCTGTTTAGCACAAATTTGAATGCCGTCTCATAGCCGGCGTTCACAAAAGCAACATACTGACAGACACAGGGAGTCATCAGTAGATTAAATCAGCCATCATTTGCAGGGAAAGATTCAGGCTAGGCATGCAGGCCCGCATCAAAGGCAGGGACCCAAAAAATATACGTCATATGTTACAAAGGGGATAAAATAGAAAGGTGAGATTAGACTTTGCCAAAAAACATCTAAAGAAGGCAGCCTAGTTCTGAAAAAGTATGGAAATGGCTTGGAAGGGCTCATGACCCAAAGCTCATTTGCTCTGGAAAACATGGTGAGGCAGTATGATGGCATGGGCATGCATGGCTTCCAATAGCACTGGGTCACTGGTGGTTATTGATGATGTGACTGAAGACTAGAGTTGAGCGATGTTCGAGTCGAACGGTTCGCCAATTTCATGTTCGAGTGATTTTGGGGGGTGTTCGAGTCGTTCGACGAACTCGAACGATTTGCTTAAAGTTCGGCAGTTCAAGTTATGTTCGAGAACGGTTCGATCACCAAAAAAGGTAACTGTAGCTTTTTACAGCTGCGTGTGCAGGGAGCCATCACTGGCAGCCTGCGGTAAGCTGGTAACCAGGGTAAATATCGGGTATCCAAGCAAAGCGCTTTGCTTAGTAACCCGATGTGTACCCTGGCTACGTGTGCGAAAATCCCCGGAAGCCACACAGAAGCACTTCCGTGTGACTTCCGTTGGATGCCGCTGTAGTCTGTGTCCCGCTCCAGCCCCAGCCCCACGGCTGCCCACTCAGCAGTGTCCGCAGCTGCCCGCACTGTACTGTGTGCACAGCTGCCCACACTGCAGTGTCAGCAGCCACGGGGATGACAAGCGCTGCTGTCAGGAGGTTAGTAAAGTTTATTACCTGCGGTGATGAAGTCCTGCCCTCCTGACATCAGCGCTGTCACTGTCTTCCATGGCTGCCGCTTGTCACATCTCCTCTCGCTGCCGACCCGAGACTGTGACTAGCAGTGACATCACGGGCCGCTCGCGATACTTGGTTTGTGAAGGCGGCGGTCATTGAACTCAGTGACAGCACTGCTGTCAGGAGTGCAGCAATCACCGCAGGTAATGTACCTCACTAACCTCCTGACAGCAGCGCTCGTCATGCCCTGCAGTGACCTGGGCTGACCTATTGATGTTAGCTCACGTCACTGCACGGCTCTCCCAGCCAATATAGAACATTCTGTTCTTCATTGACTGGGACATTGACTATGGTATGGATCGTCGTGGGACACCCTTGGATTACACCAGACCTGGATTTGTTTTTCTTTCTAATAAATAGGTGAAAGAGGGAATGTGTTGAGGAGTGTTTTTTCAAATAAAAATGTGTTTGTCGTCTATTTTTTTTTTTATTACTGACTGGGTTGGTGATGTCGGGTATCTGATAGACGCCTGACATCACGAACCCCAGGGCTTGATGCCAGGTGACATTACACATCTGGTATTATCCCCATATATTACCCCGTTTGCCACCGCACCAGGGCAACGGGATGAGCTGGGGCGAAGCACCAGGATTGGTGTAGCTAATGGATGAGCCACTTCTGGGGCGGCTGCGGCCTACTATTTTTAGGCTGGGGAGAGTCCAATAACCATGGACCTCCCTAGTCTGAGAATATCAGAACCCAGCTGTCCGCTTTACCTTGGCTGGTGATCCAATTTTGGGGGCACTCCCACGTGTTTTTTTTTTAAAATTATTTATTTAATTTAAAATAACAGCGTGGGGTGCCCTCTGTTTTGGATTACCAGCCAAGGTGAAGCTGCCAGCTGTGGTCTGCAGGCTGTAGCCGTCTGCTTTACCCTAGCTGGCTATCAAAAATAGGGGGAATCCCATGTAACTCTTTTTTAAAATGTATTTATTTTTTTGGCTAAATACAAGGCTAAGCACCCCTTAGTGCCCCAGGAAGGCACCAAAGGGTGCAAAATTACAAAATGCAGGAGAGTGGGACATTATGTGTCTTTCTGCCATTATAATGACAGAAAAGACTGATATGAAGTGTACAAGCACAGGAAAATCACCAGAGCGCTCTACGCTGTGAAAAGCAGTAGAACATGGCACTGGAGTGAACATGTGACCGCCTCATGTAGGTTGAAGCTATGGATCCTGGGTAAATTTATGTATTTTCCCTCCTTCGTTTTTTTTGCAGTACGCAAAAAAACCCGGAAGGCACACAGATGACAAACGGATGACTTACAGACCGTATACGAAACAGAAACGGATGCCACACGGATGCATCCGTGAAAAAAACGGACCATTTTTTGCGGACCGCAAAAACGGATTGGTCGTGGGAATGTAGCCTTATTCTGATCTGCCGTTTATAAACAGCAGGCAGAAATAAGTGAATAGCGCCCCCCAGCGTCAGAAAATCTCCAGGGTTTCGGGGGGTAGCTGAGACCCTGGAGATCATGATTCAGGCCGTTTTTCCGGTCCCCACTCACGTGATCACCGGTATACACCGTATACCGATGATCACGTTACAGTAAATGACAGAGCCGGTGAAAAATTATTTATCTCCCTTCTGGCATGAACAAACATCCCAGATGGGAGATAAATCTCCTCCCCGGTCCCCTCTAGTCCCCCGGTGTCACCAAAGGGCCCCCCCGACCCCCTCATGGAAATCCAAGATGGCTGCGTGCACAGCAGTGCGCCAGCCGCATTCACCCTACTTCTCTGATTTCTGTCGCATGTGCCATGACACATGCGACAGAAAACTCCTCCCCAGGCCTTGCCAGGTCACCCCCTATAACCCCACCGGTGTTCCCCGGTGTCCCACGGTACCTGTGCAGCGTTGATCCCCCGCGGCCCCCTCCTTAACAATAGATGCTGCCACATGCACAGAGCGGCTGTCAGCTCAGCTTCCTGTCTTCAGTCACAGTGAGTGGCGGTAACCATGCATCTGTAAGCTACTGCAATGCTCTGCTCATGAGGTAAGGAACATAGTTGATCAGGAGAGCTATACTACATTTCCAAATGGAGGTATTTGCTTTTATAGTTGCCCTGCTGAACGACTACCAAACATGACAGTTCGTTATACGCCACAAGAAAGCATGTCTAAATAGCGAGCTCTGTTGTTTAGTATTCATTCAGCAGGATAACAGGACTTAATGGGGTATTCCATCTCTAAGATCCTATCCCCAATATATAGTAGGTGGAATAGTAATAATATCAGCAAATACCAATATTTGGAAATGTAGAATAGTTCTCCTGATTAGGCATGCCCTTACCTCATGAGCAGGGCATTGCAGCTTTGGTAGCAACAGTTACGACATGGACTCTGCTGCTGTGGACCCGGGGAGAGTGTGTGCAGATTCATTGCACCCACACTCCTCACATGGAGGGTCTGCACTCCTAGATAATGGGGGATACGTTCCCTGAGCGTGTCCTCCCATATTCTAGACGGTCCAGAGTCATCGTGTGACCCCCTTATTTTTTTTTTCTTACAATAAATTGGTAAAAGAGGGAATGTTTTGGGGAGTGTTTTTTCAAATACATATTTTTTTGTTGTCTATTTTTTTGTTAAGGCCCTGTCACACAGAGAAAAATCTGCGGCAGATCTGTGGTTGCAGTGAAATCGTGGACAATCAGTGCCAGGTTTGTGGCTGTGTACAAATGGAACAATATGTCCATGATTTCACTGCAACCACAGATCTGCCAAAGATTTATCTCTGTGTGTGACGGGGCCTTTAGTACTGACAGTTTGTGATGTCGGGTATCTGATAGACGCCATGACATCACAAACTGCTGGACTTGATGTCAGGTGACTTTACAGCTAGTATCAACCCCATTTATTACCCCGTTTGCCACCGCACCAGGGCACGGGATGAGCTGGGGTGAAGCGCCAGGATTGGCTCATCTAGTGGATGCGCCATTTCTGGGGCGCCTGCGGCCTGCTATTTTTAGGCTGTGAAGGGCCAATAAATATGGACCTTCCCACCCTGAGAATACCAGACCACAGCTGTCCGCTTTACCTTGGCTGGTGATCCAATTTGGGGGGACCCTACTTTTTTTGTAATTATTATTATTTATAAAATAATTATAAAAAAGAGCCTGGGGTGACCTCCACATTGGATCACCAACCACGGTAGAGCTGCCAGCTGTGGTTTTCAGGCTACAGCCGTCTGCTTTACCCTAGCTGGCAATCAAAAATGCCCACCCAACGTCATTTTTTTTTAAATATTTTTTTAAATAAAAAAAAAATTAATGGGCTTCCCTTATTTTGATTGCCAGCCAAGGTAATGCCAGGTAGATGGGGGTGGCAACCCGAAGCTGTCTGCTTTATCTGCGCTGAGAATCAAAAATACCGCAGAGCGCTATGTAATTTTTTTAATGATTTCTTTTTACAGTACTGTGATGTCAGGCAATCAAAATACAGGGAAGCCTATTTTTTTTTTTAGTTATTTAAATAAATAATTAAAACTAAAATATGTGGGCTCCCGCTGCATTTTTTGTATTTTTAGCTAAGGGTAATGCAAGCAGCTACTGGCTGCTAACCCCCACTGCTTGGTGTTACCTTCACTGGCAATGGAAAATCCAGGGAAGCATTTTTTATTTTTTTTTGCCAAAAAACTAAAAAAAAAAAAAATGACGTGGGCTTCGCCATATTTTTGTATGCTAGCCAGGTACAGCAGGCAGTTACGGCTGCCTCCAACCCCCAGCTGCCTATTTGTACCCGGCTGGCAATTTAAAATATAGGGAAGCTCTTTTTTTAATTATTTCATGAATTTCATGAAATTATAAAAAAAAACCCCACATGTGTCCAGCCAGGTACAACTAGGCAGCTGGGGATTGGAATCTGCAGCACAGGTTGGCCCGAGGTTTCTGGGCCCCTCTGCTGAGAATTGCAGTCCGCAGCCGCCCCAGAAAATGGTGCTTTCATAGAAGCGCCATCATCTGGCAGTGTATCCAACTCTTCCAGCAGCCCTGAAGCCGGGTGGCTTGCTGGGTAATAATGGGTTAATACTAACTTTGTTTTACTAGCTAGTATTAAGCCAGAGATTCTTAATATCAGGCAAGGTTGACCCGGCCATTAAGAATCTCCAATAAAGGGTTAAAAAAAAAGACACCACACAGAGAAAAAATACTTTAATAGAAATAAATACACAGACACACTTAGAGACTCCATGTTTATTACTCCCTCTCATCCCTCCATGATCCTGGTCTTCTGTCTTCTTTCTCCTTCAACCCATGCAGCTCTGCTACATCAGACAGCACTGCATGGGAGGAAGAACGCTGCTGCTCCCGTGCAGTCTAATCACTCAGTGAGGTAGCAGTGGCTGCGGGCTGTAAGCCGTGACGTCACCGCTGACAGCCGGGTTACTATAGCAACGGTGCTCCGATCACGTGATTCCCGGTGCTGCAATTCACCGGCTGTGGCAGTCAATCCTTGCATGTGGGCTGACTCTGTAAAGAGCGCCCACATGCAGGAACGGGGAACCCGACCATGTGCCAGAGCATCTCGCCGGTACACGGAGATGCTGGAACGAGCACCGCGTACCGGAGAGATGCACTGACAGGACCTAGCATGACATCTAGCCATGTGACCAGTCTGTAGCCAATGAGATAATAGACACGTGACTGGTCACATGGCTATGACGACATCATGGAAGGTCCTATCATCAGTGCTGGTTACCGGGAGGACGCAGCGATTATCGGAAGGAAAAGTGTCGGGAGATCGAGTGCAGGACGCGTTGCGGTGACCTGTAAGTGTAATGGCAATGTTTATTAACTGTATGTGTACATGTATAATGTGTTTTTATGTGTTTGTATTTGCCTCCCATTGTTTTCCTTGGGGTTCGAATTGGTTCGTCGAACGTTCTACGAACTTGTCCTCCGTTTGACGAACCGAACTGAACTCGAACACTAGGGGGGTGGCTCATGTCTACTGAAGACAAAAGCAGCTGGAAGAATTCTGAAGTGTACAGGGCTATATTTTCTGCTCAGATTCAACCAACTGCAGCAAGGGTAATTGGTGGGAGCTTTACAGAACAGATGGAGAGTGACCCAAAACATACTGCGAGAGCAACCCAGGAGTTTTTTAAGGCAAAGAAATCAAACACCAGATCTCAACCCCATCGAACATACATTTCATATGCTTAAGACAAAAAAGATGGTTTAGGCAAAACTTAATGCTATGTTCACACAGTGCATTTTTGTTGCATTTTTTTCATTGGTTTTATGCAAATATATGCTAATAAACTGCTTTTTTACAGTACCTGCAAAACGTATGAGATTTTAGAAATCTCATGTACACACTTGCTTTTTTCCCCTGACAAAAGGCAAAATGCTGCATTTTTAAAACAGTATGTAAATTATTTTAGCATTTTTGCTGCTCTTTTCTCCATTGAATATCATATCATATATCCGACAGTACAAATGTGTTCATATAGAAATTCAAAAAGATAAAAAAAATACCAAAGTCCAAAGTAAATGTTTAACAATAGGGAAACCAAGTAAACACAACACAAAAAATAATTCTAAATATAACCTTTAATAAATGGAATTGGTCAGGTCCAATATGCACCCAGAAACACAAGCAGTTCTGGTGCAATTTCTAATCTAACCAAGTACTGAGTGCATTTACTGTACATACTTTTCAGTAGACCAACATTTCTGAGTTTAAAATCATTTTTTTCAGATGGTCTTATATAATAATCATATTTTCTGAGATAATGACTTTTGGGTCTCATTGGCTGTAAGCCATTATCATCAACATTAACAGAAATAAACACTTGAAATAGAGCCCTCTGTGTGTAATGACTCCATATAATTTGTGTTTCCCTTTTTGTATTGAATTACTGAAATAAATTAACGTTTTGAAGATATTCTAATTTATTAAGGTGTACTTGTTCCTCCAAAGAAATATATAAAACTTTTTTTCCAACCAGTCAACCACTTGAAATTAGGTGTTGGTCTTCTTCACAGAGAATAGTGGAAAAAAATGTGATGTTGAAGAGATTTGTTTTTCATGTTTGAAAATTGAAAACAAATTACAGTAAATGCAAATTTTTATTATTCCAGCATTTTTGTTTTTTTTTGTATTTCATAACTTTAATAAAGGTAACCATATTTGATAAACAGATGAGTACAACCGTTTGCTCCTCAGGGATAAAATGAAGCTTAAGGAAAATAAAAATTACAGTCTGTTGTCCATAGACATAATTTTCAGCCTATACATAGATGTTGCCTTCATAAAGCACAAAAAACAAACTTAGTACAAGTAATATGAAGATGCAAAGTAATACGGTTATATATACGTCACATTATAGCAAGGGTGGGCAATTCATTTTCATGAGAGGCCACATGAGAGACCATGATTGGTGTGGAGTGCCGAAACAATAGGCTGAAATTAATTCTGCTCAATATTAACAGATTATAATTATTTTATATTAATATTAATTGTATAAATATTGAGCAGAATTAAGTATGACATCACCCTATTTACAGTAAGAGCACAAACTCCACAAACACAGCACTACCTCTATATAGTATGAACCCTCACATAGCTACGTACATACTGGTGTGACGTCATCGCGTCTGCTGTTCTTCATGCTGATTGGTGGAAGAAGGAGCCAGCGGCCCCTCGTCCACCAATGTGTTCATTGCTTTTTGCATCCTATGGATGCAAACAGCGGGGACATCAAGTGGCAGGCACGGTGAAGCCCGTAGTCAACTGTTAGCCTTTTGGGTGTCTCGGTCCGTGGGCTGGACTGGAACAACTAAAGGGCTGGATGTGGCCCGTGGGCTACACTTTGCCCAGCCCTACATTATAGCATTAATCTTCCTAGTCATTTTATGTTTGAGACAGGTTATAGTTTGTCATTAAAGGGGTGGTTCACCCAATTTTTTTATTTTGTATATCAGTGCAACTTACAATTTTAGGTGTTTTCTTCATTGGCCTCTATTTGCAGTTCTGGCACTGAGCAGCCCTATCCTGCTCGCTCAGTGCTGGTCACATGACCCCCTTGTGCTGTGGCCGCTAGTATTCTCTGACGTCATTTCCAGTTCCTGGTTCTCAGACTGGATGTTAAATCCGGAACGACTGACCATCAGGCGGCAGGAACGCAGCATGTAATGTTTTTTGAGCAGCGGAATCCTTTTGTTTTCACTGCGCATGCTCAGATCTTGTGTTTAATCATTCGAATCAATGTCTCTCTCGGCGGCCGAACGATCAGCTGATCGCCCGGCGGCTGGCTTCTGTGAGTGATCAGCTGATCACCCGGTGGCCGGCTATTGTAAACTATCAGCTGATCGCTCTCATAAGCCGGCCGCCGGGAGATCAGCTGATCGCTCTCAAAAGCCGGCCGCCGGCTTTTGAGAGCGATCAGCTGATCTCCCAGCGGCTGGCTTCTGAGAACGATCAGCTGATCGCTCTCTCTCATTTTATACTGAAAGCATTTCACTAACGGAATCTGCTTTCTCGTGACAATCAATTCCATTTCTTGTCACCCGTTGTATAATGCATCAGTTACAAGCGTCAATGAAATTGAAATGTGATGCAATGAGACATTTCTCTGAAGTCACTATGTGTATGAGCAGCCTGGCCGAGTCTTTACTGAGCCCCAGGAGGGACATTAAGCAGGAAGTTAAGCGGATCCAAACGCACCTTTTTCTCCACTACTAAATGTTTCAAATTGTCAACCTTATTCCAAAAGGGGACAACTATCTCACAGTCCCAAAATATGTGTGATAATGTCCCCACTGCCTTCATACATCTCCATGTTTGATCAGTTAGCGTAGGAAAGAGTTTGTGCAGGACTTCTGGTGTGTGGTACCAGTGCATTAAGATTTTATATTGATTTTATTTTTTGGTAGTACATACCGTAGTAAGCTTTTTGCTGCCTTTGACCATATCACCTGCCATAGGGATGGTGTAGTGTCCCTTCCTAAAGAGGATTCCCATTTAAACATATATTTAAGTTAAGTATGTTGTATTTATCAGAAATTAAGCCCTTTGTTGAGTCACCCTGCCTGCAGAGACACTCAAATGGGGTAGGTCTTGAGAAACTAGTAGATTTTATGGACGTCAGCGCAAACGTAAAATAGGCTGTAGAAAGGATTTAAAACCTTTCCCTCAAAGTGAGAAAAAGCAGCATTGTGTTTTTCAGTGGGTCTATTATATCCGCATAACAGAAGAGTCGTGCCTGAATCCATGGTCCAGTCACCCGTCTGGTTTGTAACGCTGGAGTATAGAGAAATGGTGCTAATGAAGGTTTAGGGGATATTAATGGGAAAATCTTTGTAGCAAGTATACAAATATGTCTTGTAAAGGCCATGGATCCCAACAGCGTAGGGAGAACTGGTAATTTGAAAACAGACCATAGGGGTGCGCTAGGGTGCATCGGAGCCAGCCAAGTCTTTTCTATTTCTGCCCACTTACTGTTGGTAGCGAAGGTTGTCCAGGCTGGAATAGGCCTCATGTGTGTCACCAGCTAATACTTCCACATATCCAGGAAAGCCATGCCCCCCAAGTTCCAGGGCGCCAGAAAGAACAAGAGGGCAATTTGATGGCGCTTATAGGCCCACACAAAATTATTTAAAGCTGCTTTGAGCCGCCAAATTGTGAATCTCGGTATCGCTAGTGGCAATGTCTCTAGCAAATATAGAAATTTCAGAAGAGCAGTCATTTTAATGGCAGCTTCCCTTCCAAAAAAGGAGAGTTGTAGTTTCGACCATATGGTTAGTAAGGATTTTATTTAATCAAAAAAGGCAGGGAAATTATGTTTGTAGAGCGAGTTGTATGAGTGTGTCAAGTGAATACCCAAATATTTTAAATTGTGTTTTTTTCCAGGAGAATGTAAATGTCGACTGTAAGGAACAGAGAACCACGGGTGGTAAGTTTACAGGGAGAGCCTCTGTTTTTGAGGTGTTAAATTTATATCCTGAAAGTGCTCCGTTTTCGGTTAAAAGCGCATGTAGGGAAAAGCAATATCCCCTGGAGTTGAGGACATCTGCTGTGCCACCCTCTCCCACACCCACCTACAACAGATCTGCTATGCAAGCCCGACTGAGGGGTGAGTGAACTTCCTGGGGGTGCCCCTGGTGTCTAGAGGCCTCCTGCATTCAGCATTTCATGGGCTCTGCCATCAGCTGTGAATGTGGCCTGAGCTATAGCTTGTTTGTTTAAACGTAATACGAATATCTGTGTATGGAAATAATCAAAATATAGATGTAGTTGCATAATTATCTGTCTGTCTGTGTAGCAATCGCATAGACCCATAATATGATTCTAAGCTGTATAGTCATGACGGGGTTACCAAAGATAAGTGAACAGATGTACGAACAATGAACAAAGAAAGTATTTGTGCTTATCAGTAGTTCCACACAAAGAAGGAATGTGCTATCCATGGGATGAAATGTGGGTACCTACACTCCCCAATCCTCCCTATGCAGTTTCGATGTGTGAGAGAAAACAGATTGATCATTTTTGTACATGTCTGAAGGTTGAAATGTAATACTAAAATCTGGGCTATAGATTATACGAGTTCAGTTGGTGACGCTGGCTCAAGGAGAACATGTCTCATGTATTCATTGTCTGATTCATTAATATCGGCTCTGATATACCGTATTTTTCGGACTATAAGACGCACCGGACTATAAGACGCACCCTGGTTTTAGAGGAGGAAAATGGGAAAATAAAACTTTAAGCAAAAAATGTGGTCATGACACACTGTTATGGGGCGAGGATCTGCTGCTGACACTGTTATGGGGGTAATGTCCCCAAATTCTCTACTAAGGTACCCCATCCTGGTAATGATCCTCCTGCCTTGTATATGATCCTGCTATAAACCCCCATCCTGCTCCTATACCAGCATCCTGCTCATATTCCCTCATCCTGTTCATATACCCCCATCCTGTTCATATACCCCATCCTGTTCATATACCTCGATCCTATTGATATACCCCCATCCTATTGGTATACCCCCCATCCATCCTGCTCATATTCCCCCATCCATCCTGTTCATATACTCCCATCCTGTTCATATACCCCCATCCTGTTCATATACCCCCATCCTGCCTGCTCATATACCCCCATCCTGTTCATATACCCCCATCCTGTTCATATACCCCCATCCAGTTCATATACCCCCATCCTGTTCATATACCCCCATCCTGCCTGCTCATATACTCCCATCCTGTTCATATACCCCCATCCTGTTCATATACCCCCATCCTGCCTGCTCATATACTCCCATCCTGTTCATATACCCCCATCCTGTTCATATACTTCCATCCTGTTCATATACCCCCATCCTGCCTGCTCATATACTCCCATCCTGCTATATGCCCCCATCGTGCTCATATACCATCCTGGTATATGGCCTGTATCCCATAGCACAGAGAAAAAAACAAACGTTTATACTCACCTTTTCCTCACTCCCTCCAGCACCGATCATCTTCCTCTCTGCGCCGCTGACCTGCGTGTGTGGAGCCGTTCCCCTGCTGCATCGCGATGTCTTCCTGTCTGTGCCGATCAGCTGACCAGCTCAGCACAGATCAGCTGACCGGCACAGACAGGAAGACATCGCGTGCAGCAGGGGGGCGGCTCCACACACGGGGACGGGTGAGTGTGCTGATTCACTGCACCCCGCGCTGGTAATGACGCGCGGGGAGCAGTGAATACAGCCGCACATGATCACTCCAGGCTGTAATTGCCAGGGGTGATCAGGCGGCCGGCTCTTTGCTATGCGCGCGTTCCCGCTCGTCCTCCCGCCCACCTGTCAGCGCCGGCTTCTGCACTGAGAAATGGGCGGGAGGATAGGCGTGCATATGTAATGAGCGGGCCCACGTGGTCACGAGCAGGCGCTGCTACAGCCTGCTCGTGCCCCCGATGACCCGCAGCACCCTCATTCCCGGCCGCAGCCCTATAGTCAGACCATAAGACGCACCCCCAACTTTCCCCCAACATTTGGGGGAAAAAAAGTGCGTCTTATGGTCCGAAAAATACGGTATCTAATTTACTAAAAGAGATAAATCACTTGGAGAGCTCTCACAAAAAATCCCCCGATGAGTCCCTGAGAAAAACCCTGTTGGCCAGGCGGGAATCCCTACGTTCTATACTGACCCACAAAGCAAAGGCAATATTTACCAAGTGCCATCGCTTCTATTATGAACACGGCAATAAAAGTGGCAAAGCACTTGCAAGAGCACTGAGAGCCCAACGGTCCAATACGTACATACCAACTATAGTAGATCAGTCAGGGCAACATACTCAGACAGTTTCAGGCATATCTGATGCCTTTAAACACTATTACGAGGCACTTTACTCAATAGATAAGGGTACGGAGGAGACACAAGGTGATGAATTTAAAGACCGAATTCAAAAATACATTAAGGAATCGGGCATGCCAGCATTGCCAGGTGACAAGGCAGTGGCCTTGGAACAGCCCTTCTCAGAAGAGGAGCTCTCCATGGCAATTAAGAACACTAAACCAGGGAAGGCCCCGGGTCCCGATGGTCTTACACTCCCCTATTACAGACTATTTCTGAAGTCCCTGTCTCCACACCTTATCAGGTGCCTGAACTCTATCCCTGGGGGGTCGAGACTGCCAGTAGACTCTTTGAGAGCCCACATTTCGGTCATACATAAAATAGGTAAAGACCCTGCCCTCTGTGCCAATTACAGGCCGATATCACTTCTCAACGTGGATATCAAACTATTTGCGAAAATTATAGCATCTAGATTGGCTCCTTCTTTACCATCACTCATTCACCCTGATCAGGCAGGCTTCGTGGGTGGTAGAGAAGCTAGAGATAACACAACTAAAGCCCCCGTCACATTTAGCGACTTACCAGCGATACCGAAAACGATGCGACCTGATAAGGATCGCTGGTAAGTCGCTGGTAGGTTGCTGCTGAGATGTCACACAGTCAGACCTTACCAACGACTCAGTAACAATACAGGTCGCAGTAGCGACCTGTATAACGATCTCTGCTGTCATTCGGACCTTGTCACACAGTGTCAAACATAGCGATGCGTTCTGCCCAGCAGGACATCGCCTTTGAAGAAAATGGTCCCAACCATTCAGCAACGGCTAGCTATCTCACAGCAGGGGCCTGATCGCTGGTAGGTGTCACACATAACGAGATCACTCTACCCCCGATGCTGCTTGCTACTGACGCAGAGAAGGCGTTCGACATGGTGAATTGGACATTTATGTTCGAGACACTCTGTCGAATTGGCCTCAGATCTAACATGCTCGCCTGGATCTCAGCTTTATATTCAAAACCGTCGGCCAAGGTGAAAGTGAATTGATTCCTCTCCTCTGATTTTTCTATATTTAATGGAACAAGGCAGGGATGCCCACTCTCCTCTTTGATTTTCATACTATCGATAGTGTTATTCCTGATCTTCCGGAGGAATGGTTCTAACATACAAGGCCCCATGATTAAAGGTGCACCATACAAAATTGCAGCTTATGCAGACGATTTATTGTTTTGTTTTTTTTTAAATTCTTTTATTTATAAAGTGGAAACCTTTAACAGTACACGTTACATTCTTAAGATCAAATGGACCTTTGTAAGATACATTCCATACATCAAAAATAGAAAACAAGGCACAATTTACAATTTTTACATCTTGACAGAATAAGTTCCCGCAAATACCCCTTTCCAGTTGCATAGACAATCAGGGTTCCATCTTGTTTTTTCATAGAATAAAATTCACATTTAACAGGTAACATAAGTAACTCAACAAGAATAGTAAGAAGCGAAAGAGAGAAAAACCGGAGAGAAAGCAAGAGAAATAAAGCATAAGAAATAGAAAAGAATAAAGAACTAGAGAAAAGGGGGAGGGTGAGGGGGGGAGGGACAGGGAGGTGGGGTGGCAAGGTGGGGGTAAGGGGGAGGGTGGGGTCGAGAGGTGTGGGGGGGGGACTCGCCTATGTATTGCCTTTTGTATTTCCTTCAGCCTCTTCAGCGCCGCCCACCAGAACACCATAGTCTTCAGAGTGCTGGAAGTCCATCCACTCCCTCCATGTGGCCCAAAATTTCTCATATGAATCGTGTAATGATGAGGTTAGATCCTCCATGTACATGAGGTAATTGACCTTATTGATCCATTGAACCAACGTGGGAGGTGCCGTGCTCCTCCATCTCTCAGGGATGCACACCCTCGCCGCCATGATGAGGAATTTCCTCAAAGATTTTTTGTATGTTTTTTCAGAAGTCCTGCAGTGATGTAACAGGGCGGCAGCAGGTCCCAATTCCTCCTCCCCACCAGTTACCCTTGAAATTACATCAGCCACTCCCCTCCAGAAGGGCCGGATCGCCTCACATTCCCAGAACACATGTAGAATGTTGCCCTCTGCTGTGCCACACCGCCAGCATATGGGATCAACCGATGGGAACATCGCATGTAACCTCAAAGGAACTCTGTACCATCTGGTTAGCAGCTTGTAACTGGCCTCTTGAAACCTGGAGCTGATGGAGGATGTGTGTGCCAGTCTGAAGACCCTTTCCCACTCTATTGGTGTCAGTTGGATTCCCAAATCCCG
Organism: Anomaloglossus baeobatrachus; assembly: GCF_048569485.1. Classification (NCBI taxonomy): domain Eukaryota; kingdom Metazoa; phylum Chordata; class Amphibia; order Anura; family Aromobatidae; genus Anomaloglossus; species Anomaloglossus baeobatrachus. The sequence goes on from NC_134353.1 coordinate 745,152,996, forward strand.
TTCCCACTGTGAGGCGAAGGGGGGGATTTGTTGGTCCGGGGGCGAGGATAGGATCGAATAAACTGCGGAAAGAGAGTGCCGTATCGTGCCTGTTCCCATACATATTTGTTCAAACTGTGTCTTGGGTCGTTGAAAAAGGGATCTGGCAGGAAGGCTACTGAAAAAGTGTGCCAGTTGCAAGCTTCTCCAATGACCAAGTGAGATGGGGTCCCGTTTAGCTGCCAGACCCTCTACCGATGGCCAGGTGTCCCGGACACCAAAGTGTTCTACCCGATCCACCCCGCCCCTAACCCAAGACTGAAAAAACTGGATCCACTCTACCTGGTTCAAAGGCAGGATGGCTCAAGATCGGCGTCAAGCTCGATTGCTTGGGTAACATTTCTGATTGCACCCTCCCCTTATTACAATATGTCACAGTTGACCCGATAGTTGGATGAGTTTTCAAGCTTACGGGGACCTCCGAGAGCAACCATGGCAATTTGTTGAGAGGAATTGGGGGAAAAGGACTGCTCGATTTGTACCCACGCTTTTTGAGACCCATTCATGCACCAGTCAATCATTCTAGTTAGGTGTCCTGCTAGATGATATCTTCTCATGTCTGGCAGCCCAATACCCCCGCTACACTTGGTCCTATGCAAGATAGCTCTTTTTATTCGTACTGATTTCCCTGCCCAAATGAAGGAGGACTGAACGGACTCCAGAGATTTGAAAAAACCTGGGGGTATTTTGACTGGGAGCGCCTGCAATAGATATAGAATTCTGGGTAGGACATTCATTTTGTATATCTGGCTTCTGCCAACCCAGGAGAAAAATGATTTCTTCCATCTGTCATAGTCTCGCCTAATGGAAGTCAGCAGAGATGGGAAATTCTGAGAATAGAGCAGGCCTAGATCGCTAGTCAGCCGTATCCCCAGGTAGTTTAGAGATTGGGATGTCCATCGGAAGTTAAACGATCCCTTCAACTCTTCCACCTCTTTGGGTGAGAGATTTATATTAAGAGCCTCAGATTTCGTGAAATTTATCTTGAAATTTGATAAACTGGGGTACCTCCGGAACTCCCCCATTAAGTTGGGCAGGGAGATCCTGGGAGCTGACACGAAAAACAGGAGATCGTCCGCGTATGCTGCTACTTTGTGCATAACCTGGCCCACTCCAATACCCGTGATATCTGGGTTGGCTCGTACGTGTCTGAGGAAGGGTTCTAGCGTCAAGATGAAGATTAGGGGAGACAGCGGACAACCCTGACGGGTGCCGTTAGATATTTGAAATGGGTCCGACAGAATCCCATTTGATTTATTGTTTTTAATCAGCAACCCCTTATCTACTCTACCAGCTCTCATGACTGAATTTGAGTTGTACAGGAAGGTATCCAATTTTAAAATTAACCTAGCGAAATTGGAGGCATTAAACATTAATTCAGCTCACACTGCCTTGGCACCATTGAAGAGGTCTTACAAATTTCACTGGGCGAACTCTTCGATCAAGTACCTAGGCACTGTGCTCCCAAGGGACACCCACCAGACCTTCTCCCTAAATTTTCCTAAGATATTACAGGAAGTCCAAAATGATGACTCGAGGTGGAGGAAGAACACTTTCACATGGTTTGGGAGGATTGCAATTTTTAAAATGAACATCCTTCCCAGGATATTATATATCCTTCAAGCCCTCCCAATTATCGTCCCTTCATCATTCTTTAAAAGCCTCACATCAATCCGAACTAAATTCATCTGGGGAGACAAACCACCACGAATTAGCAGAAAGATTATGCACCGCTCCAAGCCGGCTGGAAGGGACCGCATTTCCTAATTTCAAATCATATTACTTAGCTACTCATCTTTCCAGAATTCTGGACTGCTGTAGGAAACGGTGAGATGAACGCCTGGGTAGGAGTGGAACAAGACTTCACAGATGTATATTTACCGGGCATTCCATGGGTGGGTTCCAGCAGAGTAAAACATCTGAGAGATCACCCCACAAATCGGGGCTACTTTGGCATGTTGCGATAATTCATTCATTAGATCACACATACTCCCCTAATCATCCTCATTGTTTCCGGTACTGGGAAATCCGCTTTTTGTTTTTTTTTGTTTTTACAAACCCTGCCAATTGATTGATCGTTTTTTAATCATTCATCACATTTAGTGTTAAATTAATTAAGGGGTGTGGGAACCTTTAATCTCATGTATATAAGGTATATCAGTTTGTATGATTACTGCTACCTGAGGAAGGGGGAATATGCATCCCCGAAACGCGTTGTGGCACAGTTATCTGTAATAAAATCTTTAAAACCAATCCATCATCTTCATCTCTAGCAGCGCAGCCATACCGTGATTTTTTTCCTTTTTTCCTGAGTCTTTTTTTTTGTTTTTGGAAGACTGGATTTTCCAGTCAATTATGAGAGGGCTATCACAGAGCGCTGCACTTTGGTAGTGGAAATGCCTGGCCAACGAAGGAGCAACGTATGAGCTCCCAAACTCCCTGTGCCCTCGATGTATGGAGAGCCAACCAATTGACACATTTCTTGAAATCCCTTACTCCTAGATCCCATTTTTCTAACTCTATGATACCTTTTGAAAAGGAATATATAAGCACGGGTCCCATTAGACATACCCTTTCTATGGCATATAATCTTATTAACACACTCACTGGGAACACTAAAACCAAATTTCAATCACAATGGGGAGACGATCTTCAAATCCAGTTTTCTGAGACCCAATGGGAAAAAATATGTTCTCTGACCGCATCGATCCTCTATCTCGTCCCGTGATCAGGAAGCGAGTTTTAAGTTGCTCACCAGATGGTACAGAGTTCCTACTAGACTGCACTCAATCTTCCCAGAAGTGAGCCCACTCTGTTGGAGATGTGATGAGGAGGATGGTAGTCTGATGCATATTTTCTGGTAATGTAGGCGCCTTGCCCCGTTTTGGGAGAATGTACAAACAGTTATACATAAAGTTACTAGCTTGACCACCGCTCTGGATCCAGCCCTTGTCCTTTTACATCATTGTGACATCTCAATGAAAAAGTACAAGAATTCCTTACTAGGACACTTAATCACGGCAGCCAGAGCTTGCATACTTCGCTTGTGGGAAAAAAGATAACCCTCCTATGATGGCAATGTGGTTCGCCAGGATAAACGAGACGATGTTGCTCGAAGACCTCACTTCCATAATTCACAACTCTCAAGACCGGTTTGTTAGAACTTGGTATAACTGGACAGAGTTTAAGGGATCTGATGATTACATTTCACTGTTGGAGACAGGTTGAATTTGCACTGTCAGTGTGTGGAACCCCCCCCCCCCCCTCCATCCTAACAAATTCACATACCCTTTTTGACCCCAACCCTCCCACCTTTTTCTTCTCGGACTTTTTCTCACTTTTTCTTTCTTGTTCATGTTTTACTCAGTATCTTCTATTCAGCCAACTCACACTTGAGTTACGGCCCCGGTTTTGTTCACTCCTCTAAGGCTAGGTTCACATTTCCGTCAATTTCTATCAGTCACAATCCGCAGCTCTGGTAAACAAATGAATCCGTTTGGCGGATTCCGTTGTTCCCATAGACTTGTATGAACGGCGGATTGTGACTGATGATGCTGCGTTGCATCCTCCGCCCGACTGATCAGTCGTGGAATGACTGACCGCCAGGCGGAAGAAACGCAGCCTGTAACGTTTTTTGAGCAGCGCAATACGTAGGATTTCGCTGCGCATGCTCTCTCTGGCTCCCTGCACACGTAACCAAGGTGAATATCGGGTAACCAAGCAAAGTGCTTTGCTTAGTTACCCGATATTTACCCTGGCTACGTGTGCAGGGAGCCTGACACTCCCCCCCCTCCCGCACTCCGCATGTACACATGCACACACACTCACACTCACCTGCCCCAAGGAATGCAGTCACCGGCACTGACGTCCTCAGCGCCATGGCCCCACTCGGCTCCACCCACCCCGCACTCCGCCCCCTGACCCCCGCACACATTCTCGGCGGCCGAACGATCAGCTGATCACCCGGCGGCCGGCTCCTGTGAGCGATCAGCTGATTGCTCTTATTAGCCTGTTCGCTCTCAAAATCCGGCCGGCTATTGTGAATGATCAGCTGATCTTTCTCTCTTTTACAACGGAGTCCGACAATGAATTCTAATTCTTGTCATCCGTTGTACAACTCATCAGTCACAAGCGTCAAGCAACGCATGTGACTGATGCAAAACAACGGAAATGTGAACCTAGCCTTAGGTGGCCTCGTTATATAGTATAAAAAGGTATTATGTTGATCCTCCGACAGTAGTCGGTTACAGTTCTCAAAGTTGTTTATACAGTCTTGAGTTTTGTATCTCCCCATATTTTAGGATTTGATCTGCTAACAATTTCTCGATACAATGCTTGTATTCTGACATTGTGCTTTATTCTGTACAATTCGGTGTTTCCTGTGTTATTAATAATGTTAATAAAAGTTAAATTTATAAAAAAAAAAGCGCATGTAGATTTGGTAGGGAGATTTGCGGGTTACGATGGTCAGAAGCATGTCGTCCACGAAGGGTGACAATTTATATTCCTTACCCCATACCTGAAATCCCTGAACATCTGGGCTTTCCCAAATCTGGGATGCCAAAGGCTCAATACAAAGTACAAACAACAGAGGAGAGAGAGCAGCTCTGTCTAGAGCTATTAAGAATGGAAAGCTAGGATGAAGAGGCATGAGGAAGCTTAATTATTGCACTTGGAAGAGTATTGAGCACCCGTATGGCTTCCAGGAAGGGTTCCATAAAACCAAACATCTCAACAGTTACAAACAGGAATGGCCACCCTAAGCTAAGGAGTAGGTCTACCTGATCACCTCTGTTGAGAGCGTCGATAAAATCTATAGTTCGTCTGGTATAGTCTCCTGCCTGTCTGTTAGTGACAAACCCCATTTGATCCCCATGTATTAGTTGTGGAAGGAACGTTGATAATCTGGTTGCAAGAATTTTTGTGAATATTTTTAAGTCAGTAATGAGCAGAGAACTAGGACGGTAGCGCAATCTGTAGGGTTCATTCCTTGTTTCTGATGGCCGTAATATGTGAGCCCAATATGGAAGGGGGGATTGGAGAGTCCTTTATAAATTAGTTAAAAAAAAAAAGAAGAGGTAGGAAGTAGATTATCTTGGAGGGTTTTGTAATATAAATAAGGAAACCCATCTGGGCCCAGGGCCTTCCCGTGCGGAATTTAATTGATAGCAGTTGTTAGCTTGTCACTGGAGATTGGCATGTTAAGGGCGGCCAACGCCTCCTCCCCCAGACTTGGTAACGAGTGGGTGGAGAGGTAGGTCTTAAGTATTAGGTCTGTGGCCTGCGGGTCCATTGGCAAAGTGGTTGGGAGGGAATATAGTCGAGAATAATGGTCTTGAAATATCTCAGCTTGCTTTTGGGGGATCATAAATAAGGTGTCCCTGCCTAATTTTAACCCCTTCATCCCTGGGGCAATTTTCTGTTTTTTCCCCTACTTCCAACAGTGGTAACTTTTTTATTTTTCCATCAATATTGCCATGTAAGGGCTTATTTTTTGTGAGATGAGTTGTACTTTTGAATGAAACTATTAGTTTTACCATATAATGTACTGGAAAATGAGAAAAAAAATCCAAGTGCGGTAAAATAGCAAAAAAGTGCAATTGCACGATGTTTTTTGGGATATTTTATTCACCGTGCTCACTATATGGTAAAAATGATGTCTCTATATGGTGCCTCAGGTTGGTGTGAGTTCGTAGATAGCAAACATGTATACTTTTACTTTTATCTAAGGGGTTAAAAAAATTCAGAAGATTGTCCACAAAAAGAATTGCACTTTTTACGCCATTTTCGGAAACCCGTACCATTTTCATTTTTCGGGATCTGGGACTCAGTGACGACTTATTTTTTGCATCTTGAGCTGACGTTTTTAATTACAGTATACCACTTTTGTGTGGATCCTATGTATTGATCGCTTGTTATTGCATTTTTATAAAAAAAATTGCAGAAACCAAAAAACTTAATTTTGGCATTTGCAATTTTTTTCTCGCCACATCATGTACCGATAAGATTAATTGATTTTATATTTTCATAGATCGGGCATTTCTGAACTCAGCGATACCAAATGTGTGTATATTTTTTATTTTTGTGACTGTTTAATTTTCAATGGGGCAAATGGGGGGTGATTTGTGGGCTTCCCACAGTGTTGAGAGAGATGAGACTGATTATTTGAATGAAAAAACTTAGCTAGCTGTTTCTGTAATTTGGCTTGATGGGCTGGGGTTTTTAGAAGGTAGCCATAAAGCCTCCAGTGACAGGGTTTTTTCAAGGAGTTCGCCGCACGGAGATTCAATATGACCGAGGCGTGATCTGACCACGTTATTTGTCCAATATCTGATGTTACAGTCAGCCTTAGACCAGGGATATTTCCAAAGAAGGATCTGTGTTAGTTGAATGTGGGTGGGAGTAAAATGTGTATTTCCTGGAGGTAGGGTTGGAAACTCGCCAAAGATCAAAAATGGCATTCTTATGCATAAGAGTATGAAAATCTCTAGATTGCCTAGCCAACTTACCCGCTGTTAGTTGATTGCTTAGGGAATGTCTATCTTTAATTGCAGACAAGGGCAAGTTGAAATCTCTTCCAAGGGATGTCCCTCATATTCTATGGTGCACCGTTTTCTGGCTTGCATCATGACCTCCTCTTTAATTCTGTAGTCTGTTACAAAACAGATCCCATCCCTAGGAACAGGGGAGGATCCTTTGGGTCAGAGTGCTCTATGCGCTCTGTCCATATTGATCACATGGGAGGGATGTGCACCAAATTTGTTTTTAAAAAAATAGGCATGAATAATTTTCGGAAGGTTTTCCTTATCTTATTGCTCTGGGAGACCCCTAATTCTGATATTGTGTCTGCTTCCCCGATTGTCAAGGTCATCACAAAAGTCTTCGAGTTGGGCAAGTACCATAGACTGTAACTGACTCATGTAATTTCAGGTGTTATCATGATCCTCTTCCAAGCCTTCAAGCCTTTGGGGAATCAACTGAATATCCCGCCTGATGGTATCAATTTCTGACCGACAGACCTCCCTGATGTCAGATATGAGGGATTGAAAATCGGCCTTGGTAGGAAGTGTAGCCAAATAGGTTTTCCAGTTGGTCTATGAGCTATGCCCTAGGGCAGGGGTGGGCAATTAATTTTCCCATGGGGCCGCATGAGAAATTGGGATTGGTTTAGAGGGCCGGACTAATATAATTACCTCAGTTCTACCCAATATACTACATCACTACACCCCCTCCATATACTACACCTGTAATAAACTACACCACTACACCCCTATATACTACACCTGTATTATACTACACCCCCCATATACACCTGTATTATACTACACCACTATATAATACACCTCCGATATACTACATCATTACACCGCTATATACTACACCTGTAATATACTACATCACTACACCCCATATACTACACCTGTAATATAGTACACCCCCATATAGCACACCTGTAATATACTACATCACTACACCTGTAATATAGTACAACTCCATATAGCACACCTGTAATATAGTACAACTCCATATAGCACACCTGTAATATAGTACAACTCCATATAGCACACCTGTAATATACTACACCTCCATAGAGCACACCTGTAATATACTACATCACTACACCCCTATATACACCTGTAATATACTACATCACTACACCCCCATATACACCTGTAATATACTACATCACTACACCCCATATACACCTGTAATATACTACAACTCCACATAGTACACCTGTAATATACTACATCACTACACCCCTATATACACCTGTAATATACACCCCATATACTACACCTGTAATATACTACACCTCCATATAGCACACCTGTAATATAGTACACCTCCAGATAGCACACCTGTAATATACTACATCACTACACCCCCTATATAGCACACCTGTAATATACTACACCTCCAGATAGCACACCTGTAATATACTACATCACTACACCCCCTATATAGCACACCTGTAATATACTACACCTCCATATAGCACACCTGTAATATACTACACCTCCATATAGCACACCTGTAATATACTACACCTCCATATAGCACACCTGTAATATACTACACCTCCATATAGCACACCTGTAATATACTACACCCCCTATATAGCACACCTGTAATATACTACACCTCCATATAGCACACCTGTAATATACTACACCTCCATATAGCACACCTGTAATATACTACACCTCCATATAGCACACCTGTAATATACTACACCTCCATATAGCACACCTGTAATATACTACACCTCCATATAGCACACCTGTAATATACTACACCTCCATATAGCACACCTGTAATATACTACACCCCCTATATAGCACACCTGTAATATACTTCACCCCCTATATAGCACACCTGTAATATACTACACCTCCATATAGCACACCTGTAATATACTACACCCCCTATATAGCACACATGTAATATAGTACACCTCCATATAGCACACCTGTAATATACTACACCTCCATATAGCACACCTGTAATATACTACACCTCCATAGAGCACACCTGTAATATACTACACCTCCATAGAGCACACCTGTAATATACTACACCTCCATAGAGCACACCTGTAATATACTACGCCTCCATAGAGCACACCTGTAATATACTACGCCTCCATATAGTACACCTGTAATATACTACACCTCCATATAGTACACCTGTAATATACTACACCTCCATATAGTACACCTGTAATATACTACACCTCCATATAGCACACCTGTAATATACTACATCACTATACCCCCATATACTACACCACTATATACACCTCCATATAGCACACCTGTAATATACTACATCACTACACCCCTATATAGCACACCTGTAAAATACTACACCTCCATATAGCACACCTGTAATATACTACACCTCCATATAGTACACCTGTATTATACTACACCCCCATATGTCACACACCCTGCTCCCCATACAGCCTGCACCCCCATATCACACACACTACACCCCCATATGTCACACACCCTGCCCACATATTTCACCCTGCCTGTACCCCAACTTACCCCTCTCAAACACTCTGCACCCCTTCACATCCTTCTGTCAGTCTGCAGCTCTCATATGCCACTCACCCTGCAACTCCATCTTCCCACATATGCCACTCACCCTGCAACTCCATCTTCCCACATATGCCACTCACTCTGCAACTCCATCTTCCCTCATATGCCACTCACCATGCAACTCCATCTTCCCACATATGCCACTCACCCTGCAACTCCATCTTCCCTCATATGCACTCACCCTGCAACTCCATCTTCCCTCATATGCCACTCACCCTGCAACTCCATCTTCCCACATATGCCACTCACCCTGCAACTCCATCTTCCCTCATATGCCACTCACCCTGCAACTCCATCTTCCCTCATATGCACTCACCCTGCAGCTCCATGTTCCCACATATGCCACTCACCCTGCAACTCCATCTTCCCTCATATGCCACTCACCCTGCAACTCCATCTTCCCTCATATGCACTCACCCTGCAACTCCATCTTCCCACATATGCCACTCACCCTGCAACTCCATCTTCCCACATATGCCACTCACCCTGCAACTCCATCTTCCCTCATATGCCACTCACCATGCAACTCCATCTTCCCACATATGCCACTCACCCTGCAACTCCATCTTCCCTCATATGCACTCACCCTGCAACTCCATCTTCCCTCATATGCCACTCACCCTGCAACTCCATCTTCCCACATATGCACTCACCCTGCAGCTCCATCTTCCCTCATATGCCCCTCACCCTGCAGCTCCATGTTCCCACATATGCACTCACCCTGCAGCTCCATGTTCCCACATATGCACTCACCCTGCAACTCTATCTTCCCACATATGCACTCACCCTGCAGCTCCATCTTCCCACATATGCCACTCACCCTGCAGCTCCATGTTCCCACATATGCACTCACCCTGCAACTCCATCTTCCCTCATATGCCCCTCACCCTGCAACTCCATCTTCCCTCATATGCACTCACCCTGCAGCTCCATGTTCCCACATATGCCACTCACCCTGCAACTTCATCTTCCCTCATATGCCAATCACCCTGCAACTCCATCTTCCCACATATGCACTCACCCTGCAGCTCCATGTTCCCTCATATGCACTCACCCTGCAGCTCCATGTTCCCACATATGCACTCACCCTGCAACTCCATCTTCCCTCATATGCCCCTCACCCTGCAGCTCCATGTTCCCACATATGCCACTCACCCTGCAACTCCATCTTCCCACATATGCACTCACCCTGCAGCTCCATGTTCCCACATATGCCACTCACCCTGCAACTCCATCTTCCCACATATGCCAATCACCCTGCAACTCCATCTTCCCTCATATGCCACTCACCCTGCAACTCCATCTTCCCTCATATGCCACTCACCCTGCAACTCCATCTTCCCACATATGCCACTCACCCTGCAACTCCATCTTCCCTCATATGCACTCACCCTGCAGCTCCATGTTCCCACATATGCCACTCACCCTGCAGCTCCATCTTCCCACATATGCCACTCACCCTGCAGCTCCATGTTCCCACATATGCACTCACCCTGCAACTCCATCTTCCCTCATATGCCCCTCACCCTGCAGCTCCATGTTCCCTCATATGCACTCACCCTGCAGCTCCATGTTCCCACATATGCCACTCACCCTGCAACTTCATCTTCCCTCATATGCCAATCACCCTGCAGCTCCATCTTCCCACATATGCACTCACCCTGCAGCTCCATGTTCCCTCATATGCACTCACCCTGCAGCTCCATGTTCCCACATATGCACTCACCCTGCAACTCCATCTTCCCTCATATGCCCCTCACCCTGCAGCTCCATGTTCCCACATATGCCACTCACCCTGCAACTCCATCTTCCCACATATGCACTCACCCTGCAGCTCCATGTTCCCACATATGCCACTCACCCTGCAACTCCATCTTCCCACATATGCCAATCACCCTGCAACTCCATCTTCCCACATATGCCAATCACCCTGCAGCTCCATGTTCCCACATATCCCACTCACCCTGCAGCTCCATGTTCCCACATATGCACTCACCCTGCAACTCCATGTTCCCACATATGCCACTCACCCTGCAACTCCATCTTCCCACATATGCCAATCACCCTGCAACTCCATCTTCCCACATATGCCCTCACCCTGCAGCTCCATGTTCCCTCATATGCACTCACCCTGCAACTCCATCTTCCCACATATGCCAATCACCCTGCAACTCCATCTTCCCACATATGCACTCACCCTGCAGCTCCATGTTCCCACATATGCCACTCACCCTGCAACTCCATCTTCCCACATATGCCCCTCACCCTGCAGCTCCATGTTCCCACATATCCCACTCACCCTGCAGCTCCATGTTCCCACATATGCACTCACCCTGCAGCTCCATGTTCCCTCATATGCACTCACCCTGCAGCTCCATGTTCCCTCATATGCACTCACCCTGCAACTCCATGTTCCCCCATATGCCACTAACCCTGCAACTCCATGTTCCCACATATGCACTCACCCTGCAACTCCATCTTCCCACATATGCACTCACCCTGCAGCTCCATCTTCCCACATATGCCACTCACCCTGCAACTCCATCTTCCCACATATGCACTCACCCTGCAGCTCCATGTTCCCACATATGCACTCACCCTGCAGCTCCATGTTCCCCCATATGCCACTAACCCTGCAACTCCATCTTCCCTCATATGCCCCTCACCCTGCAGCTCCATGTTCCCACATATGCACTCACCCTGCAGCTCCATGTTCCCACATATGCACTCACCCTGCAGCTCCATGTTCCCACATATGCACTCACCCTGCAGCTCCATGTTCCCACATATGCCAATCACCCTGCAGCTCCATGTTCCCACATATGCACTCACCCTGCAACTCCATGTTCCCACATATGCACTCACCCTGCAGCTCCATGTTCCCACATATGCACTCACCCTGCAGCTCCATCTTCCCACATATGCACTCACCCTGCAGCTCCATCTTCCCACATATGCCAATCACCCTGCAACTCCATCTTCCCACATATGCCAATCACCCTGCAGCTCCATGTTCCCACATATGCCCTCACCCTGCAGCTCCATGTTCCCACATATGCACTCACCCTGCAGCTCCATGTTCCCACATATGCACTCACCCTGCAGCTCCATCTTCCCACATATGCACTCACCCTGCAGCTCCATGTTCCCACATATGCACTCACCCTGCAGCTCCATCTTCCCTCATATGCACTCACCCTGCAGCTCCATGTTCCCACATATGCACTCACCCTGCAGCTCCATCTTCCGTCATATGCACTCACCCTGCAGCTCCATCTTCCCTCATATGCACTCACCCTGCAGCTCCATCTTCCCACATATGCCACTCACCCTGCAGCTCCATGTTCCCACATATGCACTCACCCTGCAACTCCATCTTCCCTCATATGCACTCACCCTGCAACTCCATCTTCCCACATATGCACTCACCCTGCAGCTCCATGTTCCCACATATGCACTCACCCTGCAGCTCCATCTTCCCTCATATGCACTCACCCTGCAGCTCCATGTTCCCACATATGCACTCACCCTGCAGCTCCATCTTCCCACATATGCCACTCACCCTGCAACTCCATCTTCCCTCATATGCACTCACCCTGCAGCTCCATCTTCCCACATATGCCACACACCCTGCAGCTCCATCTTCCCACATATGCACTCACCCTGCAACTCCATCTTCCCTCATATGCACTCACCCTGCAGCTCCATCTTCCCTCATATGCACTCACCCTGCAGCTCCATCTTCCCTCATATGCATTCACCCTGCAGCTCCATGTTCCCACATATGCACTCACCCTGCAGCTCCATCTTCCCTCATATGCACTCACCCTGCAGCTCCATGTTCCCACATATGCACTCACCCTGCAGCTCCATGTTCCCACATATGCACTCACCCTGCAGCTCCATGTTCCCACATATGCACTCACCCTGCAGCTCCATGTTCCCACATATGCACTCACCCTGCAGCTCCATGTTCCCACATATGCACTCACCCTGCAGCTCCATGTTCCCACATATGCACTCACCCTGCAGCTCCATGTTCCCACATATGCACTCACCCTGCAGCCCCCCTCCCCCTCATGTCCCCTCTTTTCTTATTACCAGTCATGTGTCCACATCTTCAGGATTCAGTATCTTTGCTTTCTGCCCGGCATCCTGTGTCTCCTCCCACACAGTCACATGGGCGTGACATCATCGCAGGTCCTACAGTGCAGGATGAATTATTCCGTCTGCTGTGCTACTTCTTCTCCTGCCCGGCGGGAACTTTTGAAAAGACACACGCAGCGCAGTACTGACAACGTCAGAGCGCGCGCGTGTGTCACTGACAATTAGTGCCGGCAGGGAACAGAGGAAAGACTCCTGCGTTCCGCTGCCTGCACTGACTGTGCGGAGTGCGGACCTGCACAGGATCTCTCCTTGCTCGGCACGCTGCAGCCCGGCTCCACTGCACCGGCTGAAGACGGGCGGGCCGGTCACAGACAGTAGGCGGGCCGGATGTGGCCCGCGGGCCGCCCCTTGCCCAGGTCTGCCCTAGGGCATCCATATCTATTAATTGGTTCTCTGAGAGGGGGGGAATATCTATTGGACGGCTGCACATATTGTGACAGGTGTGGTGTTGCTGAAAGCCTATAATCCTCTAGTTGCTATGAGGCCTGCATGTGGGCCCCAGTGCCTGAGACTTTATTTGGCCTCTGTGCCTTTGGGTGTTCTGATGTCGGAGGACCCGCCGCCCCCCCTCAACATGATAGCCGGATCTCCAAGAGAATCTTCATCCGACCAGGTATCCATCCCCCTACCTAAAGCTGTGTGAGTTCTGGTGAAGCTTCCCGTGTCGTCTTGCAAGCAGCGCAGCTGTACGCGGGGTAAGTTACTGCTGAAGGGAGCGGGGCAGAGTGCAGCTCCAGTGGGCTTCCTGCGGAGCTCTGGCGCCATTTCCTGTCTCCTTCAGGGCTGCGCCCACCATGTTTCCTGAAATATCACATGGTCATAAGTATTCAGACCCATTGCTCAGATACTCATATTTAATTCACATGCTGTCCATTTTCTTGTGATCCTGCTTGAGATGGTTCTACTCCTTAATTGGAGTCCAGCTGTGTTTAATTAAACTGATAGGACTTGATTTGGAAAGGCACACCTGTCTATATAAGACCTCACAGCTCACAGTACATATCAGACCAAATGAGAATCATGAGGCCAAAAGGAACTGCCCAAGGAGCTCAGAGACAGAATTGCGGCAAGGCACGGATCTGGCCAAGGTTACAAAAGAATTTCTGCAGTACTCAAGGTTCCTAAGAACACAGTGGCCTCCATAATCCTTAAATGGAAGAAATTTGGGACCACAAGAACACTTCCTAGACTTGGCCGTCTATCCAAACTGAGCAATTGTGGGAGAAGAGCTTTGGTGAGAGAGGTAAAGAAGAACCCCAATATCACTATGGCTAAGCTCCGCTAAGCTCCAGAGATGCAGTAGAGAGATGAGGGAAAGTTCCACAAAGTCAACTATCACTGCAGCCCTCCACCAGTAGGGCCTTTATGGCAGAGTGGCCGGATGGAAGCCTCTCCTTAGTGCAAGACATATGAAGGCCCACATAGTTTTTTTTCCAAACACATGAAGGTCTCCCAGACTATGATAAATAAGATGCTCTGGTCTGATGAAACAAAGATAGAATTATCACCAAAAAGTTCTAAGTGGTATGTGTGGAGAAAACCAGGCACTGCTCATCACCTGCCCAATACAATCCCAACAGTGAAACATTGTGGTGGCAGCATCATGCTATGGGGTGTTTTTCATCTGCGGGGACAGGACAACTGCTTGCAATTGAAGGAAAGGTGAATGCGGCCAAGTACAGAGATATCCTGGAAGAAAACCTCTTCTATTGTGCTCTGAACCCCAGACTTGGCAGAAGGTTTACCTTCAAACAAGACAATGACCCTAAGCAAACAGCTAAAATAACAAAGGAGTAGCTTCAAAACAACTCTGTGACCATTCTTGACTGGCTCAGTCAGAGCCCTGACCTAAACCCAATTGAGCATCTCTGGAGAGACCTGAAAATGGCTGTCTATCAACATTCATCATCCAACCTGATGGAACTGGAGATCTGCAAGGAAGAATGGCAAAGGATCCCCAAATCTAGGTGTGAAAAACTTGTTGCATCATTCCCAAGACGACTCAAGGCTGAATAGTTCAAAAAGGTGCTTCTACTCAATACTGAGCAAGAGTCTGAATACTTATGACCATGTGATATTTCAGTTTTTCTTGTTTAATAAATTTGGAAAAATCTCTACATTTCTGGGGGTTTTCTGTCAAGATGGGGTGCAGAGTGTACATTAATGAGAAAAAAAAAGAACTTTTTTGAAGTTACCAAATGGCTGCAATGAAACAAAAAGTGAAAATTTTTAAGGGATACTTTTCGTACCCACTGTATTATACAGTAGAAACTAGTTTAGAATCTGGCAATAGATAGAGATTTCTAATGAAAGTTACTTTGGCTTTTGGACCACCCCTTTAATTTCAAAACCGTGCACGGTCAGCATGATAGTGTTGTTAAACTGCAGGATGCAACTATTCATTTATTTACGGAGGTATAGCAAGTGTATCACTTCTGCTTTCTTTTGGGTGCAATTACACACCACCTTCACGGCCATGTTTCAACTTCTCATGGAGTGAAGACGAAAAGATATTCCAGCAATTTCCTTCCAGAACTCCTTCTGACCAAATTTGCGAAGAGAATGCCAGAAGTTTTTATCCTCAGGACTCAGGTACTTCAGGACTTTCAGGTATTTGGTAGTAGGGGCTGATCTTTCCGGTCAACTTCTGCTGAAGGTTAGGTTGTTCAGGAATCAGACCACCTCACAGTCTGACCTCGACTCCGACCAAGTTTCCAAATTAAGTGACATAGTCGATAGTCTAGTACAGAAAATCAACCAGACCCTGAATGTCAACGAAGTATACCTCTCCTCCTCCTCTTTCCTTTAAGAAAGTTTGGCGAGCCCCCAGATTTTTCTCCAATGACAAGGAATTTGATGGAGACCAAAATAATGGGAGCACTGGGATAAACAGTTACAGAGACTGACGCATTGAGATTCTTTATCCTTTTTCTGCAGATCTGCTCCAGCTGTGCATCCACATTATCCTGGTTGTCCAGCCACACCATTCTTATGTACTACAACAGAGCATATTGGAAGTATCTTACAGACATACACTTTGAGACCCTGGCTAAGTCAACTTTTGAAGCCAGGGGAGTTCAGCCCTTTGTACAGCTTTCACCAGATTATTTCGGACCCCGCTGATAGGAAGGAGGTTATCTCATCTAGTTACAAGATAGAATTTTTCTCCCCTCTTTAGCTGGGTTTACACACTGCAACATCTCAAACGACATCGCTGTAACGTCACCGGTTTTGTGACGCAATAGCGAAGTTGTTTGCGATGTTGCAGTGTGTGAAACTTATCAGCGACCTGGCCCCTGCTGTGAAGTTGTAATCGTTACAAATCGTTCAGGACCATTCCTAGGTCCTTTGTTTCCCGCTGTGCAGCATGAAGTTTCAGTGTATGAAGACTTTGCAGAGACTTTGTTAGCAACTTCCCTTTCAAAAGGCTGCTTATCAACGTCCCCAACAACCAGCTAGGTCGCTCTGCAGGTCTGGATCGCTGTTGAGTTGTTGGACAGGTTTGCCTGTTTGACAGCTCACCAGAGACTTAGCAGAGACTTAGGGAGGTCGCTATTGCGTCACCAAACCGGTGACGTTACAGCGATGTCCTTTGCGATGTTGCAGTGTGTAAACCCAGCTTTTGCAACAACTTCTATGAGTCCCTACCTGGCTCCCGCCAAAATGCTCGCCGAGACTTGGTGCCGACACAGCAGCTGTTTTGTTATGATTGCAGGTAATCGCCCTTAATGTAATCTGATCATTACTATTATGTACTTCTACAGGTGATTACCTCCTGGTCGTGTCACAATCAGTGTCATCAGATAATCCTCTATGCACTTGCATTTATTTTGGTCGTTATTTGAGTAACATACTGATCTATATATATAATTGCCTTATTCTGTCTGTCTGTCTGTCTGTCTATCTGTCTGTCTGTCTGTCATGCTCCAAAATTGTGTCCTTACGGTGACACAAAGCTGATTGGCCGCTGGGCTCGCCATGGCCCCGCCCCCCCACACGGATTGGCCGCTCGCCCAGGCTGCGCCCCCACACGGATTGGCCAGCCGCTCGCCCAGGCTCCGCCCCCCCCACAGATTGGCCTCTCGCCCCGGCACCCTGCAGGCATTGGCAATTCAGCCACGCCACGCCCCGCCCCCCTCACGCAATGCACGTTAGCTCTGGCCCCACCCCCTCCCTCCCCCCGCGCATTTCTCTAACTGACACGGCTGTCACGGAGGTGAGTACGGTACTCCCTATCCCCCCCCAACCCCCCCCCCCCGGCCCCCGCTCCCAAAGGGGTGGTGTGGATACTCGCATGGTTACAAGCGCTGTCACGGAGGTGAGTACTGTACTCCCTCCCCCTCCCCCGGCCCCCGCTCCCACGGCAGTGGTGGGAGTGGTGTGGATACGTTGGTAACCATGCTCGCATGGTTACAAGCCCATCAAGGTCCTGCTGCGCCGGAAGGTCCACACGCACACACACAAACATACACACACATCAGATCACACTCACACTCACTCTCATACACACCTCACACACACCTCACATCGCATCCACATACTCACGACATCCTGGGATATCGCTTGCTTCTCGGCGGCGAAAATGTGCTGTTGTGATCTTCCAGGACCTGACGGAGGATCACATGGCCAGAAGCATGTGATATCCCCGGATGTTGTGAGTATGAGCGCGTAAGTGCGATATCGTCAGTGTCTGTGTGTGTGAGTGGATGCGATCGGGTGTGTGTGAGTGGATGCGATCGGGTGTGTGTGAGTGGATGCGATCGGGTGTGTGTGAGTGGATGCGATCGGGTGTGCGTGTGAGTGGATGCGATCGGGTGTGTGTGTGAGTGGATGCGATCGGGTGTGTGTGTGAGTGGATGCGATCGGGTGTGTGTGTGAGTGCATGCGATCGGGTGTGTGAGTGTCGGCAGAGGAGCAGGGCGTGCTGGAGAAGGCTGGGAGCAGAGAGGCTGATCATGGGGAAGAGGGAAATGCTGATGCTGAAGGAGGCTGGGATGGAAAGGCTGGGAAGAAGGAGGCTGGGAGGAGAGAGGCTGATCCTAGGGAAGGCTGGGGAGAGGAGGCTGATGCTGAGGGAGGCTGGAAGGAGAGAGGCTGATGCTGAGGGAGGCTGGGACGAGGGAGGCTGATGCTTAGGGAAGCTGATGCTGGACGAGGCTGGAAGAACAGAGGCTGATGCTGGTGGAGGCTGATGCTTTGGGAGGCTGATGCTGGGGGAGACTGGGAGAGGAAGGCTGATGCTGAGGGAGGCTGGGAGGGGGAGGCTGGGAGGAAGGAGGCTGGGAAGAGAGAGGCTGATCCTTGGGAAGGCTGGGAAAGGGAGGCTGATGCTGAGGGAGGCTGGAAGGAAAGAGCCTGATGCTAGAGACAGAGACGCTGATGCTGGGAGGAGAGAGGCTGATGCTGCGGGCAGAGAGGCTGATGATGCGGGTAGAGAGGCTGATGCTGGCGCAGCATGGCGGATGGAGCACGTTTGGTAATGCGCAGCATGGCGGATGGAGCACGTTTGGGAGTGCGCAGCATGGCGGATGGAGTACGTTTGGGAGTGCGCAGCATGGCGGATGGAGCACGTTTGGGAGTGCGCAGCATGGCGGATGGAGCACGTTTGGGAGTGCGCAGCATGGCGGATGCAGCACGATGGCGAGTGCGGAGTATGGCGGATGGAGCATGTTTGGGAGTGCGCAGCATGGCGGATGGACCACGTTTGGGAGTGCGCAGCATGGCGGATGGAGCACGTTTGAGAGTGCGCAGCATGGGAGATGGAGCACGATGGGGGGTGCGCAGCATAGGGGATGGAGCACGATAGGGAGTGCACTGCATGGGGGATGGAGCACGATGGGGAGTGCCCAGCATGGCGGATGGAGCACGTTTGGAAGTGCGCAGCATGGCGGATGGAGCACGTTTGGGAGTGCGCGGCATGGCGGATGGAGCACGTTTGGGAGTGCGCAGCATGGATGATGGAGCACGATGGGGGGTGCGCAGCATAGGGGATAGAGCACGATGGGGAGTGCGCTGCATGGGGCATGGAGCACGATGGGGAGTGTGGAGTATGGCGGATGGAGCACGTTTGGGAGTGCGCAGCATGGTGGATGGAGCACATTTGGGAGTGCGCAGCATGGCGGATGGAGCACGTTTAGGAGTGCGCAGCATAGGAGATGGAGCACGATGGGGAGTGCGCAGCGTGGCGGATGGAGCACGATGGGGAGTGCGCAGCATAGAGAATGGAGCACGATAGGGAGTGCGCAGCATGGCGGATGGAGCACGTTTGGGAGTGCGCAGCATGGCGGATGGAGCACGTTTGGGAGTGCGCAGGATGGGAGATGTAGCACGATGGGGGGTGCGCAGCATAGGGGATGGAGCACGATGGAGAGTGCACACCTCCCCCCAACACACACACACACGCGCGCGCGCGCACTGCACAACACACCACACACACACACTGGAAACCACAAACAACTGCCCTACACAGACACCCACACACAGACAACGCTGCACACACAAATATACGCACATACCGCACATATATATAACAAAAATCATACATGAACTACACAATACGTAAATTCTAGAATACCCGATGCGTAGAATCGGGCCACCTTCTAGTGTATATATATATGCTCCCAGGCTATAGATGATGTGCACATTGGCACTTTGATAGCATTTGCTCAATTACACTTTTTGGTGCATGTTTTGTACTCTTTAGTATATTCTTCAGATAAACACTATATATTTATTTGCTGGTCGACTAATTATTTGTATTTATGCATATTTAATATTTGCTGTTTCGGACCCATGCTTTTCATCATGTCATTATTTCTTCCTTGCTTTTTATTCCTTGATTGTTCTCCAAATTATATAAAATTTATATATTTTTATTTTCTTAGCGATTGTGTCTATTTTTGTGTATCAGTTCACTCTATTGTAATTCTATACCCTTTCATACATATTTTGGGTGAATTATATATCTAATTTATTGATTTATTACTTATTAATTTTCATGTACACCCACTGGTTTTGGCAATAATTGGTTAAAATATGGTACCAAAGAAGGGCGGTTTTGTCCAACTCACCTTGGACCTCAAAATTCCTGAACAAGCAAGTGTGCCTACGACACTTTAAAATGTCTGTTTGGTAATAGCCTCCATGGGACCTGAGCAATTTCTCTGCTCAGTGGACATCAAAGATGCATACCTTAAAAATACCCATCTTTCTGGGTAAGCAGGAGTTTCTCTATTTCGCAGTTCAACAGTCCCAATTACAGTTCGTAGTTCTCTTTCGGACTGGCCACTGCTCCCAGGGGTTTCACAAAGAACATGGCTGCGGTCATGGCTATCCTACTCATCAAGAGGATCATAGCAATCCTCTCCCTGGATGACATACTTATCAAAGCTCCATCCTATTCTGGAGGTGTAAAAAGCCTCCATTTCATCCTGAAGACATGATATCCAATCTCGGACGGATCAGGAGTTCACGTCATCTCTGATTCTAGTAAAGCATCTAGTCTTCCTGGGAATCCTATTAAACGCCGGACGAGCAAGAGTCTTTCTCCCCAAAGACAATAAGGCAGTTCTTCTTCGCGGCATATGCTTCTTCAGATGTTCTTCCCCACATTCCCTATGCTTCTGCATGAGTGTACTGTGCAAGATGGTAGCTGCTATTAAAGCAAAACCCCTTGCGTAGTTCCACACCTGACTCCTCAAGCTCTCCCTTCTATCTTATTGGGACAAAACGGTCCGCTCCTTCCTAGATTTACCAATCCTTCTTCCTCTGTGAGGTCAAATAGACTTTTGCCTCATGGTAGCATTCCCCTCCGATTCATCACAAAAGATCTTCCCTCACGATCCATTGGCAGGTAGTGAAGACAGACGCCAATCTCCTTTATGATGAACTGAACCTAGATAACTATATAAAGAACCCCACAGTAATCAAAATATACCAAAATGTGCATTTTGCATCTGTTTTGGCATACAAATATTACAAATATGAATACTGAAATATATTACTGCCATATAGACTATACTTAGAAAAAAGAGAATTTTGTTTACTTACCGTAAATTCTTTTTCTTATAGTTCCGTATTGGGAGACCCAGACATTGGGGTGTATAGCTTCTGCCTCCGGAGGACACACAAAGTACTACACTCAAAAGTGTAGCTCCTCCCTCTGAGCTTATACACCCCCTGGAGAACCAGATCTAGCCAGTTTAGTGCAAAAGCTGAAGGAGAATAGCCACCCACAAGTAAAAACAGAGCAAGAACCGGAACAACCGGAGACTCTGTCCACGACAACAGCCAGTGATAACACGCGGAACAAGAAACTGCCAACAGGCAACAGGGAGGGTGCTGGGTTTCCCAATACGGAACTATAAGAAAAAGAATTTACGGTAAGTAAACAAAATTCTCTTTTTCTTTATCGTTCCTATGGGAGACCCAGACATTGGGACGTCTCAAAGCAGTCCATGGGTGGGAATAAACAGAAAAAAGAGAATTTTGTTTACTTACCGTAAATTCTTTTTCTTATAGTTCCGTAATGGGAGACCCAGACCATGGGTGTATAGCTTCTGCCTCCGGAGGACACACAAAGTACTACACTAAAAAGTGTAGCCCCTCCCTCCGAGCATATACACCCCCTGGTTAACCAAATATAGCCAGTTTAGTGTAAAAGCTGAAGGAGAGTAGCCACCCACAAGTAGAGATAGAGCAAAAAACCGGAACAACCGGAGCCTCTGTCTACAACAACAGCCGGTGATAACACACGGAACAAGAAACTGCCAACAGGCAACCGGGAGGGTGCGGGGTCTCCCATTACGGAACTATAAGAAAAAGAATTTACGGTAAGTAAACAAAATTCTCTTTTTCTTCATCGTTCCTATGGGAGACCCAGACCATGGGACGTCTCAAAGCAGTCCATGGGTGGGAATAAACAGAAAACTGAGAAGTAGGCGAAACCTAACTTCGCAAATGGGCGACAGCCGCCAGAAGGGTGCGTCTGCCCAAGCTCGCATCTGCTGAAGCATGAGCATGCACTTGTAGTGCTTCGAAAAGGCATGCAGACTAGTCCAAGTGGCAGCCTGACAGACCTGCTGAGCCGTAGCCTGGTGCCTGAAACCCAAGAGGCACCGACAGCTCTGGTCGAGTGTGCCCTGATCCCCCGGCGGGGGGAGGCACTTGAGTACTCTGGTAGGCATCGGAAATGGCCGACATAATCCAACGAGCTAGGGTCGGCTTAGAGCCGAGAGGCCCTTACGCCAACCTGTGGTCAGCACAAAAAGAGAGGTGCACCGCCTAAGAACAGCGGTGCGAGACACATAGATCCGGAGCGCCCGCACCAGATCCAGGATATGCAACGCTTTTTCAAAGCGATGAACAGGAGCCGGACAAAAGGAAGGCAGGGAAATGTCCTGGTTAAGGTGGAAAGAGAAACCACCTTAGGGAGGAAGTCCGGAGTTGGACGGAGAACCACCTTGTTTTGATGAAAAACCAAAAGAGGTGACTCCGAGGAGAGTGCAGCCAAATCAGAGACTCTCCCGAGGGAAGTTATGGCCACTAGAAAGACCACTTTCTGTGAAAGACGAGACAAAGAAACCTCCCTAAGAGGCTCAAAGGGGGGTTTCTGGAAGCCGTGAGGACCAGACTAAGGTCCCAGGGATCCAAAGGCCGCCGGTAAGGCGGAATGATGTGAGATGCGCCCTATATGAAGGAGCGCACCTGAGCCAGCCGGGCGATACGCGGCTGGAAACACACTGGCAGAGCCGAGACCTGTCCCTTGAGGGAATTGAGGGATAGTCCTAGCTGCAGACCGGACTGTAGAAAGGACCGGAGTGTCGGCAAGGAAAAAAGGCCAAGAAGCATGGCCGGAAGGGCGACACCAGGACAGGACAATTCTCCAGGTCCTGTGATAGATTTTGGCCAAGGAATACTTCCGAGCCCGAGTCATAGTGGAGATGACTTCAGGAAGGATACCAGAAGTCGTCAAGATCCAGGACTCAAGAGCCACGCCGTCAATCTGAGAGCCGCAGAATACTGGCGGAAAGACGGACCTTGTGAGAGAAGGTCTGGACGGTCCAGGAGATGCCACAGCACCTTAACGGACAGATGGAGCAGGTCAGGGTACCAAGCTCGCCTGGGCCAGTCTGGCAAAGAGAATGACCTGACGGCCCCCCATTCTGAACTTGCGCAGGTCTCTGGGCAAGAGCTAGAGGGGGAAACGCGTAAGACAGACGAAACTGGGACCAATCTTGAACCAGCACGTCTGCTGCAAAGGCCTGAGGATCGTGGGAGAGAAGATCCACTTCCGGAGAGCCCCACTTGCGGCAGATTAACCGAAACACTGCCGGATGCAGAGCCCACTCGCCGCTGTCCACGGTTTGACGGCTGAGACAATCTGCCTACCAGTTTTCCACGCCTGGGTTGTGGACTGCGGATGTGGTGGACCTGGAATCCTCCGTCCACTGAAGGATACCAACAGTGCCAGGCGGCTGAGTGTCACGCCCTGGTGTTAATGTAGGCAACCGCTGTGGCGTTGTCTGACTGAACTCGAATGTTCTTGCCCGCCAGCAGGTGGTGAAAGGCCAAGAGAGCTAGAAGCACAGCTCTGATTTCCAGCACAGTGATCGAATGGGCTGATTCGGCCGGAGTCCAAGTGCCCTGCGCTCTGTGGTAGAGATATACCGCTCCCCAGCCGGATAGACTGGCATCCGTGGTGCGGATCACCCAGGACGGGGCCAGGAAGGAGCGTCCCTGAAGAGAGAGGGGCCGAAGCCACCACTGAAGGAAGTCCCTGGTATGTGGCGACAGAGCCACTAACCTGTGCAAGAAGGAAGTCCGCTTGTCCCAACAGCGGAGAATGTCCAGCTGCAGGACGCAGATGGAACTGGGCAAGGTAACCGCTTCCATTGACGCCACCATCTGACCCAGCACCTGCATTAGGTGCCTGATGGAATGACGGCGGGGCCTCAGCAAAGAGCGCACCGCTAGTGGAGGGACTGCTGTTCGACTAAAGGCAGCTACACAAGTGCCGGCAGAGTCTCGAATTGCATCCCTAGGTACGTGAGCTTCTGGGTCGGAGTCAGAGTGGACTTGGGCAGAATGACAAGCCACCCGAATTGGACTAGAGTGGCGAGAGTGAGCGAGGCACTCCGCTGACGGTCTGCACAGGATGAAGCCTTGACTAGAAGGCCGTCCAGGAAAAGGGATGCAAACCCTTGGAGGTGCAGAACCGCAACCACTGCTGCCATAACCCTGATGAATACTCGAGGGGCCGTGGCTAACCCGAAGGGAAGAGCCACGAATCGGAAATGTTCCTCTCTGATTGCAAAACGTTGCCAACGCTGGTGCGAAACTGCAATTGGCACATGCAGATAGACATCTCTGATGTCGAGGATGCAAGGAATTTCCTTGGGTCATTGAGGCAATGCGAAAAAGCCGCACCTGAACATGCTTGTTGAGAAGCCTGAGATCCAGGATGGGCCGGAAGGAACCGTCCCTTTAGGGGACTAGGTAGAGATTTGAGTAGAAACCTCTGAACCGTTCCCAGGCGGGAACCGGTACAATTATTCCGTTGGCCTGCAAGGATGCCACGGCCTGAGAGAAGGCGGCGGCCTTGGAGCAGGGGGGAGTTGACAGAAAAAAAATCTGTTTGGCGGGCTGGATAGAAGTCTATCCTGTAGCCGTGGGAGATGATATCCCGCACCCACTGATCGGAGACGTGTTGAAACCACATGTCACCAAGCGGGAAAGCCTACCACCGACCAAGGATGTTGCTGGCGCGGCCAGATAGTCAAGAGGAGGCTGCCTCAGTGGCAGCAGCTCCTGCGGTCTTCTGAGGACGCGGCTTCGTGCGCCAGATGGGTTTTTGGTCCTTGGCTGAGTTAGTGGACGAGGCCGAGGGTTTAGAGGACGACCAGTTGGAGGAACGAAAGGAACGAAACCTCGACTGGTTCCTGCCCTGTACAGGTTCCTGGTTTTGGTTTGTGACATGGAAGTACTCTTCCCGCCAGTAGCTTCCTGAATAATTTCATCCAGTTGTTCACCGAACAGCCTGGGCTCAGCAAATGGGAGCCCAGCAAGGTACTTCTTTGAAGAAGCGTCTGAATTCCACTCTCGAAGCCACAGGATCCTGTGGATAGCGAGAGAATTGGCCGAAGCCACCGCAGTGCGGAGCCTCCAGCATGGCAGACATGGCATAGGATGAAAAGGCTGAAGACCTGGAAGTTAAGGCAACCATCTCGGGCATAGAGTCCCTGGTGAGGGAATGCATCTCCTCTAGAGAAGCAGAGATGGCTCTGAAGCCCACACTGCTGCAAAAGATGGGGAGAACGGGGCCCCTGCCGCCTCATAAACAGATGGCGGACAGTGGAATCCTTAAGGGAGTTGCCATCAGCCACTGATACAACTTTCCGGGCTGAGAGTCTAGACACCAGAGGGTCTACCTTTGGTGAATGAGCCCACTCCTTGACCACCTCTGGTGGAAACGGAAAACGGTCATCAGAACCACGCTTTGGGAAGCGTCTGTCAGGACAGGCTCTGGGCTTGGTCACAGTGGCCTGAAAAACTGGAGTGGATAAGGAACACACTCCTTGTTCTCTTAGGCAAGGTATACTGATGCTTTTCTGCCAGAGAGGGGTGCTCCCCTGATACAGGCGGATTGAGGTCCAGTACAAATATAATGGACGCAATCAAATCATTAGCATCTGCGTCACTTTCGGACAGATCAATGGGGTACATGAACCAGAGCCGCGGGACGAGGAAGGAAAGGGGACCCTGCGTCTCCATTTTAGGAGGACGGGGTCTGAGACCAGATGAAGAATCCTCTGTGAGCTTTGCTGAGCGAGCCATAGCAGCAGAAGCGCCCTGAGAAGGGGGCTGATGCATGCTCAGCAGTGTCTGGGACAGCTGTCCCCTGGAGAGAGGGATTCTACCCAAGTCGGGGGTTCAGCCACCGGAGCCGGAGCAGCCGGACGGACCACTGGGGATGAGCCTCCAGGCTGAGGCACCACTATGTTAGAGCAGGCATCACAATGTGGTTATGTGCTCGGTACAGGCAGTACGAGCCTACAGCAGTGCATATTAAGTACAGCCTTGCAGCCTTGCTCTGATGTGAGACATGCTGTTGAAGTGGGGGCTCTGGCCAGAATGACCCCCAGCAGAGTATATAAACAGTGTATATAAGCAGGTCCACAACCGGAGGTTGTGGCTTGCCAGACCGTTTGACATAGAGACATCTCTGTGCCCTCCAGATCCCACAGCCTGGACCCCCAGAGAGATGTCCAGCGCCGATCGCTGTCACAATGTGGTTATGCAGACATGCATGAGAACGCTGATAAAATGGCGCCGGAGCTAAGAGAGGGGGCGGGGCCAACTCTAAGAGCGGGATCGGAGGGCCAAGGAGATATACAGGGGAGGGAATATTTCCTCAGAGAGGAGTGTCCCTCCCCAGTGCTGAACAGTCGCTGGGCGGAGCCGCACTGTCCCTCTGCATGATTGGCATGCAGGGGCAGTGAAAACGAAACTAGGCCTCAGGCGAAGCCGGGGCCTAAATTTAACGATGCGGCCAGCGAGCAGGCACCATCGGCGCGGTTCTCAGGTAAAAACCAGAGAACCGGCCGGAAATGTCAGCATAGTAACACAGCACACTCTCCCCAACAATAAAGTACAAGGGACCCCCGGATAATAACGTCTCAGATACTTAGCTTGTGAGACGCAGGGCCAGGTCCCTGAGGGATGAGTGCTCCGTCCGGCAGGATCCAAAAGGGGCTGCGGATGGAGACCGGTCTCCTGCAAGGCAGGGAGAACCGTGCTGGCTCCCACTTCAAGCCAGAGCCCGAGGGATGGTGAAGGAGCACGGCATGTAAGGCTCCAGCCCTGAAATCAACCTTAACAACACCGCCGACACAGTGGGGTGAGAAAGGACATGCCGGGGGTCCAGGCTTGGACCCGCTTTTCTTCAAACTCTTTCCAAAAAATCAAAATCAGATGAGAATGCATGTGTGGATGTGTGCCTCCTGAACACAAAGCATTGAACTGGCTATATTTGGTTAACCAGGGGGTGTATATGTTCGGAGGGAGGGGCTACACTTTTTAGTGTAGTACTTTGTGTGTCCTCCGGAGGCAGAAGCTATACACCCATGGTCTGGGTCTCCCATAGGAACGATGAATAAAACTAAGAAGTAGGCGGAGCCTAACTTCACAAATGGGCGACAGCCGCCTGAAGGATGCGTCTGCCCAAGCTCGCATCTGTCGAAGGATGAGCATGCACTTGGTAGTGCTTTGAAAAGGTATGCAGGCTAGTCCAAGTGGCAGCCTGACAGACTTGCTCAGCCGTAGCCTGGTGCCTGAAAGCCCAAGAGGCACCGACAGCTCTGGTCGAGTGTGCCTTGATCCCCGGCGGGGGAGGCCCCTGAGAACACTGGTAGGCATTCGAAATGGTCGACCTAATCCAACGGGCTAAGGTCGGCTTAGAAGCAGAGAGGCCCTTACGCCGACCTGTGGTTAGCACAAAAAGAGAGGTGCACCGCCTAAGAGCAGCAGTGCGAGACACATAGATCCGGACAGCACGCACCAGATCCAGAGTATGCAACGCTTTTTCAAAGCGATGAACAGGAGCCGGACAAAAGGAAGGTAGGGTAATGTCCTGGTTAAGGTGGAAAGGAGAAACCACCTTAGGGAGAAAGTCCGGAGTCGGACAGAGAACCACCTTGTCTTGATGAAAAACCAAAAAAGGTGACTCCGAAGAGAGCGCAGCCAAATCAGAGACTCTCCTGAGGGAAGTTATGGCCACTAGAAAGACCACTTCCTGTGAAAGACGAAACAAAGAAACCTCCCTAAGAGGCTCAAAGGGGGGTTTCTGCAAAACCGTGAGAACCAAATTGAGGTCCCAGGGATCCAAGGGCCGCCGGTAAAGCGGAATGATGTGAGACGCACCTTGCATGAAGGTGCGGACCTGAGCCAGCCGGGCGATACGCCGCTGGAACAGCACTGACAGAGCCGAGACTTGTCACTTGAGAGAGTTGAGGGACAGTCCCAGCTGCAGACCGGACTGTAGAAAAGACAAAAGGGTCGGCAAGGAAAAAGGCCAAGGAGGATGGCCGGAAGAGCGACACCAGGACAGGAAAATTTTCCAAGTCCTGTGATAGATCTTGGCAGAGGAAGACTTACGGGCCCGAGTCATAGTGGAGATGACTTCAGGGGGGATACCAGAAGCCATCAAGATCCAGGACTCAAGAGCCACGCCGTCAATCTGAGAGCCGCAGAATTCTGGCGGAAAAACGGACCTTGTGAGAGAAGGTCTGGACGGTCCGGAAGATGCCACGGCACCTCTACTGACAGATGGAGCAGGTCTGGATACCAAGCTCGCCTGGGCCAGTCCGGAGCAATGAGGATGACTCGACGGCCCTCCATTCTGATCTTGCGCAGGACTCTGGGCAAGAGAGCTAGAGGGGGAAACACGTAGGACAGACGAAACTGGGACCAGTCTTGAACCAGAGCGTCCGCGGCGAATGCCTGAGGATCGTGGGAGCGAGCCACGTAAACCGGAACCTTGTTGTTGTGACGGGATGCCATTAGGTCCACGTCCGGAGTGCCCCACCTGCGGCAGATTGACTGAAACACTGCCGGATGCAGGGACCACTCGCCACTGTCCACGGTTTGACGGCTGAGATAATCTGCCTCCCAGTTTTCCACGCCTGGGATGTGGACTGCGGATATGGTGGACTTGGAGTCCTCCGTCCATTGAAGGATGCGTTGTACCTCCAACATTGCCAGGTGGCTGCGTGTCCCGCCTTGGTGATTGATGTAGGCAACCGCTGTCGCGTTGTCTGACTGGACTCTGATGTGCTTGCCCGCCAATAGGTGGTGAAAAGCTAGGAGAGCCAGAAACACGGCTCTGGTTTCCAGCACATTGATCGAGAGGGCTGACTCGTACAGAGTCCAAGTGCCCTGTGCTCGGCGGTGGAGGCATACCGCTCCCCAGCCGGATAGACTGGCATCCGTGGTGAGAATCACCCAGGACGGGGCCAGGAAGGAGCGTCCCTGAGACAGAGAGGGGCCGAAGCCACCACTGAAGAGAGCTCCTGGTCTGTGGCGACAGAGCCACTAACCTGTGCAAGGAGGAAGGCCGCTTGTCCCAACAGCGGAGAATGTCCAGCTGCAGTGGACGCAGATGGAACTGGGCAAAGGGAACAGCCTCCATGGACGCCACCATCTGACCCAGCACCTGCATCAGGTGCCTGATGGAATAACGGCGGGGCCTCAGCAGAGAGCGCACCGCCAGTTGGAGGGACTGCTGTTTGATTAAGGGCAACTTCACAAGTGCCAGCAGAGTCTCGAACTGCATCCCTAGGTACGTGAGCCTCTGGGTCGGAGTCAGAGTGGATTTGGGCAGATTGACAAGCCACCCGAATTGGGCTAGAGTGGCGAGAGTGAGCGAGACACTCCGCTGACAGTCTGCGCTGGATGAAGCCTTGACTAGAATGTCGTCCAGGTAAGGAATCACTGCCAACCCCTGGAGGTGCAGAACCGCAACCACTGCTGCCATGACCTTGGTGAATACCCGAGGGGCCGTGGCTAACCCGAAGGGAAGAGCCACGAATTGGAAATGTTCCTCTCCGATTGCAAAACGTAGCCAACGCTGGTGTGAAACTGCAATTGGCACATGGAGATAGGCATCTCTGATGTTGATGGATGCCAGGAAATCCCCTTGGGTCATTGAGGCAATGATTGACCGCAGAGACTCCATGCGAAAATGCCGCACATGAACATGCTTGTTGAGAAGCTTGAGATCCAGGATGGGCCGGAAGGAACCGTCCTTTTTGGGGACTAGGAAGAGATTTGAGTAGAAACCTCTGAACCGTTCCCGGGCGGGAACCGGTACAATTACTCCGTTGGCCTGCAAGGATGCCACGGCCTGAGAGAAGGCGGCGGCCTTGGAGCAGGGGGGAGTTGACAGAAAAAATCTGTCTGGCGGGTTGGAAGAGAATTCTATCCTGTAGCCGTGGGAGATGATATCCCGCACCCACTGATCGGAGACGTGTTGAAACCACGCGTCACCAAAGTGGGAGAGAGCCTGCCACCGACTAAGGACGTTGCTGGCGCGGACAGATAGTCAAGAGGAGGCTGCCTTAGTGGCAGCAGCTCCTGCGGTCTTCTGTGGACGCGCTTTTGTGCGCCAGTTGGATTTTTGGTCCTTGGCTGAGTTAGTGGACGAGGTCGAGGGCTTAGAGGACGACCAGTTGGAGGAACGAAAGGAACGAAACCTCGACTGATTCCTACCTTGGACAGGTTTCCTGGTTTTGGTTTGTGGCATGGAAGTACTCTTCCCGCCAGTAGCTTCCTTAATAATTTCATCCAGCTGTTCACCGAACAGCCTGGACCCAGCAAAAGGGAGTCCAGCAAGGTACTTCTTTGAAGAAGTATCTGCCTTCCACTCTCGAAGCCACAAGATCCTGCGGATAGCGAGGGAATTAGCCGAAGCCACCGCAGTGCGGTGAGAAGCCTCCAGCATGGCAGACATGGCATAGGATGAAAAAGCTGAAGCTTGGGAAGTTAAGGTAACCATTTCGGGCATAGATTCCCTGGCGAGGGAATGCATCTCCTCTAGAGAAGCAGAGATGGCTTTGAGAGCCCACGCTGCTGCAAAAGTTGGGGAGAACGAGGCCCCTGCCGCCTCATATACAGATTTGGCCAGAAGTTCAACCTGGCGGTCAGTGGAATCCTTAAGAGAGGTGCCATCAGCCACTGATACAACGGTCCGGGCTGAGAGTCTAGACACCGGGGGGTCTACCTTTGGTGAATGAGCCCACTCCTTGACCACCTCAGGTGGAAAGGGAAAACGGTCATCAGAACCACGCTTTGGGAAGCGTTTGTCAGGACAGGCCCTAGGCTTGGTCACAGCGGCCTGAAAACTGGAGTGGTTAAAGAACACACTCTTTGTCCTCTTAGGCGAGGTAAACTGGTGCTTTTCTGCCAGAGAGGGTTGCTCCTCTGATACTGGCGGATTGAGATCCAGTACAGAATTAATGGACGCAATCAAATCACTAACATCTGAGTCACTTTCGGTTCGGACAGATCATTGGGGCACATGGAGTTAGCCTCTGAGCCCCCTGTAAAGGCATCCTCCTCGTCCTGCGAGTCAGCTTCTGAAAAAGAGCCGCGGGACGAGGAAGGAGAGGGAGCCCTGCGTCTCCTTTTAGGAGGACGGGGTCTGGGACCAGATGATGAATCCTCTGTGAGCTCCGGTCCTGAGAGAGCCCTGGCAGCAGAGGCACCCTGTGAAGGGGGCTGATGCATGTTCAGCAAAGTCCTGGACAGCTGTCCCATGGAGTCGGCAAAAGACTGGGAGATAGACCTAGATAAGGATTCTACCCAAGCCGGGGGTTCAGCCACAGGAGCCGGAGCAGCCGGAGAGACCACTGGGGGTGCGATTCCAGGCTGAGGCATCGTCAGGTTAGAGCAGGCATCACAATGTGGATAGGTGCTCGGTTCAGGTAGTAGGAGCTTACATGCAGTGCATACTGAATACACTTTGGAGCCTTGCTCCTCGTGTGAGACATGCTGCTGGAGTGGGGGCTCTGACCCCCAGAGAGTATATACAGAGGTCCACAACCAGAGGTTGTGGCTTACCAGACCGCTGGAGCGGTGTTGTGTGCCCTCCAGATACCGAAGCCCGGACCCCCAAGCACCTCAGCAGGGATGCTGCAGACCAGTGCTGATCGCAGGGAAAAACGCTGAGAAAATGGCCGCCGGAGCGAAGAGAGGGGGCGGGACTCACTCTGGGAGCGGGATCTGGAGGGCCATAGAGACTTACAGGGGAGGAGACATGTACCCAGTGAGGAGTGTCCCTCCCCTGTGCAGAACGGCCGCTGGGCGGAGCCGCGCTGTCCCTCTGCATGAATAACATGCGAGGGCAGTGAAACCGAAAGTAGGCCTCCGGCGAAGACGGGGCCTAAATTTGAGCTGTGCGGCCGGCGCGCAGGCACCATCGGCGCGGTTCTCAGGCGACAGCCAGAGAACCCGCCGGAAATGTCATAAAACTCACTCAGCACACTCTCCCTTAACAATAAAGTACAGGGACCCCCAATATATAAACATCTCAGGTACTTAGCTTGCTGAGACGCAGGTTTCCAAGTCCCTGGGGATGAGTGCTCCGGTCCAGCAGGATCCTGAAGGGCTGCGGATGGAGACCGGTCTCCTGCCAAGCATGGAGAACCGTGCTGGCTCCCACTTCAAGCCAGAGCCCAGGAGGGATGGTGAAGGAGCACGGCATGTAAGGCTCCAGCCTTGGAATCAACCTTAACAGCACCGCCGACACAGTGGGGTGAGAAGGGACATGCCGGGGGTTCAGGCTTGGACCCGCTTTTCTTCAAACTCTTTCCAAAAATGAAAAATCAGATGAGAATGCATGTGTGGATGTATGCCTCCTGAACACAAAGCGATAAACTGGCTAGATCTGGTTCTCCAGGGGGTGTATAAGCTCAGAGGGAGGAGCTACACTTTTGAGTGTAGTACTTTGTGTGTCCTCCGGAGGCAGAAGCTATACACCCCAATGTCTGGGTCTCCCATAGGAACGATAAAGAAATTAAGATAATCAGCATAGAGATTGGCAAATACATGTGTACCCACTAGCCACTACAAAGCGTACCTTTCTTTCTTTATAACCATACCTCTCCATGGCCACAGCATGCAAAAGTAAAGGGCAGAAACAATCAGGATCGAGCACGAATTAAAAACAGCTGTAGAGGGGGTTTTCCCACGAACAAAGTTCATCTTGATCAATAGATCTTGAAGTAATCATTTCCACAATTGAATGTAATAAAAAAATAAATTCCTGTGCCAAGATAATCTCAGATATGTATCCCTGATAACCACTGTTTAATGGCTGTTTCTAACTGTGCAGGGACATTGTCTGATCATACCATATCTCCTGGGCAGGAGAAGGAATTAAAAAAAAAAAAAAGTAGGGGATGGGGTGGGGACACAGACATTACATATTACAGCCAGAGCTCAGAAGTCTGAGTCTGTGTCCCTTTTGGTGGAGTCAGAATAAAATGGACCATCTCCTAAAATTTAATTAATTGGGTACAGCGGTTCCATGCAGTATTTGATCAATATTTTTTCATAACAATTTCGGAAAGTTATGAAATGTCATATAAATGCCTGTTCTGTTCATGATCAAAGGATCTAGGCTTTTAGTTGAGATGAATTTGTGCTGCACTACAGCTGCATGATATAAATAGAGAAGCTCCTCCTCTATATAGAAGGGGAAAAACAAAGAAGCAAGGAATGCGTGCAAACTTAGAATTGCTAGAGACTATAGAGTGAACAGGAAAGAAAGATTAAGGTAAGTACTTCTTAAAGCAAGTAAAAACTTTCAATAAACAGCAAAATGATCCTTTAGAATAAGATGATCTTGTTGAAGTTGCTTCACATCTCTCTTTAATTATCACACACGCTGTGTTATGCACACGCTGCAGCTGGCAATAAGAGATAGTCTGCAAGAGGGACATGCTGGAACTGATTGGCAAAGTGAGGAAATTGGTTATTGCTGCAAGAATCCCAAAAAATTGATTCCATCTTGAAGAGACATGCTGGAAAAGGGGCAATTATCGATCAAGCCACTCGGTGGGGCAGCACTTATTTAATGATTGAGCGATTGCTTGAGCTGAAACCCTTTCTAGTAGACATGGCCAAACCTCAGGTAACACTAAATGAAGGTCAATGGACACAGGTGGCTGAATTGAAGGAATTGCTCCATCACCCATTTACAGTGACTAAAAAATGACAAGCTAAAGATTTAATTCCTGGCATTTTCTATGAGGAGGGGAAGAACTTGCTGTTTTGCCTGTCCCAAAGAGGAGGTTTAATCATAGCTGGCATCGCTGCTTCAATGAAATGGAGAGAGACATTGCTATTGGAAAATAAAATTCTTCTGGTAGCTGTGTATGTGGACCCAAGTCATTGTATATTGCTGGATGATCACCAGCTTAAGCGGGCTTTACACACTGCGATATCGGTCCCAATATAGTGTGGGTACCCGCCCCCATCTGTTGCGCGACACGGGCAAATCGCTGCCCGTGCCGCACAACATCGCCCAGACCCGTCACACATACTTACCTGCCCGGCGACGTCGCTGTGACCAGCAAACCGCCTCCTTTCTAAGGGGGCGGTCCGTGCGGCGTCACAGCGACATCACTGAGCGGCCACCCAATAGCAGCGGAGGGGTGGAGCTGAGCGGGACGTAACATCCCGCCCACCTCCTTCCTTCCGCATAGCGCCGGGAGGCAGGTAAGGAGAGCTTCCTCGTTTCTGCGGTGTCACACGGAGCGATGTGTGCTGCCGCAGGAACGAGGAACAACCTCGTTACTGCTGCAGTAACGATTTTTGAGAATGGACCCCCATGTCACCGATGAGCGATTTTGCACGTTTTTGCAACGAGGTAGCAGTAGTAGATAGTAGAGGTAGCAGTTAGAATGAGTGGGTTACATGACTGCCAAGACCAAGAGGTCTTGGATCCTGCCAGTGCTAATGCGGCCGTATCTTCGGCCTCATCAGAGGAGTTTAATTTTGAAAAGTATTTGGATGACAGGGAGTAGGCAAAGCATTGCCGCTGGGAAAAAGCAAACAGATTGACCATATTTCAGCGAAATGTTTTCACTTGCTCTCAAAGAAGTAGAAGAGTTCAACAGTTCATCAAAACTGACTGTGCATGAGACAATTCCTTTATACCCTGAAATTGTTAGAGATGTTGCTCATGTGGTCACTGCTTTGCCACCAGCCCAAGTTAGTGTTGATAGGTCAGATGAGGTAATCTATGAGGGAGGATCTGATGGAGGCAATACTATTTCTCAAAACAAATTCATAGACTGCATAAATGTTATTCCGTACATTTTAGTTGAAAACGTTTTTTCCCCACTTCATAGTGTACTGCATATTTACAATTTATAAAAAGTATTGTGTTCTAAACTTGTATTCCAATAAATATATTTTATGTTCTAAACAGCTTGATTATTGCATCATAATGATTGAAAGCCTGATCTTCCCATATTACTACAGTAAATTTATCACAAACATGAGTCATGTATGAGGGAGTCTGAGTCGTGGAGTTGGAGTCAGAGATTTGGCTTTCTGACTCCAAAGCCCTGATTACAGCATGTGAACGCAAATGATTTTTTCTTTGAGGTAAAACAGACAAAAACAAGGCAGAAATGTTGTTTTCATTCACAAAGAATCAGCTTCAGGATACAGTAAGAAACAGCCATTATACAGTGCATAACAAGGTCACATTTCTAAAGATTCTTAGCACAGGAACACTTTTTAAATATATTAAATGTGGAAAATATTATTCCAAGATCTACTGATCAAAATGAACTTTGTTCGTTGGAAACACCCTTTAAGCCTCGTTCAAATGTCTGTGAAACATGTTCTGTACAGATGATAAACACGTAAAACATAACATGGGGCCTATTTGAATAGCTAGATATTTGGCATTCGGGTGAAATTTTAGGATAATCCTAAAATGCACTCTGGGTTTAGCTGAAAAGGTTAATGTGACCTTCTGTAAACTTTTGAATACACATGTCCAACTGTTCAATATTTTAGTACTTTTTGCACAACTTGCTGTTCTTTAACAGGGAGCTTAATGGCAAAATTCACAACAGATGTTTGATACATGAATCACTCAATAAATTTCAGGGTTCAATTAGAATTGGTATTTAAAAACGGCCCTCGTCATCATGCTGTTCACATTTTGACATCATGAGACCAAGACGACACCTAACAATTGATCAACAGTACCTTGCCATTGTGAGGCTTCAAGTAGGATATTCTCAGATGGGAGTGGCCACTGAGCTTAGAGAGTGTCACAGGGTGTCAGCAGGTTGCAACAGAGATAGAGACTGGAATAGTCACAGAATGGTATAGAACTGGGAGTCCTTTGGTGACATCCCACACTGATAACTGCTCAATTGTGAACAAGGCCCTTCGTAACTGAATGATGAATGCCATACAACACTCCAAGCACATTTAAAAGGGAGGTGAGCAGCACCCAAGTGTCATGTCAGAACAGTCAAAACCATTTAAATCAGCCTGGTCTGTGTGCTAGACAATCTACAAGGGTACCTGACCACACCACAAGTTATAGGTGTTACCATCTTGCTGGATGAAGGACCGGTGTTCAATGATGAAAGTCGATTCACGCAAAGCAGAAATGATGGCCATCAATTATGTTGGAGACGTAAAAGAGAGCGCTATCCATCAGCCACTGTTGCCACCAAACGAGCCTTTGGTGGTAGTGTTACAATGTGGGCAAGTGTGTCGAGTTAATACAGACCTGCTCTACACTTTGTAAAATGGTACATTGACAGACTTCCGGATCCGGTCCTGGCTGAGGTGGAGGCTTGAGGGAGAAGCTCCCGCCACCCCCTGGAAAAACCAGTCTGAAAGAAGCCCCCCCGCATCTGGGAACGAGACGAAAGTCACACAGCTGGAAAGCGGAGGTCAGCAGCGATGGACCGTTACCTGTTGAGAAGTGCTGGCTGCGGTGAGGCACCCAGGGAGGAGCGGCGACGCTGCGGCTGGGAAAGGAGTGGAAGCAATGAACATGGCGCCGGCGACCCTGTCGGGGGCGGAGCCAGAAGTGCAGGGGAGAGACGCGCTGGATTCATGCCGGAGCGGGAGAGTAACGGAGGACACGGCTGAGGAGGCAGAGGAATCCGGAGCGGGAGAGAGGTGGATGCAGGGGTCAGAGGAGGGCAGCTCACAGTGGGAGGATGAGGGAGATATGGAGGGAGAGCTGAGAGAGGAGGAGGCTGGCAATATGGAGGGGGGCAGTGGAGGAACGGGAGGGCCGGAGGAAGATGCATGCCAGCAGAGGAGGGAGAGCAGAGGCAAATGGGGACAACCTCACTACAGGAGGAGTTCATCCTCTGCCATTCCTGGTAAAGGAAGCAAAAAGCAGCAAGACCCACTGCCACCCCAGCCCTATAAGACGCCAGAGGGAGGCAGAGGCTCCACACAAACAAGAAGGTCTAAGAAAACAGCACCACCTGCTGGCCAAAATAAGCAAGTACAAGAGATCCATGTGGATTATAAAAAATTGGCAATAGAAGTGACATCTCATCTGTCTAAGGAAATAAAAATAGCCATAGAAACAGCCATACAAACTTCACTAGCCGCCATGCAGAAGCAATTGACTGATCACTCAAATAGACTGACAGAAACAGAGCAGAGAATCTCTAATTCTGAGGAGGCAATCTCGACCATGCAAGAACAAATAGCAACTTTAATAAAATCTAATGAATACCTGAAGGACAAGGCAGAGGATCTAGAAAACAGGTCGAGACGAAACAATCTTCGTATTGTGGGGCTGCCAGAATCGGTATCACTGGGACAGCTAGACAGTATTTGTGAGGTGGAACTACCACAGGCGTTGGGTATAAAAGCGAAATTTAGAGTGGAAAGGGCCCACAGAGTGGGACCATTGAGTCAACAAGAGGTGAACAAAGGAGAAGGACAAAATCCAAGCAGTAAATCCCCGCCAAGAGCCAGACAGGTGATAGTCAAGTACCTCAACTACAAGCACAAAGAAGAAATATTGAAGGCTTTTAGAGAACGTAAACGGCCTCTACAATACCAAGGAAATAGACTGCTGATCTTTGGGGACTATTCTGTTGATGTATCCAAGCGGAGGAAGGAATTCAGCAAACTGTGCACATTTCTGTACAGCAAAAGAGTAAAATGCCAATTACTTTACCCAGCCATACTAAAGGTCAGGAACTCCAATGGATTGTTCTCATATTACAAAGACCACAAGGAAGCGGAAAACATCCTTATGTCAGAACACGACAGAAGCCGGGCAGAGGGTCGGGAGAGGAGATCTAATGAAGGAGGAAATTACAGAAAAGGCTCCCCTACAGGTTCAGGAAAAGAAGGTGGACAACACAGCAGGCAAACACAATCTGAGACCAACGGAGAGGGGAATCGGAGTCCAGCTCAGCAACCCAGCCCCAGACCGGGCTCCAGGGAGCAGTGCTCTTGAGAGCCACCAAGACACGTGATGACTCTTGAACTGACTTTTACTGGTTCTTATCTGTTCCCCTTGACCAAAGAGGGAGGCCAGGCGGAGAGGGGAGGGCTGGTGTGAGGGGGACGGAGAGGGAACTAACCGTTTTTCCTACCTTCGGTGGCGGGGGAGAGGAGAGGATGAGAGGTTCTTTTTCTCCTTCCTCTCTTTCTTCTCCTTCTCCTCCTTCTTCTCCTTCTCCTCCTTCTTCTTCTTATGCCTTCTTCTTCTGCCTTCTTCTTCTTCTTCTGCCTTCTTCTTCTTCTGCCTTCTTCTGCTCTCTCTCTTCTCTCTCTTTTTCTTCTCTCTCTTCTTCTTCTTCTCTCTTTTCTCTGCTCTGCTTCTCTCTCTCTGGATTGTTTTTCAGATCTAAATACAGTGGATCCGAACGGGTTAAAAGGAAGGTCCCACAAAACCAGGACTAATCCAGCAGATGAACTCTCGCTAAGGTTCTACTATATACGACATATTGTTTTAATCCTTGCATAATACTTAAGGTTGTTGTGTTTTACTCGGGGGATAGAACATAAAATTTGTTTATCAGGGGGGTGATTAGGGAGACTCATATTTTGGCCAGGAAGAAGGGAAGTCACTAACATGGCAAAAAGAGCCGAAAGTCCCTTTAAAGGAAAAACCTGTTCTGTCGTTATAGGCTTTATATTTTTCATATGTTGTATAGGGGTTTATTTACGAGTTGGGGAAAAGAAATGTCATTCTGGCGGAACCACTTGTGAGGGCAATGTTGACAGTCGTGTCTCTCTTACAGTTGAGGTCTTGAAGGGCAGTATCGACAAGAGCAAACCATTTAGACCAGGGGTGGGCAATTAATTTTCCCATGGGGCCGCATGAGAAATTGGGATTGGTTTAGAGGGCCGGGCTAATATAATTACCTCAGTTCTACCCAATATACTACATCACTACACCCCCTCCATATACTACACCTGTAATATACTACATCACTACACCCCCCATATACTACACCTGTATTATACTACACTCCCTCCATATACCTGTAATATACTACACCCCCATATACACCTGTATTATACTACACCACTATATAATACACCTCCAATATACTACATCATTACACCCCTATATACTACACCTGTAATATACTACATCACTACACCCCATATACTACACCTGTAATATAGTACACCTCCATATAGTACACCTGTAATATACTACACCTCCATATAGCACACCTGTAATATACTACACCTCCATATAGTACACCTGTAATATACTACATCACTACACCCCATATACTACACCTGTAATATAGTACACCCCCATATAGTACACCTGTAATATACTACACCTCCATATAGTACACCTGTAATATACTACATCACTACACCCCATATACTACACCTGTAATATAGTACACCCCCATATAGTACACCTGTATAATACTACACCTCCATATAGCACACCTGTAATATACTACATCACTACACCCCTATATAGCACACCTGTAATATACTACACCTCCATATAGCACACCTGTAATATACTACGCCTCCATAGGGTACACCTGTAATATACTACATCACTATACCCCCATATACTACACCACTATATACACCTCCATATAGCACACCTGTAATATACTACACCCCCATATGTCACACACCCTGCTCCCTATACTGCCTGCACCCCCATATCACACACACTACACCCCATACAGCCTGCACCCCCATATCACACACCCTGCCCACATATCTCACCCTGCCTGTACCCCAACTTACCCCTCTCAAACACTCTGCACCCCTTCACATCCTTCTGTCAGTCTGCAGCCCTCATATGCCACTCACCCTGCAGCTCCATCTTCCCTCATATGCCACTCACCCTGCAACTCCATCTTCCCTCATATGCCACTCACCCTGCAACTCCATCTTTCCTCATATGCCACTCACCCTGCAACTCCATCTTCCCTCATTTGCACTCACCCTGCAACTCCATCTTCCCTCATATGCCACTCACCCTGCAACTCCATCTTCCCCCATATGCCACTCACCCTGCAACTCCATCTTTCCTCATATGCCACTCACCCTGCAACTCCATCTTCCCTCATATGCACTCACCCTGCAACTCCATCTTCCCTCATATGCACTCACCCTGCAACTATATCTTCCCTCATATGCCACTCACCCTGCAACTCCATCTTCCCACATATGCCACTCACCCTGCAACTCCATCTTTCCTCATTTGCCACTCACCCTGCAACTCCATCTTCCCTCATATGCCACTCACCCTGCAACTCCATCTTCCCTCATATGCACTCACCCTGCAACTCCATCTTCCCTCATATGCCACTCACCCTGCAACTCCATCTTCCCTCATATGCCACTCACCCTGCAACTCCATCTTCCCTCATATGCCACTCACCCTGCAACTCCATCTTCCCACATATGCCACTCACCCTGCAACTCCATCTTCCCTCATATGCCACTCACCCTGCAACTCCATCTTCCCTCATATGCCACTCACCCTGCAACTCCATCTTCCCTCATATGCCACTCACACTGCAACTCCATCTTCCCACATATGCCACTCACCCTGCAACTCCATCTTCCCACATATGCCACTCACCCTGCAACTCCATCTTCCCTCATATGCCACTCACCCTGCAACTCCATCTTCCCTCATATGCCACTCACCCTGCAACTCCATCTTCCCACATATGCCACTCACCCTGCAACTCCATCTTTCCTCATTTGCCACTCACCCTGCAACTCCATCTTCCCTCATATGCCACTCACCCTGCAACTCCATCTTCCCTCATATGCACTCACCCTGCAACTCCATCTTCCCTCATATGCCACTCACCCTGCAACTCCATCTTCCCTCATATGCCACTCACCCTGCAACTCCATCTTCCCTCATATGCCACTCACCCTGCAACTCCATCTTCCCACATATGCCACTCACCCTGCAACTCCATCTTCCCTCATATGCCACTCACCCTGCAACTCCATCTTCCCTCATATGCCACTCACCCTGCAACTCCATCTTCCCTCATATGCCACTCACACTGCAACTCCATCTTCCCACATATGCCACTCACCCTGCAACTCCATCTTCCCACATATGCCACTCACCCTGCAACTCCATCTTCCCTCATATGCCACTCACCCTGCAACTCCATCTTCCCACATATGCCACTCACCCTGCAACTCCATCTTCCCTCATATGCCACTCACCCTGCAACTCCATCTTCCCTCATATGCACTCACCCTGCAACTCCATCTTCCCTCATATACACTCACCCTGCAGCCCCCCTCCCCCTCATGTCCCCTCTTTTCTCATTACCAGTCATCATGTGTCCACATGCTGAATCCTGAAGGAGATGTCTTGCTTTCTGCCCGGCATCCTGTGTCTCCTCCCACACAGTCACATGGGCGTGACATCATCGCAGGTCCTGCAAGATGAATTATTCCGTCTGCTGTGCTGCTTCTTCTCCTGCCCGGCAGGAACTTTTGAAATGACACACGCAGCGCAGTACTGACAACGTCAGAGCGCGCGCGTGTGTCACTGACAATTAGTGCCGGCAGGGAACAGAGGAAAGACTCCTGCGTTCCGCTGCCTGCACTGACTGTGCGGACCTGCACAGGATCTCTTCCTGCTCGGCATGCTGCAGCCCGGCTCCACTGCACCGGCTGAAGACGG
This sequence comes from Anomaloglossus baeobatrachus, assembly GCF_048569485.1. NCBI lineage: Eukaryota > Metazoa > Chordata > Amphibia > Anura > Aromobatidae > Anomaloglossus > Anomaloglossus baeobatrachus. The sequence goes on from NC_134353.1 coordinate 745,195,035, forward strand.
GCGGGCCGGTCACAGAGAGCAGGCGGGCCGGATGTGGCCCGCGGGCCGCCCCTTGCCCAGGTCTGATTTAGACAAACATGGTGCAACTAACAACGTGGAATGTTAAGGGCCTAAGATCACCTAACAAGCGAGCAATGATACTAAGACACTTGAAAAGGCTAAAAACTGATATTGCTGTATTACAAGAAACCCACTTAGGGAGGGAAGATTTTCTCCGCATGAAAAAATACTGGGTGGGTTCAGTATATGGGGCAGCGCCACAAAGAAGGAAGGTGGGCACAATGATTTTGATAAACAGCTTAGCCATGAAGTGGTGGCTCAGGAAGAGAATGATCAAGGAAGATGGCAGCATTTAACAATTACCAGTCCAGCGGGAACACTCAGTATACAGTCAGGGCCAGAAATATTTGGACAGTGACACAAGTTTTGTTATTTTAGCGGTTTACAAAAACATGTTCAGAAATACAATTTTATATATATATATATATATATATATATATATATATATATAAAATATGGGCTGAAAGTGCACACTCCCAGCTGCAATATGAGAGTTTTCACATCCAAATCGGAGAAAGGGTTTAGGAACCATAGCTCTGTAATGCATAGCCTCCTCTTTTTCAAGGGACAAAAAGTAATTGGACAAGGGACTCTAAGGGCTGCAATTAACTCTGAAGGCGTCTCCCTCGTTAACCTGTAATCAATGAAGTAGTTAAAAGGTCTGGGGTTGATTACAGGTGTGTGGTTTTGCATTTGGAAGCTGTTGCTGTGACCAGACAACATGCGGTCTAAGGAACTCTCAATTGAGGTGAAGCAGAACATCCTGAGGCTGAAAAAAAAAAGAAAAAATCCATCAGAGAGATAGCAGACATGCTTGGAGTAGCAAAATCAACAGTCGGGTACATTCTGAGAAAAAAGGAATTGACTGGTGAGCTTGGGAACTCAAAAAGGCCTGGGCGTCCACGGATGACAACAGTGGTGGATGATCGCCGCATACTTTCTTTGGTGAAGAAGAACCCGTTCACAACATCAACTGAAGTCCAGAACACTCTCAGTAAAGTAGGTGTATCTGTCTCTAAGTCAACAGTAAAGAGAAGACTCCATGAAAGTAAATACAAAGGGTTCACATCTAGATGCAAACCATTCATCAATTCCAAAAATAGACAGGCCAGAGTTAAATTTGCTGAAAAACACCTCATGAAGCCAGCTCAATTCTGGAAAAGTATTCTATGGACAGATGAGACAAAGATCAACCTGTACCAGAATGATGGGAAGAAAAAAGTTTGGAGAAGAAAGGGAACGGCACATTATCCAAGGCACACCGCATCCTCTGTAAAACATGGTGGAGGCAACGTGATGGCATGGGCATGCATGGCTTTCAATGGCACTGGGTCACTTGTGTTTATTGATGACATAACAGCAGACAAGAGTAGCCGGATGAATTCTGAAGTGTACAGGGATATACTTTCAGCCCAGATTTAGCCAAATGCCGCAAAGTTGATCGGACGGCGCTTCTTAGTACAGATGGACAATGACCCCAAGCATACAGCCAAAGCTACCCAGGAGTTCATGAGTGCAAAAAAGTGGAACATTCTGCAATGGCCAAGTCAATCACCAGATCTTAACCCAATTGAGCATGCATTTCACTTGCTCAAATCCAGACTTAAGACGGAAAGACCCACAAACAAGCAAGACCTGAAGGCTGCGGCTGTAAAGGCCTGGCAAAGCATTAAGAAGGAGGAAACCCAGCGTTTGGTGATATCCATGGGTTCCAGACTTAAGGCAGTGATTGCCTCCAAAGGATTCGCAACAAAATATTGAAAATAAAAATATTTTGTTTGGGTTTGGTTTAGTAGTCCAATTACTTTTGACCTCCTAAAATGTGGAGTGTTTGTAAAGAAATGTGTACAATTCCTACAATTTCTATCAGATATTTTTGTTCAAACCTTCAAATTAAACATTACAATCTGCACTTGAATTCTGTTGTAGAGGTTTCATTTCAAATCCAATGTGGTGGCATGCAGAGCCCAACTCGTGAAAATTGTGTCACTGTCCAAATATTTCTGGACCTAACTGTATATAATGTTTATGGTCCAAACTCGAAACAGAATCAGTTCCATGACACCATAAAAACCATAATTCTCTCAGACAACGAACCTAACATCATAGTGGCGGGGGACTTCAATGCAGTGCCAGACTCAGCGGAGGACAGAAGCAACGGAGAGGGTGAGTTGGGACACGGGGACAAGGGCTCAGCCCACAGAGAGGTTTCATTGGAGGATGTAGGCCTAAAAGACATTTGGAGACTAACTCACCCACATGACAGAGTATACGCACTTCTCTCATCCGCATAACAGTTGGTCTCGTATAGATCAGATTTGGTTGTCTTTGGAACTGGCGAACGGTGTGCAAAACTGCATGATCGAGAGCTTGGTGATCTCAGACCACAGTCCGGTGAGAGTGGGTCTTAGAGAGAAATTCAAGAGAGGATCAGACATTATATGGAGATTCCCGTCGTTTCTCCTCAGACAGGACAATTTTCACAAGATAATAAAAGAATGGTGGGAAGAGTTCTCAGAAAATAACAAGGAGCACAGGGCGACCCCAGTATTATTCTGGGAAACGGCGAAAGCGGTCTTGAGAGGGCGTTTGGTGGGGTATGCGGCAATGGTCAAACGAAAGACGAACGTGAAATACAACTTTCACAGCGAGGCAGTGCAACTAGCGTATAGTAATTATCTGGCAGTCAGATGTATCACGGCAAAAGATAGGTGGTTGGCGGCCAAGAGAGACTTTGACGAGTGGGCAAAAAAAAAGGAACAATTATTTTGGTCACATAAAGAGGCTGATTTTCATAGATTTGGGAATAAGGTGGGGAGGATGCTGGCAAATTTAGCAAGGGGTAACAGAAAGATGACGGTAATCTCTAAATTGAAAACAAAGGGTGGAGGGGTGACATCGGATCCCAAGGAAATTAATAAGGTGCTGGGAGAATACTACAGAAAGTTGTACGGGCCAGGACATAATGACATGACTGATGAGGCGGAGTGGCTAAGACAAGCCCAACTACCCAGCTTAACGGAGGAGGAACTGGAAGCCTTAAACGCAGATATTACAGAGGAGGAGGTTTCAAAAACAATTGGGGAACTTAGTACTAATAAGGCTCCAGGGCCCGATGGTTTCAACAGCGAATTCTATAAAGCCCTCAAGGATCTGATCTCACTTCACAGGACCTAACTTCAGTCTTTAATGCGATTCTGGGGGGAACAGAAATCCCTAAAAATGCCAATATAGCATACATTAAATTAATACCTAAGGGAACCAAGGACCTGGACGACCCTTCGAGCTATAGGCCCATTTCGCTCATCAACCAGGACTTAAAAATGTCTAAAATCATGGCTGATAGATTGGCCACGGTCTTACCTAGGTTAATTTCAGAACATCATGTAGGGTTTATAAAAGGGAGAAATGAGGTGACCAACATTAAAAAGACAATTTTAGTGGTTGACGCAGTTAGATTGGCGCGCACGAAGGGGAGGGCAAGTCCTGCATTAGTCACACTCGATGCTGAGAAAGCGTTCGACAATGTTAACTGGAGCTGGTTAGACAAGGTGATGGAGGCCGCGGGGATCTTGGGTAAGATGAGACTCTATATTAACAGCCTATATGCCAACTCGGGAGCAAGGATCCACACCCCGGGTTTTTTGACCGACGTGTTCCCCCTGATGAAAGGGACGAGACAGGGATGCCCGCTATCCCCCCTATTATTTAACCTGGCAATTGAACCCCTATCAAGAGTGCTGCAGGGTCATAATAGTTTCAAAGGGATCAACATAAGGGGAGCAGAAATGAAGATAGCGCTTTTTGCTGATGACGTGATTCTATATATGGGGGACCCTGGTGCGGACCTGCCCCGGACACTTAGCATGATAGAAAAATTTGGCGCCTTTTCAGGTTTAAAATTAAACAAAAAGAAATGTGAGCTGCTATTCCTGAGCGGGGATCAAGGGCCAGCTGGGGGTATCTCAAGTGAGGGGCATGTGAATGGAATTCCGGTAGCACAATCATCAGTCAAATACCTGGGAGTGCATGTAGGGAGGATGGTGCAATCAATTTATAAAATGAACTATGGTCCACTGATCAGAAAAATCATAAATCAATTGAAGGGCTGGAAGGGACTACCCCTGCCATTATTGGCAAGATGTCACCTCATAAAAATGATGAGCTTCCCTAGGCTGCTGTACCCCTTCCAAACAATTCCGTTATTGTTAACACTAAAGGATGTCAACAGACTCAACTCAGCGTATGCATATTTTATTTGGAGGGGGAGGAAACCCAGAATAAAGCTACGTACGCTGATGAAGTCGGTGGAGGAGGGAGGGATAAATTTTCCGGACGTCAGAGGGTATAACGTTGTGTGCATCGTGAGACACGTGATTGACTGGCTGAGAAGAACGAGTAGACACTCGGATTATGGTACGGAACGCAAGTACGTAGAACCATGGGATCTGACGTCTATTCTTCACTCCCCATTGTCCAAGGTTGAAGGTCACATAAGAAACTCCGTTATACTCCGAGACACCATGTTGGCCTGGAGATTGGTAAGACGGAAATTGGGACTTTCATGGAAGGTATCAAAATACCTAAATCCTTGGGCATCACCAAACTTCCCCCAGGGGAGAGAGAATAAACTATTCCTCAAATGGAAAGAGAAGGGCATTAGGAGAATGATAGATGTTATGAATGTGAAAGAGAGAAGGTGGATGACAGGTCGGGAAGTGCTTGATAAATACAACCTCAATGGCTTCCACATTATTCAGTACGAACAATTGAAACATGGAATAATTAGAGGGCTTGGTGAGATTGGAAGGGAACTGAACAAGAGTATGATTGACGAGCTTATGGAAGGCAATGTAACAAATTTAAATGTCTCTCGAATATACCGAACATTTAGAGGTGTGCTAATATCCTGGGAAGATAGTCGTACACTTTTAGCATGGAAAAAACAACTGAAAGGGCAAGAAGTAGTGGAGGACATACTGAAAGGATGGCTTCAGATGCGGAAACAAGTCACCAATGAGAGTTGGAGAGACACCCAATTTAGGATATTACACAGGGCAGTTTTGGGTTTCAACATACCGGGCAGAGAGGCACAGTGCCCTAAGTGCCACAAAGAAAAAACAGACATGCTACATGGCTTGTGGAAATGCAGGACGATAAAGAGGGTCTGGGATCAAGTCAGAGCACTAGCCCAGACAACATGGAGAATTTCCTGCAAATCAGAGTAAGGCTGCTTTCACACTACGTCTTTTTAACATGCGTCCTGAACGTTCTTTAACGCAGAAACGGATCCAGTGCAAATGCGTTTTCATTTCAATGCATTTGCAATGGACTCGCGTTAACATGCGTTCACCTGCGTTTGCGTGCGTTATAGTGAGGATCCAGCGACTTGCAGTTTTTTAACATCTTTCAAAAACGCTACTTGTAGCGTTTTTGAGCTGCGTCCAACTTCTGCAAATTGCTGGATCCTGACTAAACAGCACGCAACCGCATGTGAACGCTGGCGTGCTGATAGGCAGGATCCTGCTTGCTCTACTGATCAGTCTCTCTCTCTCCTCCCTCTGTCTCTCTCCCCCTCTCTCTCCTCCCTCTCTCTCTGTCTCTCCCCCTCCCTCTCCTGTCTCTCTCTCCCACCTGAGAGCTGCGGACACTCGTAACCAAGGTAAATATCGGGTAACCACTTCTCTTAGTTACCCGATGTTTACGTTGGTAACGTGTGCAGGGAGCCCGGCTCCTAGCAGCTGCAGACGCTTGTAACCAAAGTAAATATCGGGTATCCAAGCAAGTATACCCGATGTTTACCTTGGTTACGAGCCTCGCAGCTCTCAGATGCCGGCTCCCAGTCTGGCACGTTTAGTTCCCATCACTCCCGATCACATGACTCCAATGCCCGCCCCTAAACATCCAGTGACAGGATCCTGCAAAGTAACACATGCGTTTGCATGCATTTTTTGCTGTAAAAGCAGGATCCGCTTTTGCAGCAAAAAAACGTTCAGGACACATGTTAAAGACGTAGTGTGAAAGCAGCCTTAATGGTGTGGATTTTTCACTTCTTTGAGGGTGGAGTTAGAGGGGGACTGAATCCTCAGGACAAAAAGACATTTGCAATCATACATGACATAGCCATGATAGCTAAAAGGTGCATCCTAAGGCACTGGATACAGGAGGAGGCTCCATCCACAGGGGAAGTCATTGGCGAACTACATAATCTTTTGAGGATGGAGAAATTAGAAGCAGAAAGGGACAAAGACAATAAGACAACCAAGATTTTTAGGAGGTGGAAAACTTTTATTGAAGTTTATTTCAAACAGGAAGAAATAAACCATTTAGTGACACCTTTCAGGCATACGGAGTGGTACCTTCTGAATGAAATCCAGGGTAGCTTGGGAAAGTTGAGGATTACTTAGCCTTAGCGGGGACTAAGGTAAAGGACAAAGGTAAGATGTTATGGCATGATCAAGGCACGACGTCAACATTAGAAATATTAAAGAATGGCACAGGGGCTCAAGGGTTTGTTTCATGTATGTTATGTTCGGATTTTCTAATTTTGACTTATTTTATGTCAATGTAACCTGAAGAGTGACTTGAGATAGAAAGGGGGGTTTTTACCCTTTTCTTTGACATATTCTGACAGTTGAACGCTTGTCTTTTGCAAATCATACTTCTTATGATACGATATTGTATAGAATTTGTAAAATCAATAAAAATTGTTTGGAAAATGGTACATTGACAAAAGCCCCTAATACCTGATCATCATTAATCAAGTCACTGTGCCTCTGCATGAACAACACAGGTCTATTTTCATCTTCATGGACAACAATGCTCTAGCTTATCAAGGTCGCATCATTCGGGAATGGCTGCTGGAGACTGGGGTAGCTCAAATGAAGTGCCAGCACTTTCCCCACACCTGAATACCATAGAAAACCTATGGGATCAAATGAGTTACTGTGTAGATGCTCGTAACTCTGTACCCCAGAACTTCAATGATCCTTCAAGAAGAGTGGGGTGCAATGCCTCAGCAAACAATAACGCCTCCAATTCTGAACAGAATGAGATGTCATTAGCAAGCTATAAGTGATGCTGAAGACTACATGACAAATTATTGAGACATTGACATTTTTGGGGGAGGAGTATACCCACCGCTATTGTTGGCTTTTGTTTCAATAAATTGTGTTAGATGAAGAAATCATCATTACATGCTTCTATGTAAATGCCCTACTTTCATGCTAAAATATTACTGTAGCGTGAACGTTTTACATTTTACTAAAATTTCACCCAACAGCCAAATAATCCTAACTTTTCTGAGTAGTGTATTTCTGCTATTTGTGTTGCTAGTACAGAAGAAAAACTGAGCACTTCCACAAAGCAATTTGTATGTAATTTATTAATTATTCAGAAATATTTGTTAAAATGCTAAATCGTTTTAACCAGGTTATTCCCTTGCATGGAACAAACAAGTGAGGTGTGGTGTTCTGGCCACCAAATTTCTTTTGAAGAGGACCAACATTAGCATTGACTACTGGCAGAAGTTTTTAAATTCATTTCACGTAGCCCTATAGGAAGCTTTGGTCCTTCAGCATCACCTTAAGTGAATAACATTCTATGAAATTTATTTTATTTTGCATAATTAAGTGGTTTTGAGCACTACAGTCAAATATAAATTCTCATAAAGGGTTTCTAGGAAGCAACATTGGCAACTATAAATATTTAATTTGTGTGGTATGGTCCGGTCCATGTCAAGAAGTCAGCACTGCAGTTCAGCCTCATTGAGTGAGTGAGGCTAAGCTAAAGTACAAGAAACGGCAGCATGGTTCACAGTGACACGGTCAGGTGTTAAATAGAGTTCTTTTCTGGAGTTTGATAATCTTCCTCCAATTCAAGGGGTTCGGTCCTCACTGATATCCTAAATAAAAGGCATATAATGGTACTTTCAAGAAACCCTCTTTAATTTCTTACAGTGCTTTATCTGTAGTACACACAGTAACCTATAACTAGGGAAGAGCTACATTTGGTACTCCATCGAGATCAGTACTACACCTCCAATTAAGCCTTTTTAACCACCGTTCTAACACAAAGCACTTCAGGTAGGAATAGCTGCAAAACTAGTCAGACATAATTATTTTTGCAAGAGGAACATGGCAACAGAAGTATTCGTATTTCACAAAGACTTTTTGGACTGTGCACAGTGCATTCCTTCATCGTTCACTAAAGTCCACATGATCCACATTTCAGTAGGATTTAGTTTGTGAACAACCATTAGCCCTTTATACAAACATGGATCAAATGGATTAACCGGTTTACGGATACCAAAGGTTTTGAAACCGGCATGAAACTGCGGAGCCACATTCATTTTTTCAAGGCACATGCCAACAAAAACATCGTCAATAGGAAATAGTTCAGTAATTTCAGCTGTGCTAAGAAGACGTTGGGTAGTCCTTCTTGACATTAAATAGCCTCCTCCACCGGCATATAAAGGATAATGACTTTTATTGTACATTTCGTTTGGAATGAAGTATTTTACTTTAGTATTCCTAATGGGAATTGCTTTGCTGATTACATCTCCAACAAAGAGATCTTGTTCTGGATCCATCTCCTGAAGAAACTCTACAATATTGTATGTGTTAATGAATACATCGTCATCACCTTTCAGGACAAAGCTACTGTGTGAACATCCTTCTGTGAACCATCGCAAGAAATGAAGCTCCTTAAGTGTAAGGTTAAAAAAATTGTCTATAAAATTCCACTGGATGATATCATTAAACTCTCTGTTTTCATAAGAAATGAGCTGGGTGAGTGATTGAGCTGGTATAGTGGCCTCAGTCGTACCAAGCAAGAATACCAGCTTAATCTTCTTGCCCTGAAATTCTTGCCTTTTTCCCCAGGTATTCCTTATAGCAATCCGCCGGTCTATATTTATGGGAAGAGACTTTATGGCCAATAGTAAAAAGGTATCTTTTTCACATTGCTTTGGCATGATAAGAGTGGAAAAGTTCCGGCAGTGCCTGTACATTAAGAACAAGCGATGCAGTTCAGGAAAGGTTGAGGAAGCATTCAAGGGGGATACATTGGGAGAACACTGGGTGACCTTGTGTATTGAGGGAGCCCAGAAGACGAATTCTTGTTTTTGTGTTTCTGCTTTTCTAGGGACAACAAGATCAACTTCTGTTTTAGGCTCTTTGTAAAAGTAGATAAAAAGTCCAAATACTAACAAAGACAAGGTATAGAGCACAAGATTTCGCAGTCGTGGAACCATCTCTGTGCAGAGGCTTCAGTATTTTCCTATAAAATGAACAAAACAAAAATAAGCCAAGCAAATAAAAAAAATGGTATATTATAAATAAATCGCACAAAACTGATGGTCTAAAGACAAGAGCACATAAAACAAAAAAGAAACGTACAGCCACACAAACCTACAACAACCACAGTTTTCTAATTTGAGCTACTGATTGACTATCAATACTAACATTGTAATTGGACGTATAGTTTTGCACATTTACGAATTAACATGGCTGCTCTGAGTGTTTGTATCTGAAACCTCTGTTTTGCGTTGAGGCATCCATTATTTTGATAAAAAGAAAAGTAATGCATGCAGCATCAAATCTGATGGACATAGGCTGGGGTTATACTACAAGTATAGTCACATCACCTGTCATGAGATCAATATTTGCTCCGTGTCGCTAGTACATCACAGTGCAATACACGTGAAAAGGTCGCATTGTGACCCAGAGTTTACTGCGACAGTCACAAAAAATCTGATGCGGTTGGACATCATAGTCCACAGGTCCATCGAGGACTAGCTGACTGTGTAAAATTACACTGTTGGGAGACGGAGCTCTGAAGAATTGTTTCCCCTGCTTTTATACAGGGGAAACAAAGTCCAATAGATTTCATTACACCCCATATGGTCATTATAATTATAGGCTCCTCTGTTAAAATTAAAGTTTAAAAGGTATTTACTAAAATAAATTATACTTCAGTTTTGAAAATACAATATGACCTAGAAAATAGTTTGGAAGTTATACAGAATTAAAATTATAGGAAAAGCATAACATTATCCTTTAATGACTATCCACAACTTGTCAACCATTTATGGTAAAAACGATAGGTGCCCATTTTATTTCTGCTGTAAATTAAAAAAGGCATGTAAAGAGAAAATGTAACCAATGTTCATAGAAAGACAAAACAACTGTTATTAAAATGTTAAAGAATGATTAAGGGAACCTGTCAGTGTCCTATGCCCTCCAACCCAGCAGCATTCACATCTGTATGCACAATTTCTCTGTCTAACCCGCCCTGTATAAATGCTATTCACAAATATGAAGGTAAAAAAAAAAAAAAATACCCCAAACTTCTAAACTTTCCCTATGCTAATTAGGGCCTTGACTAGTCAAAAGGGGCATTGGTTCCCCAGACTGGTTGGCCCTCTTTTCAGGTTATCGCCCTCCTCTGGGCATGACATGATTTCCATGAGTCAGGGAAAGAGGGCCAACTAGTCTGGGGAACGAACGCCCTTTGACTAGTCAAGGCTCTAATTATTATACGGACAGCGAGGTTTATAAGTTGTTATTTCAAACATTGAAATTAGAGAATAGCATTAGACAGGGATGGTTAAGCTGGGAATTTGGGCATCCAGGTTAAAATGCTGATGGGTTGGAGGGCATAGGGGACCTGACAGGTTCCCTTTAAGTCTTACGTTATATAAAAACAAAAAGAAAAATAGTCTGCACTGTAGGAGACCAGGTGGAGACATTATGCAATAATTATGCTAGAGGCATTCTGAACTTTATTGATCAAACTATTGTTAGCAATTTTCTCACATTAGCTTTAACTTTTGAAACAATTAGGCCTTGTGCTCTCCGGCATAATATGGACACTTAATCATGTTAATATAGTACCCTTAGACTTATTTGCAAAAAGAATAAAATATTTCTCTCACTTATTTGACGAATTCTAAAGACAAATCTTGCACTTTTTTCCACCACATATAGGGGAGAATACAGTGCTGTATGGAGGTACATCACTTTCAAATAAAGATATCAGTTCCTAATAAAGGGCAATACAGCCATGATAAGATGGATAGTGATGGGCGAACCCGAACGGTAAAGTTTGGGATCCATACTGGAAACCTAGTGTCCATGCACAGACCCGGAGCAAGCACTTCTCAGGGAAGTCAGTGTTACTGTTTGTTTTTTATTTGTATCCAGTGGCCGAACCCAAAATAAAAGTAAAAAAATAAATAAATAAAAATGGGGCTTAAAAGCAGGACAGTTATACCTACAGAGTCTCCCGCACGGATGTCACACTGCTTCCGGGTCCAATAATTAACTAATGAATATTCATCGCTTCTCCTGCCCACCATATGTGACAAACGTTTGTGAATGGTTGCAGTTAGACTGCCAGCGTGCTGGTGTTTGTTATTGGTTGTGGAGTGTAAAAATAAATAAAACTTGTGTAGGGTCCCCAGTATATTGATACCCAGCATAGATAAAAGCAGACTGCTACAGGTGGCAGCCGCAAGCTGTATATAAAAATATGAGGGATGTCATGTGGCTTTTTTAAAATATTTAAATACATTTTGAAAACAGCATCAGGTCCCCCCCAATTCTGATACCCAGCCAAGATAAAAGCAGACAGCTGGGGGGCTGGAATTTTCTGGCTGGGGAGGCCCATGGTTATTGCCGCCTCTGAATTGTCGCATCCATTAGATACGCCAAGTCCAGCGCTTAACCAGTCTCATCCAGATTGCGCTGGTGCAGTGGCAATCGAGGTAATATAAAAGGGGTTAATGACAGCTGTGATTTGTCAAATAATCTCTGAGACCTCCCCAATACTAACACTAAGTCAAAAGAAATAAAAAACACAAAAAACACAGAATAATCCTTAATTTAAAAAACAAAAACACACCCCTTTTTCTCCAATTTATTAACCTCCAAAACACCGCTGCAGATCCAACATAATCCACACAAGGTCCAATGACCTGAGGCTGCAGTGTGCGGTCACATTAGAAAACATGACCGCTCACCACGGCGTCAGGAACACACAGATTAAGCTGCAGCTGTGAATTCAGCTGAGGTCACAGCTGGGGTTCCCACAGTACCCCAGTTGTGACCTCAGGTGAACTCCTAGAACTCAATGCCGGATTAGGCGATGTGCACACATTGAGTATTTGGATGCAGACATTTCTGCACCAAATCTGCATCTCCTGGCAAAAAAAATGCACCAAAACGGCATGCTTTTTTTATGCAGTTTTGGTGAGTTTTTCTGCTAGGATGTGCAGATTTGGTGCAGCAATGTCTGCAACTAAATACTCAATGTATGCACATAGTCTTGTTACGAACTGGAAACCATGGATGATCACAAAAAATCCCATTAATCAGGAAAAAACAAAACCACAAGAGTAGTTTGACACTAAGGGAATTGCGGCCAGCTATCTATTGGACAACACTAGAAGTAGCAGTGGGTTGTTCGTAACACACCTAGACACCTCGTCACTGCCGGAGAAATGCCACACCTCAAAGATAGAAATGAAGAATCCTAACTTGCCTCGGAGCAGTCCCCAAAGAAATAGCAAGCCCCCAACATGCAACAACAGTGATGTAAGAAAACACAATAGACAGAAAATATAGATTAGCAAAAGGTGAGGCCAGCCTTACTGAATAGAGCAGGACAGGACAGATAACTGATTGCGGCCAGCAAAAAACCCTGCAAAAAATACCAAACTCCTGATAGTATTTTTTTCCTAAGACCACACGGTTTCTTCCCCCGCTATATCAGGTATTCTTGTGCCAGACACTTTAAACAGAACTGCAGATATAATGGGAAGAAACAAAATCACAGAACAAACAATATTCTAAAGTGCAAATAATCCAAACATGAACATGGAGCAAGTTCCCTTTCTTTCTGGAGGAACTGCCCTGCTCACAAAAGCAGACAGGCAGATTCTCACATACAAGAAAACAAACAGAACAAAATGGAATAAGCAGAAAACACCCTTAAGTGCAATTACAGCAATTAAGCACATAAACTAGTACACTTATCTGGAGTAGATTCAGGCACAGCATAAATGGGAGAAAGAGAAGGGAAAACTCCCAGCCATCTTCAGAAGCAGCAGGCACAATTATCACCGGCGGCTGCCAGGCAGAAAGTGCTCTCCTAAATACACTAGGCTGCTATGCAATAGGATTTCCTGGATTCCTAATTAATTCCATCACCTGTTTGAATCACAGATTCAGACTTAGCTTCATTACCATTCTTGGCCACCAGAGGGAGCTCCACACCAGCAGCCACTTGAATGACCTTCACAACATCGCCTAGTCTAGTAATCCGGCATTGAGTTCTATGATTTTACCTGACAGCTGCGGCTCTGTCACTTTGTCCCTGATGCCCAAGTGCTCGGTCCTATTTCCTAAAAATCGGACCTGCAGGAGCGTTTTGGGGATTAATAACTTGTAGAAAATAAAAGGGTATTTTGATTTTTTTAAAAAAAAGGATTTCTTTTGACTTACAGGGTTAGTAATGGGAGGGGGGGGGCTCATAGACAAATTATGTTCAGGACCCTACAATTCCAATATTCCATTGCTATGGAATATAGGGATTGTAGGGTCCTGAACATAGATATATTCAGATTATTTTTTTTGTCATGTTTACTATGACTGCCTCCTCCAATAGGTTTTTTAAGATAGATTGAAAACCAATAGTAGTCTTTATCCAATTTACGATATGTGGTGTCATCAGATAACAATTTTAGAACTTTATTTACAGAGTCCAGCATCCACGATCACAACAGAGCCCCCCTTGTCTGAGGGTCGGATGATTCTGTCGTTACTGGATTTTAATTGATTTAGTGCTCTATTCTCAGATATAGATACATTTTTTTCCCCTGTATATCCAGAGGATCTTTATTGATGATGGCCTTAAGATCCCGCTTCCTGGCACTCTGGAAGAAATCCATGCTAGTAGCACAAAACTTGACAGGATAGAAGCTTGGATTGGGGACACTATCAGAATGAAATTCAGATACATCACATTTGATATCATTACTAGATTCCTCAAGAGTCACTTTTGAGTATTGCTCATTAAAGGGAAGATGTCGTCCCAAAAAAAAAAAAAATAATTTCAATAACAGAAAAATGTAAAGTATTAATATTTTGTTTAAATATTATGTTTTTAACTGAGCAAAATATAAAGAAAAAATAGAAAATAAATAAATAAAAAGTTTGATATTTTCCACTCTTAAACACTAGGGGGAGCAGCTGCTGAACTCCTACTGTAGAACTAGCTCACATTACAACTGCTGTAAAAGTGGGTGGAATCTGCTCTCCTGTGTATGAGGTCACACCACCTCCCAATCTGGGTGTTTGTAAAAAGATAAGGAAGATGAAGTTTAGGATCACAGTGCAGAACCATTTTGTTGGTGACTGCAAAGTGATCCTAATGTCTAAAGTGTCACCATGGACAGCTGCGTACCAGTAATGCTCTGCCGCATGCACGCCCACCATGCTCTGCTGCATACTTGCCTACCTGCACTGCTCTGCTGCATGTACGCCCGCGTATACCATCCCACTGTATACTGCGCTCCTCAGTACATGTGCCCTGCTGAGCTGAGGCCCGAGGTGAGCACACGAGAGCGGGGGAGAGCGGCGGAGGCAGGTTGAGGGGCGGGATGGTGGAGAGAGGGTAGGGTAGCGGTGGTGGGGGGGGATGAAGATGGTAGCAGCAGTGGGAAGGGGGGGAAAGGGTAGCAACGGCGGCCTTGCACCGGTACTCATACATCCCGAACGGGTGACAGGGGGAAAGCATACGCTGTGGGCGCCACAAAGATGGCGGAGATCTCCTTATTCTGCTGTGATCTGGACAGCCCAGGGGGCGTGTCCAGCTCACAGCAGAAGCAGTGTCAGTGTTAGAGAATAGGGTCGCAGCCGGACAACTGTCTGTCTGCACAGGAAGCTGCCATATTTGAGGGAACTGTCGTTATTTAAAAACTATGTTACAGCAAATCCAAGATGGCAGCCCCCAGTGTTTCAGTAAAACTAGAATTAAATAAAAAACTAAATAAACCGCAAATTTAATTTTGTATTAAAAATACTTGATTTCATAATCACTATTATTAATACAAAAATAAGAAAATGCGACACCTTACCTTTAAACGACATAGGAATAGATAATGATTGTAAACGACATAGGAATAGATGATTGGAAAACAAAGTGTGAATGACAGCTTCTTGGTGGCTATTTGCTCTGTGTTCAGGCTCAGAGTCATCAACTATATTACCATCCGTTGTTTTCAAGAAATGTCTCTTGATAATGCTCTTACAAACTTATTAATGTCTTTACAGTAATAAAAAAAAAATCAGTATGCGTATAAAAAAAACTTAGTCCTTTTTCAAGAGCATGTATTTGTGTGGTAGACAAAAGATTTGCAGACATATTAATCACAGATGTATTTTTCTGACAGTCATATACGGATTCATCAATAATACTACTAGATTGCGTTTTCTCATGTAGTATGTACGGGGAATATCTTTTCTTTTTGTGTTTCCTGTCCTCCGATGTGCTGATCGTTTTTGAGAGACCATAGACCATAAGAGCTTTCATTTTTCTTGGTTTTATTTTGGGAACCACTTTTGCTGGACACAGAAGGTGCTGAGTCTGAACTATCCAAACCAGAATAATCAGTTAATTGTTCGGATGTATCCAAGTCTGATAAGCCAAAGCTAAGGGGTGCTTTACACATAGCGAGATCGCTACCGAAATCGCTGCTACGGCACGGTTTTGGTGACGCAACAGTGACCTCATTAGCGATCTCGCTGTGTGTGACACTGAGCAGCGATCTGGCCCCTGCTGCGAGATCGCTGCTCGTTACACACAGCCCTGGTTCGTTTTCTTCAAAGGCGCTCTCCCGCTGTGACACACAGATCGCTGTGTGTGACAGCGAGAGAGCGACGAAATGAAGCGAGCAGGGAGCAGGAGCCGGCATCTGTGGTAAGCTGTAACCAGGGTAAACATCGGGTAACCAAGGTGGTTACCTGATATTTACCTTAGTTACCAGCCTCCGCAGCTCTCACTCTGCCAGTGCTGCCGGCTCCGGCTCTCTGCACATGTAGCTGCAGTACACATCAGGTAATTAACCCGATGGGTACTGTAGCTAGGAGAGCAAGGAGCCAGCGCTAAGCAGTGTGCGCGGCTCCCTGCTCTCTGCACATGTAGCTGCAGTACACATCGGGTTAATTAACCCGATGTGTACTGTAGCTAGGGGAGCAAGGAGCCAGCGCTAAGCAGTGTGCGCGGCTCCCTGCTCTCGCGGTTATGATCGCTGCTTCGGCTGCTGTGTTTTACAGCTAAGCAGCGATCATAACAGCGACTTACAAGGTCGCTGTTACGTCACAGAAAATGGTGACTGTCGCTTAGTGTGAACCAGCCCTAACCTGATGTGATCTCCAATCTTGTCCCTGTGGTTTATTGGAATCCTTTAAGATGGATCTAGGATAAAATTTCCATGAATAGGTCTTACTTTTCCATACATAAAGAGTCAGTCTCAAAATTATGTATATCCTTGTCAAATTTTATACGTTTGATTTGCATGATTGACTCCTCTAGTTTAGACAGATTTTCAGAAAGGCAAGTATTTAAAAACATCAAAGTCCAGGTTTTTTTTTTTTAATGCCCATTTAACTTTTCTTGTAGTGGCTGTACATAATTTTAAAAATCTATTAGTTTTAAGGATTCATATTTTATGCTGAGTTGTATTAATTTTAGGGAGCAGTCTGATAGCACACCATTCCATTCTAAGAAAAATGTATCACCAAATTGACTACTCGGGATTTTTTTATTCTTAGTCCCCTAAGAACCATATTCTTATCCAGATACTGCTGTAGTGTAGTAGTATCCCACCAAACTCTAAGTCTCAGAGAGTAATTTATCCAGATCCCAGATTAATTGATTCCACTCATCTGAACACAACACTCATCATCTGTATTATTAATACAGTAAAAATTTTAACTACTTTATTCAGCCGTAAGATATTCTTCATCGGTTGTAAAAATGACTGTATATTACCATTCAGTTCAGTCATGATGGTTGAAAGTGTAGTTATTGTGAAAATAATAGAGTATACCTTAGAATCCTCAGGCTGAAAGCACAACAAATCTGGAACAATATAAGCCGAAAAGAGAGGGCAGTCAGCTCACCAGTCCATCAAGTGTTTCAATAGATAATGCAGCCAAGGGTGCGGTGCACGGAGGTTCCTGAGCCAGTACACAGGTGAAGTATTCAAGAGGAGAAGAAAAAAATCCAGCTACCTCAGTAATAATATATAATGGCATTCCGGACTTCCTATATTTAAAACATTTTTTTATTTCAACCATTAAAAAACACATAAGCATTGCTGGCCTACTCTATTATTTTTTTGGAGGAGTTCTTTGTTTTTTTGGAGTTAGCCAGTATATATTTTCTGTTCACTTATCGGTCTTTACTGTTTTGGGCAACTTTACTCCACCCAAAAAGCAGACCCCCCCCTTCACAGGAGAATCATACCAGACCCCGGACGTCTGTGTGGCTCCCAGGTCCTCCTGCGATTTTCGGCGGGCATTCCCAGCAGGTATGCTTCATGTGCTCCTCCCTGCTTCTGGCTGACACACACACACACACACACACACACACACACACACACACACGCACACGCACGCACACACGCATTGATGCATTTCTCCACAGGCCCTCGTGTTCCAATGCACTGTGGCCCAGGTTCACCTGCCGTCCGGAAGCAATTGGTAACGCTGGATGTGGCAAGTTTGGGTGCACAATCTGA
This sequence comes from Anomaloglossus baeobatrachus, assembly GCF_048569485.1. Lineage (NCBI taxonomy): Eukaryota > Metazoa > Chordata > Amphibia > Anura > Aromobatidae > Anomaloglossus > Anomaloglossus baeobatrachus. The sequence continues at coordinate 745,212,901 of NC_134353.1, forward strand.
CGTGTGTTGGGCGACTGGTGAGCAAGATTGTGGGGTCTTCTGTCTTCCCTATTTTGGGGGTGTCTGCTTTCTATAATGAAGTGTCCAGCAGTATTCTTTAACTTTTGTAGCTGCGTGGATACTTCATTATTGAAGGGCTTATTTTCAGGGCAAGGCATATATTTAAGCCCTACGCTCAAAATTCCTGCTAGGGCTTATTTTTTATTTTTAGGTATATCTTATCTTGGGACAACACTGAGGATATGACACTTTGACACAATGTAAAGTAGTCAGTATTCAGCTTGTATAACAGTGTAAATTTGGTGTGCCCTCTAAAAAAAACAACACAGCTATTAATGTCAAAACCGCTAGCAACAAGAGGGAGTAGTCCCCTATGTGAAAATGGACAAATTGTGCCCAAAGTGTCAATATTTCTGTGGCCACCATTATTTTCAAGTACTACCTTAAGGCTATGTGCGCACGTGTGCGTATTACATGCAGTTACGCTGCGATCTGCAGCGCAGCGTAACTGCATGCGTCCTGCGTCCCCTGCACAGTCTATGGAGATTGTGCAGGAGCCGTGCACACGTGGCATATTAGAATGCAGCGATTCGGCTGCTGCCCGAATCGCTGCGTTCTAAGAAGTGACAGGTCACTTCTTCCGTGCGGTTTGCATGCTGTCTATACGGAGAGGCAGCATGCAGAGCGCACGTTCTCTGCCGGCACCATGCACTTCAGAACGGAGCTTTTCAGCTGCGCTCTGAAACGCACCTTTTAGGTGCGGTGCAGAGCGCACACGTGCGCACATAGCCTAACTCTCTTGGGCATGAATTTCACTGGAACATCATGGAGGTGGTGGATGTTAGAGACCTTGCACTTCTCCACCTTCTGTTTGTCTGGAGACATGCTTTCACAGTCCAGTATCTCGTTACCCACAGATTACTTAGCAAGGCAGTGGTCATCTTGGAATTGTGTTTGGGGCCGTTATATTGGAATACTGTCCTGCCGCCCAATTTCTGAAGGGAGGGGGATCATGATCTGCTTCAGTATGTCACAGAACATGTTGGCATTCAATAGTTCTCTCAATAACTGTAGCTCACCACAGCCAGCGGCACTCATGCAGCCCCAAACGATGACACTCCCACCACCATGCTTGCCTGTAGGTAACACATCCTTGTCTTTGTGCTTTTCACCTGGTTCCCACCTGACACTAGCTGAACCAATAAGTTTATCTTCGTCTCATCAGACCACAGGACAAAGTTCCAGTAATCCGCATACTTAGGGTCCCGTTACACATAGCGAGCAGCAGCGATCCGACCTGGCAGGGATCGTTGGAATGTCGCTACATGGTCGCTGTTGAGCTGTCAATCAGGCAGATCTCCACAGCGACCAACCATCAGCCACCAGCGACCGTGTAACGACTGCTCCCTGCACACTCAGAACTGGTGCTCGTTGGTCTCCCACCGTCAAACACACCGATGCGTGCTGCACAGCGGGAGACCAATCAGCAAAAAATGGTCCTGATCGTTTTGTTACGATCAGCGACCTCGCAGCAGAGGCCTGTTCGCTGCTGCTTGTCACACATAGCGATATCGCTGGCGAGGTCGCTGATATGTCACAAAACCTGTGACGTTTTAGCGATCTTGCTATGTGTGACGGGGGCATTAGTCTGCTTGTCTTCAACAAACTGTTTGCGGCCTTTTATATGCACTCTCTTTAGAAGAAGAGGCTTTCTTCTGGGATGATAGCCATGCAGATCAAGTTGATGCAGTGTCCGGCGTATGGTCTGAGCACTGGTTACCTCCCCACCACTTTAACTTCTGCAGCAATGCTGGCAGCACTCGTAGTTCTATTTTAAAGACAAATTCTTGATATGATGCTGAGCATGTGCACTCAACTTCTTTAGTAGACCAAGGCGAGGCCTGTTCCGAGTGGAACCTGTTTTGTTAAAGCTCTGTATGGTCTTAGTCGCCGTGCTGCAGCTCAGTTTCAGGATGTTGGCAATCTCTTATAGCCTAGGCCATCTTTATGAAGAGCAAAAATCCTTTTTTTTAGATCCTCAGTTTTTTTTGGCATGTAGAGCAACAATTATTTTTTTTCCCCAGATACTCAGAATTCTTTGACATGAGGTGCCATGGTGGACTTCCAAAGACTAATATGAGAGAGTATGTGAGCGATAACACCAAAAATAACACATCTGTATCCCATTCACACCTGAGATCTTGTAACACTTTTGAGCCACATGAAACTGGAGTGGAAAAATGGCTAATTGGGCACAATTTGGCCATTTTTACTCTGGGGTATTTTCACTTTAGTTGCCGGCGATTCTGACATTAACCCTTTAGTGACGGAGCTAATTTTCACCTTAATGACCAGACCAAATTTTGCAATTCTGACCAGTGTCACTTCATGAGGTTATAACTCTAGAACGCTTCAACGGATCCCGGTGATTCTGAGATTGTTTTTTCGTCACATATTGGACTTCATGTTAGTACCAAATTTAGGACAATATTTTTTGTGTTTATTTATGAAAAGAAGGGAATTTTGTTTACTTACCGTAAATTCCTTTTCTTCTAGCTCCAATTGGGAGACCCAGACAATTGGGTGTATAGCTATTGCCTCTGGAGGCCACACAAAGTATTACACTTAAAAGTGTAAGGCCCCTCCCCTTCTGGCTATACACCCCCAGTGGGATCACTGGCTCACCAGTTTTAGTGCCAAAGCAAGAAGGAGGAAAGCCAATAACTGGTTTAAAGACCAATTCAATCCGAGGAAACATCGGAGAACTGAACCATACCACATGAACAACATGTGTACCCGAAAAAACAGAAAAACCCCGAGAAAACAGGGCGGGTGCTGGGTCTCCCAATTGGAGCTAGAAGAAAAGGAATTTACGGTAAGTAAACAAAATTCCCTTCTTCTTTGTCGCTCCATTGGGAGACCCAGACAATTGGGATGTCCAAAAGCAATCCCTGGGTGGGTAAAAGAATACCTCATGATAGGGCCGTCAAACGGCCCTCTCCTACAGGTGGCCAACCGCCGCCTGAATGACTTATCTACCTAGGCTGGCGTCTGCCGAAGCGTAGGTATGCATCTGATAATGCTTGGTAAAAGTAAGTAGACTCGACCAGGTGGGTGCCTGACACACCTGCTGAGCCGTAGCCTGGTGCCGTAATGCCCAGGATGCACCCACGGCTCTGGTAGAATGGGCCTTCGGCCTTGAGAGAACCAGAAGCCCAGTAGAACTGTAGGTTTCAAGAATTGGTTCCTCGAGCCCCCGAGCAAGGGTGGATCTGGAAGCTTGCGACTGTTTACGCCGACCAGCGACAAGGACAAAGAGTGCATCCGGGTGGCGCAGGAGCGCCATGCGGGAAGTAGAACCTGAGTGCTCTCACCAGAACCAACAGATGCAAATCTTTCTGAAATTGATGGACTGGACGAGGACACAAAGAAGGTGAGGTGATATCCTGATTGATATGAAAATGGGATACCACCTTAGGGAGAAATTCCGGAACCGGACGCAGAACTACCCTGTCCTGGTGAAGGACCAGGAAGGGAGTTTGTATGAGAGCGTTGCTAGCTCGGAAACTCTCCTAAGAGACGAGACCGTTACTAGAAGGCCACTTCCCGTGAAAAACGGGAAGGGAGACATCCTTCAAAGGCTCGAAAGGCGGCATCTGGAGAGCAATTAGAACCTTGTTCAGATCTCAGGGCTCTAACGGCCGCTTGTACGGAGTGCTGAGAAGACAAACTCCCCGTAGGAACGTGCGTACCTGAGGAAGTCGTCGTTTCTGAAAAAATACAGATAGCGCTGAGACTTGTCCCTAAAGGGAACTGAGCGACAACCCATTTTCCTACCTAGATTGCAGGAAGGAAGGAAACATAGACGATGCAACCGGCCAGGGAGAAACACCCTGCGCCGAGCACCGAGATAAGAACATCTTCCACGTCCTGTGGTCAATCTTGGCGGACGTTGGTATGCTAGCCTGTCTCATGGTGGCAACCACGTCCTGAGGTAATCCTGACGACACTAGGTTCCAGGACTTAATGCCACACCATCCGGTTGAGGGCCGTAGAATTCAAATGGAAGAATGGCCCTTGAGACAGCCAGTCTGATTGGTCTGGTAGTGCCCCCGGTTAGCCTACCGTGAGGCACCACAGAACCGAGTACCACAACATCCTCGGCCAATTTGTAGCGACGAGGATGGCGCGGCCGCAGTCGGTCTTGATCTAGCGCAGTACTCTGGGCAACAATGCCAGAGGTGGCACCTAAGGTAGCTGGAACTGCGACCAATGCTGAACTAAGGCGTTTGCCGCCAGAGCTCGATGATTGTGAAACCGTGCCATGAAGCTGGCACATTGTTGTTGTGCCGTGACGCCATTAGATCGACGTCCGGCCTCTGTCAGCGGCGCCAGATCTCCTGAAACCCGTCCGGGTGAGGAGACCATACTCTTTCGGCCACACCTCAGCGACTTAGGAAGTCAGCTTCCTAGTTTCCACACTTGGGATGTGAATTGTGGATATGGTGGATGCCGTGTCTTCCACCCACATCAGAACCTGCCGGACTTCCTGGAAGGCTTGCCGGTTGCGCGTTCTACCTTGGTGGTTGATGTATGCCACCGCTGTGGAGCTGTCCGACTGAAGTCGGATATGCTTGCTTTCCAGCCGCTGTTGGAAGGATTGTAGGGCAAGATACACTGCTCTGTGTTCAAGAACATTGATCTGAAGAGTGGACTCTTGCTGAGTCCACGTACCCTGAGCGCTGTAGTGGAGAAAAACTGCTCCCCACCCTGATAGACTCGCGTCTGTCGTAACTATCGCCCAGGACGGGGATAGGAAGGACCTTCTTTTTGACCAAGAGGTGAGAAGAAGCCACCACCGTAGAGATTCCTTGGCCGCCTGAGAAAGAACGACGACTCTGTTGAGGGACGTCGACTCCTCGTCCCATTGGCGGAGAATGTCCCATTGTAGTGGACGCAGTAAAACTGCGCGAAAGGAACTGCCTCCATTGCTACCATCTTACGTAGGAAGTGCATGAGGCGTCTCAATGTGTGCGACTGGTTCTTAAAGAAGAGCTTGCAGCCCGTAGTGAATGCTGTTTGTCTAGCGGCAGCTTCACTATCGCTGAGAGAGTAAGAAACTCTATGCCTAGATATGTTATCGATAGGGTCGGGGTCGGATCTGACTTTAAAAAGTTGATGATCCACCCAAAACTCTAGAGAGTCTCCAGTGCAACGTTCGGGCAGTGTTGGCATGTTTCCTAAGAGAGTGACTTGACAAGTAGATCGTCTAAATACGGGACCACAGAGTGACCCTGAGAGTGCAGGACTGTGACTACTGCTGCCCTGACCTTGGCGAAGACCAGTTGGACTGTCGCTAGCCGGAAGGTAGAGCTACGAACAGAGGGTGTTCGTCTCCTATAACGAAGCGTAGAAACGCTAGTGCTCTGGATCAATCGGCACGTGTGGATAAGCATCCTTGATGCCTAATGATGCTAGGAAATATCCTTGGGACCTTGAGGCGATGACATGGCGGAGGGATTCCATCCGGAACCGCCTGGTGTCCACGAGCTTGCTGAGCATTTTTAGATCCAGAACGGGACGGAACGGCCCGTTGTTATAGGTACCGCAAAGAATTTGGGGTAAAAACCGTGACCTTGTTCCTGAAGAGGAACGGGGGTCATCACTCTTTCTGCCTATAGAGTGCACCCTGTTTGCAGAAGAGCAGCGGCCCGGCCGGGAGGAGTTGGAGGACGAGAAGTGAGCTCTATCCTGTACCCGTGAGACAGAATGTCTCACACTCAATGGTCATTGACCTATGGCAGCTAAATATCGCCAAGGCGGGAGAGCCTGCTACCGACCGAGGCCGCAAGTCATGAGGAAGCCGCCTTGGAAGCGGGTTTTCAGACTGTCGCTTTTTTGGGCGAGACTGAGCCCGCTAAGAATCTTAGCTCCTCTGATCCTTTTGAGTCCACATTGGACGAGGAAAAATGGGACCTGCCCGAGCCTCGAAAAGGCCGAAAACCCCGACTGCCTCTTGCTCTGTTGGGGTTTGTTGTGTCCGGGCTGAGGAAAGGATGAATCCTTACCCCTGGACTGTTTGATGGTTACATCCAACGCTCACCAAACAGTCGGTCAGCAGAAAAAGGCAACTGGTTAGGCAACCTTTTTTGGAAGCAGAATCTGCCTTCCATTCACCTAACGATCAGACCAGGCTCTGCTTAAAAACACGGAGTAGCGGAGGCTACCGCCGCACGGTTCGCAGAGTCCAGGACAACCTGAATCGCGTAAGAAACAAATGCAGACATTTGAGAGGTTAAGGATGCCACCTGCGGCACAGATGTACGTGTAACCGTGTCAATCTGTGTAAGACAAGCTGAAATAGCTTGGAGTGCCCCAAGGGAGAGAATGCCGGAGCCAACGGTGCGCCGACAGCCTCATAGATGGCTTTCGACCAGAGATCCATCTGTCTGTCAGTGGCATCTTTGAGTTTGCAGTTCCATCTCCCACTGCAACTATGGATCTAGCTACAAGCCTGGAGATTGGAGGATGCCGCTCGGGACATTGGGTCCAGTCCTTGACCAAGTCAGGGGACAGGGATAACGTGTATCCTAAGCCGTTTGGAGAAGCGCATATCTGGATAAGCGTGGTGTTCCTGGACTGCCTCTCTGAAGGCAGAGTGGTCCAGAAAAATACGTGAAGCTGACTCCTCCACTGGAGGAGCTGTGAGAAATAACCCACATTCTATAGATGGACGCTATAAGATTATTTACTATGGCGTCACAATCAGGTGTATCCAGATTGAGAGCGGTCTCAGGATCAGAATCCTGAGCCGCTACTTCCGCCTCATTACATAGCGAGTCCTTCTGTTAGGACCCTGATGAAACCGAGGCCGCTCATAGCGAGCCCACTTAGGCTGTCTGGAACTGACGTCCGTGCAGAGCCGTGACTCTGGGATGCGTGTGACATTCCCGGAGCTGTTAGTTATTCACACTGAGGGGGGCCATGGATCAATGATTCAACAGTGCCCATATTGTGAGAGACATGTCCGGACTGCTAGGCTTCTAGTATCATAGCCATAGTCTCAGAAAATCTGTCAGTAAATACTGCAGACACCGTCCTCATCCCCTGGCCATTAGTGCATACAATGGGAGTCTATGTAACCTGCCGGCCGTGTAGCCGTACATGCTGTACCAGCTGTATAGAAAAACATGTGGTTCTGCACCTTTGTTTTACACAGAGAATATGCTGATAACTCCTCCGCATAATCCAGGAGGGTATATACAACGTGCGAGCAAACAGTGCAATGTATATAGTACAAGCATATCTATAAGTGCACTTCTGCACTAGTGGGGTTAGCACCACAGGTGCTGCTTAACGCCTGTCACAGCGATTGTGTGACTATCAGAATGCCAGGGTCTTCCACACTTGTCTCTGTATTGTACAGAAACTGACACTAATGGCTGCCGGTGTCCTTGTAGAGAAGGAAGCCGTGGGCGTGCCTGAGAAAGTGCGGGAATCCGGATTCACAGTGCACACAGTGAGAGGGGTGGAGTATGCAAAACATACTCCAGCTCTCAGCTCTGCTCTATGCAGCGTCACGCCCCTACCCTGACTGTCAGGGCTGTGGGCGGTAACGAAGGGAGACTAGGCCCAGAAGCCGGGGACTCGAGTTAACAGCGCGGCCGCCGTAAAAGCGCGGGCCGCGCTGAAGTCCCCGGCGCACCACAAGTGCCAGCCGCGCCGCAGTTCCAGCGGCCGGCGCGACCGATTCATAGAAGTGGCCAGCGTCCCTCCCCTCTCCTGACTGGCAGGTCTGGGGGCGGGAACGAACGGAAGCAGGCCGCAAAAGCCGGGGACTCTAGTTATCAGCGCGGCCGCCGTAAAAGCGCGGGCCGCGCTGAAGTCCCCGGCGCACCACAAGTGCCAGCCGCGCCGCTGCCAGCGGCCGGCGCGAGCGATTCCTGGAAGTGGCCAGTGTCCCGCCCCTCTCCTGACTGGCAGGTCTGGGGGCGGGAACGAACGGAAGCAGGCCGCAAAAGCCGGGGACTCTAGTTATCAGCGCGGCCGCCGTAAAAGCGCAGGCCGCGCTGAAGTCCCCGGCGCACTACAAGTGCCAGCCGCGCCGCAGTCCCAGCGGCCGGCGCGACCAATTCCCATAAGTGAGCCTGCTTCAGCAAAGCTGAATGAGGCCATGGCACAGGCGCCGCAGCGCTGATGTCCCCCGGCGCACTACAACACCCAGCATGCTGCGGTGTGAGCGCCAAATGCACGGGGACACAGAGTACCTTGAGGAAGCAGGGCCATGTCCCTGATGTACTCCGCTCCATCCAGCATCTTCTCCAGGGGCTGTAGATGGAGCACGGTCTCAGTGCCTGGAGACCGGTAAATCCCACTTCACCCAGAGCCCTGTAAAAAGGGATGGGGAAGGAATCAGCATGTGGGCTCCTGCCGCCGTACCCGCAATGGGTACCTCAACCTTACAAACACCTCCGACATACAGTGGGGTGAGAAGGGAGCATGCTGGGGACACTATATGTGTCCTCTTTTCTTCCATCCGACATAGTCAGCAGCTGCTGCTGACTAAAAAGTGGAGCTATGCGTGGATGTGTTGCCTCCTTCGCACAAAGCACAAAACTGGTGAGCCAGTGATCCCACTGGGGGTGTATAGCCAGAAGGGGAGGGGCCTTACACTTTTAAGTGTAATACTTTGTGTGGCCTCCAGAGGCAATAGCTATACACCCAATTGTCTGGGTCTCCCAATGGAGCGACAAAGAAAAATTGAATATTGGCAAAAATTTTGAAAATTTAGCAATTTTCAACTTTTGAATTTTTATACCGTTAAACCAGAGATTTCTGTGACACAAAATAGTTAATAAATAACATTTCCCACATGTCTACTTTACATCAGCACAATTTTGGAAACAAAATTTTTTTTTGTTAGGAAGTTAGAGGGGTTCAAAGTTTATCAGCGATTTCTCATTTTTACATCAAAATTTACAAAACCAGTTTTTTAGGGACCACATCACATTTGAAGTGACTTCAATAGGCCTAGATGACAGAAAATACCCAAAAGTGACACCATTCTAAAAACTGCACCCCCCAAAGTACTCAAAACCACATTCAAGAAGTTTATTAACCCTTCAGGTGCTTCACATGAACAAAAGCAATGTGGAATGAAAAAAAGCAAAAATTAAATTTTACCTAAAAATGTTGCTCTAACCCAAATTTATTCACTTTTAGAAGAAATAACACAACAAAATGGACCCCAAAACTTGTTCCCCACTTTCTTATGAGCGCGCCGATACCCCACATGTGGTCAGAAACCTCTGTTTGGACAAATGGGAGGGCTCGGAACAGAAGGAGCAATATTTGAATTTTGGAAAGCAAATTTGGCTGAAATAGATTGCGGGCACCATGTTGCATTTACAGGTCCGCTAAGGTACCTAAACAGAAGAAATCCCTCACAAGTGACACCATTTTGGAAACTAGACCCCTCAAGGCTTCTATCTAGGGGTATAGTGAGCATTTTAGATCCACAGGTACTTCACAGATTTTGTTAACGTTACGTTGTCATATTGAAAATTTTAATAATTTTCTCAAAAATGTTGCTTTAGCATCAATTTTCTCACTTTTTCAAGAGGTAATTCCAAAAATTTGACCTCAAGGTTTGTTAACCACTTTTTTATGAGCGCGGTGGTACCTCACATGTGGTCTGAAACCTTTGTTTGGACAAATGGGAGGGCTTGGAACGAAAGGAGCAATATTTGAATTTTAGAAAGGAAATTTGCCTGAAAAAGATTGCGGGCACCATATCGCATTTGGAGGTCCCCTAAGGTACCTAAACAGCAGAAACCCCGCACAAGTGACCCCATTTTAGAAACTAGGCCCCTCAAGGAATTTATCTAGATGTTTGGTGAGTACCCTGAACCCTCAGGTGCTTCACAGAATTTTATAACGTTGAGCCATGAAAAAAAAAAAATAAAATTTTACCACAAAATTGTTATTTCAACCAGGTAGCTTTTTTTTTTACAAGAGTAAAAGGAAAAAATTCAGCATAACATTTATTGTGCAATTTCTCCTGAGTTTGGCGATACCTTATATGTGGTGGAAATCAACTGTTTGGGCGCATGGCAGGGCTCGGAAGGGAAGGAGTGCCATTTGACTGCAAAATTGGCTGGAATCAATAGCGGACGCCAGGTTGCATTTGGAGAGCCCCTGAGGTGCCTAAACAGTGGCGGTCCCCCACAAGTGACTTCATTCTGGAAACAAGACACCTCAAGGCTTTTATCTAGGTGTATAGTGAGCAGTTTGAATCCACGAGTACTTCACAGAATTTGATAAGCTTAGGTTGCCATATTGAAAATTTTCATTTTTTTCACAAAACTGTTGCTTTCGCATCAAATTTCTCACTTTTTCAAGAGACAACAACAAACCGTGGACCCCACAGGTTGTTATCCAATGTCTTATGAGCACAGGGATACCCCACATGTGGCAAAAAACCTCTGTTTGGATAAATGGGAGGGCTTGGAATGGAGGGAGCACCATTTGAATTCTGGAAAAGTTGAAATAAATTGCGGGCACCATGTCACATTTGCAGGGCCCCTTGGGTACCTATACGTCAGAAAACCCCCACAAGTGACTCCATTTTGGAAACTGGATTTTATTCAGGAGTATAGTAAGCATTTTGAATCCACAGGTACTTCACAAAAATGTTGCTGTAGCAACAAATGTCTCACTTTTAGGCTATGTGGCCATGATCCAGCGACACGGCGTCTAGTACACAGTGTCAGCCTTCCTGCAGAGATGTGAGTGTTGTCCACGGGAGAACGCAGCTGCCCATGCCCACGATTTGGGTTCAGGCTGCTGTGGAGCTCTATGCTACCTGCAGAGAACACTCATCTCCGCAGCATAAATTGACATGCTGAGGCTCGGGAAGCTGCGCCACAGGTCGGTTTATGCTGCGGAGAAAAGAAGCACATTGGGCATGAGATTTCTAAAAATCCTTCCACTGTGCTTCTACTGCACAACGCAGCGCTATGGACGCAGGGAAAACACTCTGCGCCCAAAACGCTGCAAACCCTGATTGTGGGCACACAGCCTAAAATGCTACAATGGATGAATGGATAGATGTCAAACATATATAACGTCCCACCCCCTGCATATTCTAAGCTGGCGCCCTTTAGTGCCTTTCATGTGGCACTAAAGGGTGCCTAGCCTTGTATTTAGCCCCCCAAAAAATTAATAATTAAAATAAACGACGTGGGGTCCCCCCTATTTTTGATAGCCAGCTAGGGTAAAGCAGACACCTGTAGCCTGCAAACCACAGCTGACAGCTTCACCTTGTCTGGTGATCAATTTGGAGGGCTCCCCAGGCGTTTTTTTTTTTAAAAAAAAAAACGTGGGGTCCCCCCCAAATTAGATCACCAGCCAAGGTGAAGCGGACAGCTGGGGTCTGGTATTCTCAGGGTGGGAAGAGCCATGGTTATTGGACTCTACCCAGCCTAAAAATAGCAGGCCGCAGCCGCCCCAGAAGTGGCGCATCCATTAGATGCGCCAATCCTGGCGCTTCGCCCCAGCTCATCCCGCGCCCTGGTGCGGTGGCAGACGGGGTAATATATGGGGTTGATACCAGCTGTAATGTCACCTGGCATCAAGCCCTGGGGTTAGTGATGTCACGGCATCTGAACAGATACCCGACATCACTAACCCAGTCAGTAATAGAAAAAAAAAAAAGACAAAAAAAAAATTTATTTGAAAAAACACTCCCCGAAACATTCCTCTTTTACCAATTTATTGAAAATAAAGAAATTCCGGTCACTGTAATCCATTTTGGAGGTCCCACGCCGACTCTGGATCTTCTAGAATATGGGGGGCACGTTCAGGGAAGGTATCCCCCATTTTCTGGAAGAGCAAGCTCTCCATGAGCAGTGTGGGTGCAGTAATCTGAGAATACTGCACTCACACTGCCCCGGTCCAACCTAGGGCAGAGTGACCTGCAGTAACCTCATTCCAGAATATGAGGGGCACGCTCACAGAACGTACCCCCCATTTTCTGGAACAGCAGTCTCTCCATGTGAGGAGTGTGACTGCAGATTACCGCACTCACCCTCCCCCGGTCCACAGTGGAGTAGCTTGTGCAGTTGCGACGTCAGCAGGATCCCTGCTTGCAGGGATCCAGCTGACAGCCGCTGTCTGCGCATGCGCCGCCAGCTTTGAAGAAGGAGGCGGCGATCGCGGGCCCGGAGCACCAGCAGCCAGGTAACGTATAACCGGGGGCTGGGGGGGGGGTGACGGGGGGTGACCTAGTGGGACCTGGGGACACCTTTCTGCCGCATGTGACGTGTCACATGCGGCAGAAAGAGCAGAATGAAGGCGGCCGCGCGCTGTGCGCCGCCATCTTCCACGCTCCGGAGGGGGGAGGGGGGTGGTGGCTCTGGAGAACCGGAGGGGGCTCCGGTGACCAGAGGGCTCCGGTGGACCGGAGGAGGGGTCAGGGGGAGGACATTTCCCTCCGATCTGAAATGTTTGATCATTTCAGATCGGAGGGAAATGACTGCAGAGCCGGCGGCAGTTTTCTGTGCGCTTCGGCGCCATTTTGGATGTCCGGTGGGGGTAGGGGTGGGGGTGGGGGGACTCTCCGGTACCGGGGGCTTTGGGGGCACTAGGGGGTTAGATTTCTTTCTCATCTGACATGTTTGATCATGTCAGATGAAAAAGAAATCAGTTTTACCGGCCATTTATTTTTTTTTCATGTGTTCGTCGGTATACAGTGTATACCGCCGATCACATGATCGGGGTCCAAAAAAAACACCCCGATTCATAATCTGGGGGGTCTCAGCTACCCCCGGTAGCTGAAACCCCCGAGATTTTCGGTCGCTGGGGGGCGCTACAGGGTTTTTTCGGGCCGCCGCTTTAAAGCGGCGGAACAGAATAAGTACCCTGTTTTGCCGCCGCTTTAAGTCGTACGGCCGTCGTTATGAGGTTAATGGTTCTGTGTTGAGTTATTTAGGGGGCACATCAAATTTACACTGTTATACAAAGGTGTGCATTGCTGAAAATTTTACATTGTATCAAAGTGTCTTGTCTTCAGTGTTCTCCCATGAAACGATAAAATATTGACAGATATGAGGGGTTACTTTTGTCATATACTGTATGTATTCATATTACATACTGTTAGTATTCTGTAAGCTGGTTTTTGCCTTTTCTGCTCGGTATGTGATAGTCCCTGATGTAACACTCTAGAACAGACCTGGGCAAGGGGCGGCCCACGGGCCACATCCGGTCCGCCTACTCTCTGTGACCGGCCCGCCTGGTTCAGGGTGTCCTTGCTGGCCGATCAGTGATGAGGGCAATCTGACCTATTGTCCGGAGCTCCAGGCTCTGGGAGGCCCGTGGTCAAATCGCCCTCATCACACGTTGCGTGCCAGGCAGGCAGCGATCCTGCAGCTCCGCACAGTGTAGGCAGTGGAACGCAGGAATCTCTCCTCTGTTCCCTGCCTGACACCTTTCTCTGTGACACACATGCGCCCTGATATCGTCAGTACGGCGTGCGTGTCATTTGAAAAGTTCCTGCCCGGCAGGAGAAGAAGCTGCAGCAGCCAACTGTTGACAAATATTTGGGGTGTAGTGGTGTAGTATATGCGAATGTAGTTTTACAGGTGTTGTATATGGGGGGGGGTGTAGTGGTGTAGTATATAGGGGTGTAGTTTTATAGGGTTGTAGTATAACACAGGTGATATAGGGGTGTAGTATAACAGGTGTATATAGGGGTGTAGTGTGGTGTAGTATAATACAGGTGTAGTTTATAGGGGTGTAGTATAATACAGGTGTAAATAGGGGTGTAGTGGTGTAGTATAATACAGGTGTAGTATATAGGGGGTGTAGTGGTGTAGTATAATACAAGTGTATATAGGGATGTAGTGATGTAGTATATAGTGGTATAGTATATAGAGGTGTAGTTTATTACAGGTGTAGTGTATAGGGATGTAGTGATGTATATTACAGGTGTAGTATGTGGCGGGTGTAGTGATGTAGTATATCGGGATTGTGTGTGTGTGTATGCATGTATACAGTGTGTGTATGTGTATAAATACTATATATATATATATATATATATATATATATATATATATATATATATATATATATATATATATATATATATATATATATATATATATATATATATATATATATATTAGTAGAACAGAGTTAATTTTTATTGTCTTGTAATCACTAATGCACATGACAATTCTGGGGCGGCTGGCTGCAGGCTGCTATTTTTAGCCTGGGGAGGTCCTAATAACTATGGACCTCTCCAGGCTGAGAATGCCAGCCCCCAGCTGTCGGCTTTATCTTGGCTGGGTATCAAAATTAGGGGGACCACATGTAGTTTTTAAAAATTAAATAAAAAAAAAAGCCTTTTTTTAAATTTATTTTACACTGCAGTATAAGGCTGAAAACAGTGCCTGTGATTGCAGCCAATCCCATGTGCTGTTAGAGAGGGTGGGGTGTGATCTACTGGCAGCTAATCAGAGCTGCTGGTAGGCGGTGAAAGCAGTGAATATGTATAAGCACTGATGAGCAGACCCGGATGTAGCATTACAGCCGTATGGGAGGATTGGTAAGTTTATTGTTCCTGCTTTAAGCCTTTATTTTACAGGCTGTTCAAGTCCCCATAGACTTATATGGGGTTTGGCGTCTGGACAGATGTTCGGGAACAAGTCAAGGCCCAAACCAAACTTCTTTTTTTTAACCAAAATGTTTTTATTAGAAATTTTGTAAAGTACATAAAAACATACAATTCGGGGTCAACATAACCCCTACAGTCCCACCCCTCCCTCCCCCCACATGAGAAACCTAGAAACCATAAACATATATTTGACCATATCATACATGTGTCATATAGATGCCATAATTCCCCCCATGAAACCTCTAACCTATGGAATATTAGAGGATCTGGATCCTCCATGCTCCTATCTCAAGTACCATCATGTATATCTCATAGCCGGACACAAACAGGAAAAGAGTTCGTGGTAGAGGGATACTGTTCCTATAGTCCTATTGCCTCTCAGCTATTTATATCATGATTTTAAAACAAGCCCAGCCGGAACCTAAATAAATCTCTAGATGCCAGACCAGAGTCGTCTATCCACGGGGCCCAGATCTTTTCAAATTTGGCCATACAGTTTCTTTTTAAATATATTCCTTTCTCTACATTTACTATCCAATTGACCTTGTTAACAAACTCCGATATGGTGGGGACCTGATCCGTAATCCAGTATTGTGCTATTAATTTTCTAGCCATGTATAGCATACGGGCAGCTGCTAGTTTACCCTCTTCTTCCAATTTCAGGTCTTCAATATATCCCAGGATGCACACCAAGGGGGTAAGACTTAGATCTGTGATGTACACCCTGTTAATAATTGAAGTCACCCCCATCCAAAACGCCTCCAAGCTAGGGCAGGACCACAACATGTGGAGCATGGACGCTGAGTCCGCCCCACATCGTGGACAGGTGGGATCCGGTCTGGCACCTATGTCAAATAGAAATTTTGGTGTCCGATAGACTCGATGGATGACATATAAATGAGACAACCTGTAGGCTTCCCCTAGGGACAGGGCAGGTGCTCTTTCCAATATTTCCGCCCACTGATTGTCCTCAATAGGCCCTATCTCCTGCTCCCACCTCTGCTTAGAGTTTGGTAAATGATGTGTTAATAACCTGTCCAGTACTTCGCCGTATAATACTGATATCAGACCAGATGAGCTTCCTGAAGAAGCAATTCTCTGTATTATTTTATTACAATGAATTGTGCGGCCAACCATGCCAGCCTCAGCACGGTATGCATGTCTTAATTGGAGGTATTTATAGAATTCGCTATTCAAAAAACCAAACTCTGATTGTAGCGTGGAGAATTCTTTAAAGTTATCCCCTTCCATTAGCTGTGTGAGTCGAGCCAGCCCTCTCTCCCTCCAAACCCCAAACCCCTCCAGCTTATTTAAATTGGGCAGCCACGGAGTGTCCCAGATAGAGGTGAACTGCGTTGGCCCCTTAATGTCCTGTATATCTCTGATTTTAATCCACAACTTATGTATCAACAGAAGGGTAGGCATAGATTCTGATGATGTGTTAAATTTACCTGCTTCTAGGGTCTCATAAAGACTAAGTGACCTGAAATATTGCTGCAGTAATAGTCTTTGCGAGCCCCCCCCCCCCCGGGTCCTCCCACCCTCGGATATGTTGCATCTGGGCGGCTGCAAAGTATGCCCATGGATTTGGCACTGAGAGTCCTCCATCACATTTGCTCCTCTGTAACGTTTCTAATTTAATTCTTGGACTACGCCTCCTCCATATCAATTCCCTGAAGAGCGAGTTAACTTTATAGAAATATCTCTGGGGTATCCAATGTGGAGAATTATGTAGAACGTACAGCAGCTGAGGCATCCATATCATTTTTACCAGATTCGCCCATCCCACCACCGTTAGAGGTAGCCGGGTCCATATGTCAATTTTATCCTTAAATTTTTTAAGGATTGGGGACAAATTACCATATTTTTCGGACTATAAGACGCACTAGACTATAAGACACACCCTGGTTTTAGAGGAGGAAAATGGGAAAAATAAAACTTTAAGCAAAAAATGTGGTCATGACACACTGATATGGGGCGAGGATCTGCTGCTGACACTGTTATGGGGGTAATGTCCCCAAATTCTCTACTAAGGTACCCCATCCTGGTAATGATCCTCCTGCCTTGTATAGGATCCTGCTATAAACCCCCATCCTGCTCATATACCCCCATTCTGCTCATATACCCCTATCCTGCTCATATTCCCCCATCCTGCTCATATTCCCCCATCCTGCTCATATTCCCCCATCCTGCTCATATACTCCCATCCTGTTCATATACCCCGATCCTATTGATATACCCCCATCCTATTGGTATACCCCCCACCCATCCTGCTCATATTCCCCCATCCATCCTGCTCATATACTCCCATCCTGCTATATGCCCCCATCGTGCTCATATACCACCCATCCTGCTCATATACCAGCATCCTGCTCATATTCCCCCATCCTGCTCATATACCCAGATCCTATTGATATACCCCCATCCTATTGGTATACCCCCCATCCATCCTGCTCATATTCCCCCATCCATCCTGCTTATATACTCCCATCTTGTTCATATACCCCCATCCTGCCTGCTCATATACTCCCATCCTGCTATATGCCCCCATCGTGCTCATATACCATCCTGGTATATGGCCTGTATCCTATAGCACAGAGAAAAAAAATAAACGTTTATACTCACCTTTTCCTCACTCCCTCCAGCACCGATCATCTTCCTCTCTGCGCCGCTGACCTGCGTGTGTTGAGCCGTTCCCCTGCTGTATCGCGATGTCTTCCTGTCTGTGCCGGTCAGCTGATCAGCACAGACTCCACACATGGGGACGGGTGAGTACACTGATTCACTGCACCCCGCGCTGATGAGGACGCGCGGGGAGCAGTGAATACAGCCGTACATGATCACTCCAGGCTGTAATTGCCAGGGGTGATCATGCGGCCGGCTCTTTGCTATGCGCGCGTCCCCGCTCGTCCTCCCGCCCACCTGTCAGCGCCGGCTTCTGCACTGAGACATGGGCGGGAGGATAGGCGTGCATATGTAATGAGCGGGCCCACGTGGTCACGAGCAGGCGCTGCTACAGCCTGCTCGTGCCCTCGATGACCCGCAGCACCCTCATTCCCGGCCGCAGCCCTATAGTCAGACCATAAGACGCACCCCCAACTTTCCCCCAACATTTGGGGGGAAAAAAGTGCGTCTTATGGTCCGAAAAATACGGTAAGTGTGGTATAATCATTCACTCTAGCGGTAACATTAATTCCCAAGTATTTAAACTGCGGAGATATCTGCAGTCCTGAAGGAGTGTATCTAGGAATATCAGCCAAGTTATCCACAGGGAGTAACACAGACTTCCCCCAATTTATAGTTAACCCGGAGTAACTCCCAAACCTCTGAAATACCTCCATGGCCACTGGCAACGAAACCGATGTGTGACAAAAAGAGGAGAGTATCATCCGCATACAGAGCCACTTTTTCCTCTCGATCCCCTCTTCTGAAGCCCGTTATTTTTGGATGTCTACACAGGATCTCTGCCATGGGCTCTATAGCCATTGCAAACAGGAGGGGTGAGAGGGGGCATCCCTGATGAGTGCCCCTGGTCAGATTAAATGTTGAAGTGAGTCTACCATTAACACGAATTCTAGCCGTAGGCCTGCCATACCCAGGAGATGAAATCCTCACCCAACCCAAACTTACGGAGGACTGCCCACAGAAAGTTCCATTCAATGGAGTCGAATGCTTTAGCAGCGTCCAGGGAGCAGATAACTCTGTCCCCCGGATTATCTACTGAGAGTTGTAGGTTGAGGTGGAGGCGCCTGATGTTAACTGCTGTAGATCTAGAGGGCATAAAGCCAGACTGGTCAGAATGAATCAGAGAGGAAATCACCTTGTTCAATCTAGATTCCAATACCTTGGCTATGATTTTAATATCAGTGGTAAGGAGAGATATTGGTCTATATGAGTCAGGGAGCAAGGGGTCCTTACTCGGTTTAAGTATGACTACCACAATTGCCTCTTGCATTGATGGAGGAAGGCTGCCCGTTTTGACTGCTCCTTGGAACGTTTCCAAGAGCTGCGGCAATAGGATGTCTCCGAATTTTTTGTATATTTCTATTGGAAGACCATCCGATCCCGGGGACTTTCCATTAGACATGGAGGTCACCGCCAGCTGCAGTTCCTCCAATTGCAAGGGGCCGTTCAGGTAGGCTGGATCTGACTCAGTTAGCCTGGGGAGAGGTATTTCCTCCAGATATGAATCAATCTGTTCCTCAGTAAAACTTAATTTGGAAGTATATAATTGCTGGTAGAAGTCAGTAAAAACCTGCAATATCCTCTCTGATTCACTAACCACAGCTCCCGTGGAATCCTTTATCGCCCCCACAAAGGAACTTCCCTGCTGTGCCCTAGCTATCACAGCCAATAGATGTCCTGCCTTTTCCCCCTCTTCAAAAAAATGTATACTGCGAGAACATCCGCCTATTCCTGGCCTTTTCCCTGAGGTGCAGATCATACGACTTCTGGGCCTCATTCCATTCTAGCAGATTCTGAGTGGTTGCCGATTCTATATACTGACGCTCCGTAGACTGAACCCTGTCCTGGAGAAATATCCCAAATTGACGTGACCGGGACTTGGATCTACCAATCCCTTGTATTAATGCCCCTCTCAGGCAAGCCTTCATGGCGTCCCATATAACATTTTGAGCAATAGCTTCCTGTGTATTTTCTTTAAAGTAATGATTTAAAGTAGCAACAATAGGGTCAGTCTCAATGACCTGCAACCAAAAAGGGTTCAGAGACCAGGTAAGTAAAGTTTTATCAGGGTCAGGGACCAGACGGAGACAAGTCACCATGGCTGAATGATCTGAGATGGCTCTCGGTAAGTAAGACACCGACTCCACTAGTGGCAACACTCCTGAGGACCCCAATGTCATGTCTATTCTGGATAGGGATTTATGTGATTTAGAATAACGGAAGAATTGACGAACCCCTTGGGTGTCCCATCCTCCACACATACGTCAGTGCCAAATCCTTTAAGGTCTCGCCAAACCCTGAAATAGGTAATGTCGCCAAAGAGGGGTCATTATTAAATTTGTCCCAATACGGGTGAATAGTATTATTAAAATCCCCCATACACAGCACCTGTACACCCGAATTCTCCTGCATAGTCTCCGCCACCATCTTAATGACCCCATTATTATAGGGTGGGGGAATGTATACCCCTATTAGCAACAACTCCTTGTTCAGAATTTTACACCGCACCCAAAGAAACCTCCCCTCTCTGTCTACCTTGGATGTAATAGGTTCAAACGGTATGGCCCTATGGACTAATAGGCTAACCCCCCTAGAGTAAGATGAGAATGTAGAATGATAACTATGACTAATCCACGATCTATTCAGGTACGTTATTTTTTCCTTCACCAAGTGTGTTTCCTGTAAACAGACTATAGCCGGGAAATAATCCCTGACAAAATCCATAACCGCTGCCCTCTTCGTGGGATCTCCCAGACCGCGGACATTCCATGTTAAGATATTAACCTTCCCTGCCATACCAGATAAATAAAAGTGTTTTGCTCGGGGGGGGGGGCGTGGCCTGGACCTCACGTAGAGAGGAAGCAGCGTGGGTGAGCTCCTGCCTGGATCCTGAAATATCCTGCACACCGGCCTTGCTGACAGGCACTACCGACCCTGGAGGGCTGCAACACTACTTATAACACCCGGGGAAGCGAGCACAGCCAGGATATGCCGACCCGCAGCAGCAATAAAAGGGACAGAGACGCGCAGGAGCGCGCCTCTGAAGAATCCAATATGGCGCCGTCGGCATCCACACCATCCCGAGCTGGAGCAGTGGGAGTAGCAAGCAGGTTGGAGCGGTTTGCCAGAGTGGCCCCTGGCACAGAGCCTACCTACAACGAGGCACCCGATGGCAGCGCTGAACGGGCCCTGGAGCAGGGAGAAAACATACCCGACGGTGAGACTGTGAGTACCCTGGGCCCTGCATGTTCAGCAGCACAAGACATGCAGACACAGAGGCCTGCGCTGGCAGAGGGAGGAGGGGGAGATGTGGAGCAAACAACACCTGTTTTCACAGAGGCCATACTGAGAGACATTCTGGCAGCAATTAACTCTTGCAATACCACATTGGCCACTCTAAGCAGCCAGACGAGAACTGTAACCTCAGATATGGCCTGTATTAAACGTGAGCTGCAAGGGATGACTGTCAGAATGGGGGAGCTGGACGAAAGAGTGAGTACAACAGAGGATAAATTACCACCAATGTCACGAGAGCTGGGAAAGGCCACGCAAAATATCTCCACACTGCTAAACAAGGTGGATGATTTAGAGAACCGCTCCCACAGAAGTAATTTGAGACTGGTGGGGGTCCCAGAGAGGATGGAGGGCAATGACCCACTGAATTTCTTTGAAAAATGGCTTAAAGACACCATGGGAAAAGACATACTATCCTCTTTTTTCACCATTGAAAGAGCGCACAGGGTCCCTGCGCGTGCCCCACAGCCGGGAGCACCCCCACGTCCTATTCTGATTAAACTACTGCACTATAAAGATAGGGACACTATCCTGCGCAGAGCCAGAGATATCAAAGAACTTGCAATTGATGGGAAGAAGATATCAATATTTCCTGATTTCTCCATGGAAGTGCAACGTAAAAGAGCGCAATTTAAAGAGATCAAAAAACGATTGCGCAACCTACAAGTGCCATATTCCATGATGTACCCTGCTAAGCTGCGGATTGCTGCGAACGGAGAGACTCATTTTTTTGAATCGGCTGGGGTGGCATTGTCTTGGCTGGATATCAATGAGAGATCCCTGAGGAGGAAGAATACCTGAGATTTCCCTTTCTGCCGCCAGGCGTTGTTTTTGTTTGGGACGCTATGCTGGTGAGCTCATTACAGTTAATTTCATCTAGGATCCAGGTTGGGAGACGGCCGGTTCATTGTGGACACACGCTGCACTAGCGAGTTGTGGACCCCCCTCCATACATGGACTTGGGGTGTATTTTTAGCCCCGATTCTCTCTATTTGGGAGAAATGTGTAAGATACACTTGATTTTGAGGGCAGGGGCACTGCGCACTGGTGTGCGGAGCCCTATCTCTCTCCTTGTTTTTCTTGTTTATTGTTGTATGATGCAATCTGTTTGGGAAGTGTGGTGTGCCTCAGTCGTGTCGCTCAACCTAATGTTTTTGAGAATCGGTGGAGAACACCTCTCTCCTCCAGGTATGAAGTATCCGTCCGGATCATATCTTAGTCTACGCTTATGGCGACATCTTTAAATATTGTAGCGTGGAATGTTAGAGGGCTCGGAGATGCGAACAAAAGATGTGCTATATTTACTCACCTACAGAAACTTTTACCGGCTATTTTATGTCTCTCCGAGACCCACATGGTCAGGGATAATGTTCATTGGCTGAGGAAGGGATGGATCGCGCATGAATATCATTCCACATACTCGACCCATGCACGGGGTGTGAGTGTGTTGGTGCACAAATCCATCCCGTTCTCATGTACCAAAATCAGTGATTGACCCGGGGGGCAGATTTGTATGTTTGCTTTGCACGCTGTATGGTATACAATTTATTCTGGTTGCGATATATATCCCTCCACCATATTCAGTCGAACCTGTAAAAAGGATATTGTCTATTTTAGATTCCCTTCCATCTGTGCCGACGCTTTTGATAGGGGATTTTAATAATTACTTACATCCCTATCTAGATAAATTACACTTGGGAAACATATCGGAGAACACCGCCCCGACTTAATTTGCTAGAATGCTAACAGAGCTGGGTTTTGTAGATCTTTGGCGTGCCCAACACCCCACAACCAAACAATTCTCCTGTTACTCTAGCTCCCACCACACCATGTCACGGATAGACTTGGCTATTGGAAACGCACTTCTGGCCTCATATACACAAAAGGTGGCCTACCTACCTAGAAGTGTATCTGATCCCTCACCATTACATGTTATGCTTGCATGGGGAAACCCCCTCGCTCTGCCCAGGCCTATCTGGAAACTTAATCACTTCTGGATCCAGCTTATTGGGGGATCTTTATATGATAACATTCTGGAATACTTTCATCTTAATGAGTGCTCTGCACCGCCACACAGTTTGGGACTCTATGAAAGCTGTGGTAAGGGGCATATATCTTAGAGAAATATGCATACGCAAAAATCAAACCAAATGTTACACCCAGAGTCTGATTCAGAAGGTATCTGATGCGGAGGCTGCGGTGGTGCTCAACCCGACAGTAGAAACTAAAAACACTCTAGAGAAGGCACAGATGTCACTCAAAGAAAATCTCATGTCGGTGGAAGAAAATAAACGCTATTTCCTTAAACAAAATTATTTTATGGCGGGGGAGGGCGTGGGGCACCTACACTGGCCACAGTCATTAGAGCACAGGAAGGATCTTCTTATATAAATAGGTTAAAAACGGAATCAGGTGACTTTGTAACAGAAAGCGAGGATATAATAAGAGAAATAAAGAGGTATTATATGCGGCTATACACATCAGACTGTGACCTCACGGAGACTGAGATTGAGCAGTATTTGGATGCTCTCTCTCTTCCTACACTGAGTGATGTAAACAGGGAATTGCTGGACCGGGACATCTCATTGGAACAACTGGAGGAAGCGCTTGGCCAGACACAAAATGAAAAAGCTCCGGGAACGGATGGCCTGCCTGGAGAGTTTTATAAAACGTATGCTCCCTTACTGCTACCCAAACTACTTAAGGTATTTGAAGAATCTGAAAGGCAGAGGGTCCTCCCGCCCTCTATGAGGGAAGCCTTAATAGTCTTAATATTAAAACCCGGAAAAGATCCAGAGATCCCGGATTCGTATCGCCCAATTTTTCTCCTACAAACAGACATTAAATTGCTGGCCAAGGTGCTCGCCAATAGGATGTCCCGAGTCATCTCATCTATAGTGCAGAGTGATCAGACAGGATTCATTCCATGCAGAGCCACATCTATGAATCTCAGGAAATTATATTTGGGAATTCAACATAGTTCTGAGGTACCGGGGGAAAGGGCAATTTTGTCTTTAGACGCCGCTAAGGCGTTCGATAGCCTTGAATGGGAATATATGTGGGCTGTACTTCGGAAAATGGGCTTTGGACATAGATTCATAAATTGGGTAAAACTGCTATAGGACTCACCGGTGGCGAAGGTTAGGGTTAATGGCAGGGTCTCCGAGTCTTTTCCTCTTGGATGAGGTACTAGACAGGGGTGCCCGCTTTCACCCTTGCTATTCGCGACTGCAGTGGAGCCGTTGGCAGTGGCAATACGGAAATCCAGGGAGGTAGAGGGATTTCGGTGTGGAGCCGTGGAACAAAAAGATATTATACGCAGACGATCTACTCTTATATTTAGACAGGGTACGTTCCTCGATTTTGCCGGCAATGAATATCATTCGGGAATTTGGACAGAGGTCTGGTCTACGAATCAACTGGTCCAAGTCAGCTTTAATGCCGTTGGACCCCCTTCCGGGGGACTTTTCGGACTTACAGATTCCAGTTCCTGTAGTCCGGGAGTTTAAATATCTGGGAGTAATTGTCAGCCCAATCCCGAAGGATTTCCAGGCCCTAAATCTGGAACCCCTGTTACAGCGATTCAGAGAAAAAGTGCATACCTGGTGCCGTTTGCCGCTATCAAATATCGGCAGATCCAATTTAATTAAAATGGTAATGATGCCACAATTACTATACCTTATACATAATTCTCCAGTGTGGATATGTAGGGAATTTTTTGTAAAAATTAATACAATATTCCGGGAACTTATTTGGAAGAAAAAGCAAGCTAGGATTCGACTGGAAGTGCTACAGCGGGGAAAGGAGGAGGGAGGACTGGCGGTACCAAACCCATATATATACACTATATAGCCTCCCAGATGCAACATCTGAGGGGTTGGGGCAAAGAAGGAGGGTATGATACCAGTGGTGATATAGTGAGAGAGGGATCAGTATGGAAGTACCCAGGTTGCCGGTTGGATGTGGGACAAAGACAGATAAATGGGGCACGATATCCCACACTGGCTATGATATTCCGGGTGTGGGACAGGGGTAAGTCTCTTTTTGGGATAAGCAGACCTACAGAGCTCTGGCCACTGTGGCAGAACCCCGACTTGCCAGAAAATAAAAAATTAGTAGGGTTCAGAGGATGGGAGGATAAATGGATCCATTTAGTGTCACAAGTACTACAAAATAATACTCTTAAAAGCTTTGAACAACTGAGAACGGAGTTTCACCTTCCGCATGTCTTCTTTTATCAGTATTTGCAGCTGAGACACGCACTGGAAAGACAGGGGAGGACAAACCCGGTAACAGTGACACATAATCAAACATTACATAGGCTGCTTATATCTGAGTCCTCTAAGGGTCTTATTTCGGAATTATATAAAAAATTACTACCTGCCCATCTGGAAACACATCCATTGATTGTTAAAAGCAAATGGGAACGAGACGTCGGTCCCCTGACGGAAGGCCAGTGGTCTGATATATTGGAACAAGTTCCTAAACTGGCAGTATCGGAGTGCCAAAAGCTGTCTCAAATATATCTCATCCACAGGGTATATAAAACTCCCAGTCTACTATTTAAGATGGGACTCAGACCAAACGCACTGTGTTAGGTGTGGACAGGATGATGCCCATTTGATGCATGTTATGTGGGAGTGTGGACACATTGGTGATTTCTGGAACCAAACCCTGGGACTTATAGATCAAATATATCATATCACAATACAACCGTCGCCCCGCCTGTGCCTGTTGAGTCTGTGGGAAGGAGAAGTGGATCCGGATTCTCCAACAGCCCTGGGAATAGCACGTATCTTGTACCAAGCAAGAAAGCTACTTGCATATCACTGGTTAGACCCTCTACCACCAACATTACCAGAGCTCAAAAACAAATTAAATAACGTCATAAGATTGGAAAGGGGAGTTTATTTAAAAAGAAAAACATTGAAAAAGTTTTACAGCATTTGGCGGCCATGGATGGAGTTGCCGGGCCTACCCTCTAGTGCACTGGTTCGGGATGCAATGCTGGACCGGTTACTGTTGTGCCTGCAGTGATGGCATGTGTGAGGAAGGGAATTAAAACTAGTTTTTTCTGTGACGAAGTGGACTTTGAATGAAGAGGTGAGAGAGGACTGGAATGGTTTCATGGATGACTGCACGGAGAGGGAGGGGCGGGAGAGTATAGCAATATGATGTGGAGCGACACGGCTGATGGAGGAGGTGTTCCTGTTAGTCTGAGGCATTATTGCATAATTTAAGTTTTGTTTATTTGTAGAGCTACGAGGTTTGTAGGCTCAAGCTATATAATATAATTATGATTTGAGAACTCTATCATATTTACATATATGCAGAGAAAGAACCTGATTTATAAATCACATGTGTTTATCTGTTTATTGTTATCAGTTATATGAAAAGTGAAATACTCTCTGTATTGATCCCTAATGATTTCATAAAAAAAGATCTGATTTAAAAAAAAAAACAAAAAAAAACAAAAACGTTTTGCTCCTCCGACCCTCCCCCAGTGACAATACATTCCTGGCTTCCCTCCTGTAGGGCCTTAGAGAGTAGAAACATGTGAAGGGCCACGGCATCAACAACACCATACAGTTCCGGTTTCCCATAAAATCCAAAAGAGAAAACATCCTCACAAAACGTTGAGGTCAAACATCATCCTAACAATACAAGTCGACAGTGGGGTCTGTCAGAAGTACTCCTCCAGTAGCAGCCCAGACCAAAAGAAAAACTACTGTCCAAAACCACTACTCCTACCCCTTAGGGGACGTGTACAACTCAGAGGACTGTTCTAGTCCATGGCAAGCTCCTTTGAACACTTTGCATGAAACTGCTGTTTTCACATAATGTTACATTACAATCTCCCCCAGTCTCAACTTCTCTCCATCCCCCCCACCCCCCAGCAGTGTTTGAGTACAAATTCTGTGTAGCTCGGGGAGAAAGAGAAAGGGGAAACGAAGAGGATAGAGCGATGGAGGGAGACAAAAGGTGAGGAAGGGAGATGGAGAAGCGAAGAAGACCATTCAATAAAGCCCGTGGACCATAGAGAGTCCCGGGGGACATACCCATGTTCAGCAATGTAGTGTTACCATAACAGGCTTCCCTCTCTACTTTTCAGGAAAACCTGCATTTTCATCCCTCACCCTCCCCCCCCACACGCAAAACCCCCACACCCCATCCCCCCCACATCCAAAATGTAGATTCATAAACGGAGAGGGCGAGAGAAAGAAAGAGGGGGAAGAGTGGGGAAGAGAAGAAGAGAGAAAAAAAAAAAAAATGGAGGGGAGGGGAGGGGGGGGGGGGGACGGCAAGAGAAGGGAGAATGACAAAACATCATAGAGGGGAAGCCAAATGAAGCCCGTGGGACAAAAGTAGCCCCGGGGGACAAACTTTAAATTCAGAAGTACAGTATAACCAGTCCTTCATGTAACGTTATCACCAGAGTATAGTTGTCAACATAGAGGAGAAGCCAGTTTCATTCAGGGGGTGGGCTCCGTCGCTTCCTTGAATCCCGGATGTTTTTCTCATGTTGATCAACCCAGCTCTGTGCATCCTTAGGGGTTTCGAAAAAATGTGTAGAGTTCATAGCCACCACTCTGAGTCGTGCCGGATACAACATCGAATAGGGTATATCCAGCTGGCGTAGTCGCCGTTTAACGTCCAGAAATTGTGCCCTCTTTTTTTGGACCTCTGCCGAGTAATCAGGAAAAAGTGACACCCTCTGGCCATTTATAGAGAGGTTTGGGATATTTCTTGCAGCTCTTAAAATATGTTGTTATCTCTGTCTCTGTAGTGCAGGATTTTCATAAGCACCGTGCGTGGAGGCGCTCCTGGTGGAAGGGGTCTGGTAGGAACCCTATGAGCCCGTTCAATAGCAAATAACGGGGTAAGCGCATCCTTTCCAAAGGTCTGTACAATCCAATCCTCGAAATATTCAGCAGGTCGTGTTCCCTCCACTCTCTCTGGCACTCCCACTAGGCGGATGTTAC